>NW_021319178.1:11958126-11989684 GCF_001605985.2 Dendrobium catenatum | reverse complement strand
GCCTTACCTTGCGTATACCAATTTCTTGAACTATCTCGACGGACGAAAACGGACCGGCGTTGCCCAAAAATCCACTTTTTCCTTCGTCTTTCTCTCTCTTCAAAATATCTCATTTCTATATATATCCAGACTGATCGTCCTGGACGATCACAACTTCGTTTCGGGAAGATCTGGCTCTGGACGAATTTCGTCCAGACGAGATTAATTAACGTCCCCGGCAATTTGTCCTCGGGAGAATTTTCGTCCAGACGATCCAAATTTCGTCCCGACGAACCATGCAGCCAAAACTGTTTTCCTTGAACAACCTGTACCGATCGTCCCGGACGATTCAACTTCGTCCGGATGAACCTGGAGCAAAATGGCCTTTACAGGCATAACTACAACATCACTCGGTGGTTTGGTAGAACTCCGGCGTCAGGCGATGGTCTGGCAAAAATTTGGCAGTACTCCGGCGTTAGTTAATGGTTCAACGGAACTCCGGTGTTAGTCTGTGGTTCAACGGAACTCCGGCATCAAGTAGTTGTCCGACGGTGGTTTGGTATAACTCTGGTGTCAGTCGATGGTTTGGCGAAACTCCAGTGTCATGCGGTGGTTCGGCGGTGGTTTGGCAGAACTACGACATTAGTCAGTGGTTAGGCAGAACTTCAGCATTAGGCGATGGTCCGATAAGGACTTGATTGAACTATGATGTCACTTGGTGGTTAGGTAGAACTCTGGGTGATGGTCATGGAGGAGCGAGGAGGCAAGAGCGATCTCTGGCTTCTCTCTTCTCTTCCTTTGGCTTGGTCCCCTTTCATGAGAAAACAGGAGCTCTATTTATGTATTTTCTAGAGTGGCATGACTTGTAAATAGATTGAAGTTCAGGGGTAAGTTGGAGTGCTTTGGATATATGGTCGTTGTTGATTCCCTTGATCATGGACCATTTACTAGGCATTTAAATGTCTTAATGATATCATAATTTTGTGATCTTGGGCTCATTATATTCATCTCGTTAAGCCGCTCGATTCAACTACAAGCATGTCATGTTTGGAAACCATTTGGTAATCCAAATTATTGTTTGAACCTTCCAACAGTGCTTCGAATCCTCTATTTGGACCCATTTGGACTCGGATTGACTCGAATTTGGAGTCTTTGGGTTCGTATTTTTTAGACGTTCAGTTTGACTGTAAGTTTGCTAAAATCGGAGTTTGGATGGTCTCAATTTTAATGTTAGAAGTTTCCAATTTGATTCAACCTCGAGATTCGTGCACGATCAAGATGATTTTTCATGATTTATCAATGATATTAAAAAAATAAATGTTGAATTAAAAATAAAATATTACCCTATTGTGTTATTAATATGTTATTTTATTTTATATTATATTGAATCCAATGTTAATAAATAAGAGGAGTAAAAAAAATATTTACACAGTGTGTACAAGGTTGTACACAATGTCTACATGCTTTTGTACATATTGTGTGCAAGCTTATAATTAACATAATGATATATTTTTATTGACAAATGGATAATAATAAAAATTAGTAAAAGATTTAAAATTGAAAAATGGAGGAATGTGTTTGATGATGAGAAGAATAAAAATATCAGGGGTGATATTAAAAATAATAAATGTTGAATTAAATATAAATAATTACTTGGTTGTGTTATTA
Source organism: Dendrobium catenatum (assembly GCF_001605985.2). Lineage (NCBI taxonomy): Eukaryota > Viridiplantae > Streptophyta > Magnoliopsida > Asparagales > Orchidaceae > Dendrobium > Dendrobium catenatum. The sequence goes on along the minus strand of NW_021319178.1, from coordinate 11,988,037 downwards.
ATATGTTATTTTATTTTATATTATATTGAATTCATTGTTAATAAATATGGGGAGTAAAAAATTTTTTGCTAGATTATATGTAATGTGTACAAGCTCTTATACACACTTTGTATAAACTTATAATTAGCATAATGATATATTTTTTTATGATGAATGGATAATAGCAAGAAATAGTAAAAGATTTAAAATTGAAAAATGGAGGAATGCCTTTGATAATGAGAAAAATAAACATATCTGTAATGATATTAAAAATAATAAATGTTGAATTAAATATAAAGAATTACTTTGTTGTGTTAATAATATGTTGCTTTATATTCAATATTAAGAGATACGGGGAGTAAAAAAAAAAATTACAAGCATGTACAATTTATGTATAAGGCAAATCTAGACCCTTTGTATACAGTGTGTACAAGCTCTTGTACATAATGTGTACAAACGTTTGGTTGTCATATAAACACTATGTACAATCATGTGCATATATATTACTAAAAATATATTATTCAATCTTCTAAAGTTTTTGTATAATATAAATTAATAAACATTTTGGCCTAGTTAAATCATGATTACGGCTTTCTATAAATTTTTGCATCTTCCAATTTTCATCTTTAACAACTATAAACCTAATCATAGATGGACAACCTGTTCTGGTATCTGATCTTTGATATTTCATTTGTAAATTAAAATAAGGACCCTTCTTGAAATCAGATTTTGAACAAATAAAGTCCTTATATCTTATTTTTTATAGAATTTAGCTAGTAACTATGATACTCCTTATGAACACTAAAACTATCATTATGTGCATACTTCTGATACATCTTGTATGCCTCGTTCTTATACTTGTACACACCCTATGGTAGAATGGAAAAAATATTAAGAGAAATACTCTACAAATGTGTTTATAATATTTTATAATAACTCTCTCTACATAGTATGTACAACTTGTACACAGTGTGTACACACTATGTACAATCTCATACACACTATGTACAACCTCATACCACTATATAAAACCTTGTACACACTATGTACGATGTTGTTGCACATTCCTTGAAGTATTTAATGTCACTATTCATTTTTTTTTTAATGTCACTATTCATTTAATTATTGTAATGTACTAAAATTAATTTTCCCAAAATTTCTTGCCATGAAAAGGTAAATAAATAAATTGATCGAGTGATAGCTTATATGGTAGTTTATTACATTATTAATTAATTTGATTCTTAATAACCTAAGCCTACCTTATACAATTTCAACCTTAACCTAATTCTAATTTCCTCTATTTTGTAATAAAAGCGAGAGGCTTGGATATATAGGCTTAGGAAGTAAAGCATGGAGCTGAAATATGAAATAAATGGGTGCATGGGTATGTAAGAAGAAGAAGAAGAAGAAGAAAAAGATAATGGAGAAGAAAAATTAGATGAAGAAAAGAAGAAGGGAGGCTTGCGTAAGAAAGGAAGGATGAGAAAAAGGAATTGGAGGTTTGTCACAGTGAAACAGAGTGGAAAAATAAGTAAAAGAAGGAAATGATGAAAAGAAGGAAAATGAGTGAAGGAGACATAATAGAAGAAGGAAGAAGGAAAGAAGAAGAAGAAGAAGAAGGAGGGAGAGAAAAACAAAGAAAACGAAGAGGAAGAACGAGGAAAAATAAGAAAAAAGTGAAGAATTAAAGATTTTAATAAGACTTTTATTTTAGCATTTTTTTTCCTAAATTAAGTTTGGATTTCAATTTATAAAATTGAAAGCTTAAATGAGAAAAAAAATTGTGATAAAAAATTTATTTGATGACAATTGATTTAGCTTCAATATACAACTTAGAAACTTATCTTAAATTTAGAAAATTATGATTATTAGATTGTTTATGAAAGTATGAGAAGTTGAGGTGATAGAAATCAAGAAGTTCAATCTAAAGAAGATCATATAATTTATGTGAGATATTCAATCTCTAATATAAGTAGCAATATCATTCTTAAAACTTAATATTTGTTATATTATATAATTTCATGCAAATAGATATTTCTTCATATTGAGCATGATATGATGATTTTTAGAAGTCTTATAAATTTTTATACGATCGCCTATTTAGAGGAATTCAAGATATTTTTAATTAAGAATGTTAATCACTTATTTGTTTAAATGTTGATTGTCACATATCATGTCTATTCTTGCTGCACGTTGAATATATTATTTGATAATAAATGAATATCAATGTTATGTAAATATTAAATATTGATGCTAATGGCTAAGTTGAAAGAAGTAAATAAATGGTCTATTATAATTCAAGTTCCCAATCTTAAATTTTGATGATCATAAACACTATTAGATTTTTATTTAATTTCTTTTGCTCTATATATTATATATTTTTCTATGTGCAGTACAAACATTTCAAGTTCAAAATACACACGATCCTTAGAGAATTAGATCTCCAGAATAGATTATATATGTTAAGATTGTTTTAAGAAGTATGTAATTGTATTCTTTCTTGAGTCGATTATGTAAAAAGGTGAATATTAGCTTAGCAACATTGCACACACAAAGGGAGAGTGAAAAAAAAAAAATTAAATTTTTCTTTTAATCTTACTATATGATCAATTGAAATAGAATTAATTAAAATATTTAATTTAAATGAAAAAATAAAAGTGAATTATAACTAGTCATTCAGTATAAAAACCATATTGAATTGGATGATCAGATATAACTAGAAACCCCACCATCCAATCTAACTTGCCTAAAATGGGAAAATTTGAAATTTAATATGTTTGTACTTTAGAAATCATTTGGCACTATACGATCTTTTGAATTATTGTCTAATTAGGCCAATAAATTAAGGATCATACATATCTGAATTGATTACATATTATATTGTACAACAAAAATCACTTAATGACACTCTAGATGATGTTTGGTTCATCTTGTATGATTTGATGTTTGATTTGAACTAATCATATTGTATTACCATTCATTCATCCAGTATGATCAGTAGAGAAATTGAATTGGCCATACTGTACTACTATTTATCATACAATACTAATAGTGGGGGTGATTAAATTAATAGTATTGTATGATCCCATTATCGTATTGTATGAAAAAAATTGACATAATTAAAAAATTAGGATTTTTGGAAGCCCATTATTTAAGCTTTCTTAATAGACTTTACAAGAGTCTTTTGTAGTCTGAGAGCGTGAATCTTCTTTAAGCAAGGGTTTGAAGAGAGAGCTTTGTGCAAGGGAGAGAGACGTGAAGTTATGAGAGAGGGAGACGATCCTTGTGTGTGTGCAAAGGAGTGTAAAAGGGAGTTTTTACATGGTTGCTCCGACCGATGTCAACCTTTGTTCCTCCATGAGCCAAGGTTTATCTTAAGGAAAACTTCATGAAGAAGCTCTTGTTGTCAAAGAGCCAACGACTACTCTGCCACACCTTGAAAGGTTAAAATTATTGAGCCACTCCACTTCATCAGGAGGGTGAAAGTGATTTGGCTACTCTACTGCACCAAGTTAGTGAAAGGGATTCAGCTACTCCGCTGCATTATATTGGTGAAAGGGATTTGGCTACTGCATGCATAGGGTTGGTGGAATTGATTTTGTAAGGGCTTCTCCACCTTACTGTAGGGGATACATAAGAGTCACTAAGTATTTAGTGTAATACCTAGAGAGGATGATTCTGGGGAGGGGACATAGGTCAAGTTGACTTAACCACTATAAATTCTAGTGTACTTCTTCATTTCTTTTCTGCACTTTGCTTTCTTATGCTTTACTTATTGTACTTTTAATTTTTGTAGATTTAGGTTAAGCAATTTTATCCTAAAGATACAAATCTTTATGATTGTTTTGAGATTTAGTCTTTGCTGGAAAAAAGAAGTAAAAAATAAGAAATATATATATATAGTTGTTTCTACAAAAATCAAAATAAAAAAATACTATTTGTTCTTGCTATTAGCTTCTGCATTTTAAAGTTTAAATTTGGTTGCTTAAATTTCAAAAGGGAATTTTAAAAAAGATTTTTAAAACAAAAATTCAACTCCCTCTTGGTGTGACATTCTGTAGTTCAGGTGGTTTCACAACCATCCATTTAACTTTCATGGTCATTTCTTATAGGATGTATTGGCTAACTATGACGATCTACATTGGAAGATGCAAAAGTTTTAACAAGATGAGCCTTTATAGGAAAAATGTATTCCGAGCTCTTGACACTATAAAGTTAGAATTGTTTGACTTATATTGAGGAGCCTTTGATGATTGCTATGTTGAAATGTTCAAACTTTATCAATAATTTTTACGGCCAACAATCTAGGTTGTAGTGGTTGGACCCTTTCTATGATCTGATTCTTTTGATGCTCCTGATGCTACACTAAGTACGATATCAATTTTATAAGTTTTTCTCATTATTTTAATCTTCAGGTATCCAAGGACCTCCTAATACATGCACAAGCATTACAAAATAAAAAAATATAAAATAATAAAACAAAATAAATAATAAGAATGAACCAACATTTAGAAAAATAAACACACATAACATAATATAGATAATTCCCTCAAAAAACATAACATCTAGTCTAGGCACCTAAGTCTATCACTCATAATCCAATTCTAAGTATACTAAACCTTTCATAACTAAGTGCTTTTATAATATCTACTAACTAATTGTTAATATTGATAAATTGAAAATCAACACAATCTTTTCGATATATGATTAAGTAATGGTGAATAATATTGTGTTTTGTATAAGAATGTTGAATTGAGTTCTTTTTTATACAAATGACACTAGCATTATCACATAAGATCGATATGGTGTCGACGTGCAGACTAAAACAAAAAAGTTATTACTTTAGCCATATAACTAAGTGATGCAACTTCTTATGAATTCTACTTCTATAGTATATAATGCTATACAATTTTATTTTTATTGGACCAGGAGATCAATGAATGTTCAATGAATTGGCATATTCCTGGTATATTTTTCATATAAACTTTATAGATTACAAACCTTATGTTAGAATAACCTATCAGGTTAAACAACACACTATCCCTAGGATACCAAATACCCATGCCTAGTGTCCCTATGAGATATCGAAGGATACATTTAACCATAACCAATGGTGATTATCTAGATTCATCTTGAAAGTGTGCTTATATACATATGATAAAACTAATATTAGTTCGAGCAATAGTCAAATACAATAAATATTCTATCATACTTCTATATATTTTTGGATATATAAGTTTCCCTTGGGGTTCTTATCCAACTAAGCAATAGGCCTCATGGGGATATTCACATTTATACATATTTCTATACCAAAATTCATATTTAATGCTTAAACATACTAATAAAAAATACCATTATTCCCATGTTTAATATCTTGAAAAATAAGTCAACTCCTCCATCATACTATATGTCTTAAACTCATAACTCATAATAGATAAAAATTCTTCACATAAGTTGTCATTCATCATTCTGAATAATATATCATCTACATAGATTTAAACTATTAATATGTTAGACTTCATTCTTTAATAAATAATATAATACCAATATTATCCATTATAAATAAATTATTTAGTAAAAATTTACTAAGCTTATGGTGTTACACTCTTTGTGCTTATTTTAATCGATATAACACCTTTTTCAACATGTAAATGTGACTATTGATCTCATTTTTGTATGAGGTCACTGAGACCAATCCAGTCCCTAGATCTATCCAAACCCTAAGATCTATCCGGACCTTAGATCTATCCAAACCCTATGATCTAACTAAACCCAAGATCAATCTAGACACAATCAACTCGGACCCTAGGATTAATCTAGATTCAAGTTATTCTTGAACTCAAATCAATTCAAACTTCAATTATGTTCAGACTTTAAACTTATTCAGATCTCAATCCAATTTAAACCTTGATCCTGCATCTAATCTAGCTTCTACAATCCAATCATTTATGATCATTCAAATGATTGTCAGTGATTTGAATAATTTAAATTCAAGCAGTCAAATAAAAAAATCTAGCTTAAATCTAGAAATACAAACCAAATTACAAGTTTCAAAGGCCCTGTCCTAAAAGCCTTTTTTATGATTTTTCAAACACCTCAAAACCAAGTTAAATGACCCCACCATATTCATGATATATCAATTTCATATTGATTAGGCATGTCCCTAGGGTCTACCCTCTAAGTTTGAGCTCAATTTGAGGCCTATAACCCTAGAAACTCAATTAAAATCTGAAGACTATAAAACCTTTAAATATTTACGATCTATGCCACTAGACATGCCATCGAGTGGATTATGAGCTTAGAGCTTTCTCCAAAGCCTCTAACCATATCCATACCCTTGATCATGATATGTTAAGCAGTAAATTATATGTTGTTGGACCCACTTTGATCCCTAGTTAATTAAGGGTCAAAATGACTAAAATTCCTCTTAAGGGAAATTTTAAAGTTTTCTCCAAACTTCAATATGACCTATTCAAATCAAATCTCAAAACCTTCTCCAATGCATCTTAAACCTCATTAGGAGTGCATAGGACTCAAACCCAGACCTTGGGTCAACTTTGGTCGACCAAGTCAACTAGGGTTGACCCCTAAGGGCCAATAGGTCATTTTTATTGAAATGACCAATCTAGACCTTGGGATAACCTCCACTAGTATCCAAATATCATTCCAAACCTATTGGATCCAAACCTAGACCATGGGTTAACCCTATTGACCAAGTCAACCTAGGTTGACCAAACAAGCTCCTAAGGGTCCAAATAGTTAATTTGAATAACATGACCTTTCTAACCTAGGAAACCACCTCCAACATACTTAAAATATCAAATCAAACCTGTTGAGTCCAAACTAAGACCTTGGGTCAATTTGGTTGACCAAGTTAATCAAGATTGACACAAATGTCCTTTAAGGTTCAATTTGGTCATTTCCACTGAAATGGCCTTCGCAGCCCTTTAGAGCACCTCCAATAGACTTTAAATATCATTTCAAATATGTCAAGCCCAATCCTTGACACTGGGTCAACATGGTTGACTAAACTAATCCTTAAGCCCTTTTATATTTGAATCAAGCTCTAGATCAACCTCAAACCCCTTTAAATTCCCCCGATCACTTACATTAATGATTTGGACTTGATTGGACCCTTGACACAGTCAATAGTTGACTTGGTCAATTAGGTCTAGGAATGGTCAAAATTTGCATATGTGACCCATTTAATTGTACCTAGTCAACTCAATCCATTTAAACTATAAATCAACTTTCAATCATAGCCTAAATATTTATAATCATTGGCCAACCAAACAAAATTAATTTGACTTGGTCAACTCAAACACACTTGGTCAAACCCATTCAAAACCTCATACATTATTCCAAACTCTAATCCATAGCCTTAAGCTCTCTCCGCTTGCCCCTTTACCTCCTCCATTAAAACCTTGCCGACAATAAGCACTACGATGAACTCAAGCTAGATTTGTCCAAGGCTCCATCTGTTTGATCCATAGCTCTTTCGATCGCGGATTCAACAGGGAAAAATAGAGTGGACATATTACAAATTCAAAGAAACCAAAATCCCTCAAATCAAATGGTTAAATTCTTCTAAAACTCAAACCTTATGTCAAACACTTAGATAAAATTAGCTTTCTGAATAGAGCTTTTCAAAATGCCAAATCACTTCCCCATATTTTTCATTCATTCAAGCATTCTACGTTTATAATTTTATTTAAATTGATCAAGCTGATCGAGAGAACGAAGCAAAAAACATAACATATGGTTCAATCATAATAAAAATATAGTGTATGTTTTCTGGACCATTGATTTGTGATCAACAGCCTAGATCACATCATTCCACATCTCAATTCAAAATGTATTAATGGATGATCGAAGATCCGCTCGTCCGTCAAAATCTTGACTGTTCAATTGAAGCCGCGCTCGACTGGATGGTCCTGAGAGCTTACTAACGTGGTTAAGTAAACCACATCCGTGGTTTCATTTCGGCTGCATTAATGGCCAAAGATTACTGGAGGTGTGATCATTGGTAATTAATACGTCATTAACAATAATTGCCTTTGCGGTTCAGTCTGCTAATCCTGGCTCGATGCGGTCCATCTACCGTCGTCCGCACCATCAAATCTATTTTAATTAAGGGATTTTTAAATACAAAACACCTAAAACTTTGAAAAATACATATTAAACACCTAAACTACCATATTTACTTATATACCACTAAAAAGACCCTTTTTTATTATTCTCTCATGTCATTTAAGTTCTGTGTAAAAAGACCTACCACGCGTCTCTTCCCTTCAGTCACGAAACCCTTCCCTTCTCTGCAATGCATCGTATTCCCTTCATCTTCCCCTTGGTTGCGAGTCCAAACCCTTACCGTCTCTGTCATATTTGACGGTTTCACACAAGGCATATCTTCCCTTAGCCTTACATCTTCTCAGTCGCGTTCGAAGATCAATCGGCAAGGTTTGATGTTCATATTTTACATTTCGTGAATGTGTTAGTTGTTGTTCAAAGATCGAAGGATGGTTATAATTTTTTTCACCATATGAATGTATTAGTTTTTGTTTTCTTGTCTTCTTCTCCAATCAGTCGCACTTCGCCTCCTATAAGTTATTATTTTATCGTCTTCTTCTCCAATCAATCGCACTTCACCTCTTATAGGAACCAACTAAAACCTATAAAAATTAGTCTGCATTACATCTTCTCATCTTTATATATGTATAAAAGGTTGAAGTGGCTGCAAACGGTAATAAAATAGATGTAGATGCCAACTTTCGGTTGAGAGCAGAGTAGCTTCATGAAGTTGGAAATTTGTCAGGAGTTTCGCATCCCTTTAGGAACAAATAGGAGTAATGCATATATTTAACTTACTAGTTTTTTATTTATCAGGTTTAATGCTATGCATTACTGAAGTTTGCCAATTTTTCATTTTGAATGTGTTTTTTAATTGCTTCTCAAGTCATTCAGCCATTCTGCAATGAGTTCGAGCTCGTTAGCCACACCAATTAAAAATGCAAGTAATCAAATATATTGTCATTGCAATTTGCAATGTATAATATATATGTCATACAAATCGCATTATGGAAGAAAATTCTACAGATGCTCTCGGAACAGATCATAAGGTGATTGTCATTTTTTTCAGTGGTGTGATAAAGTAAATGATTCTCATAGTAGTGTACATGTTGTTGAAACCAGCTCAACTCAAGTTTCTATAGTTAGAACCGACCTTGTACAAATAAGAATCTTATTGGTTATTGTGGTTATTTTAATTTTGATTGTACTTATTGTTATAAAATCTTTGGTCACGAGATGTAATTGTTGACTCACTTTTTATTTGAATAAGAAGTATCTCTTTTCTAGATATTGAATGAACAATTGCTTGGTAATTTTCTTTCACAAGATTTGCTAAAAATCCAAAACATGATCAAGCTACGCTAACCATTCAAAGCTTTGGTTTTCCTGGGAGAATTGATAGCAGGCATGATCATGATAGGTTCAAAAACCAATAACTAATATTTCCACCAAAGCATTTTAAAGAAATTTAATATGATACTAAACAAAGCTTCAAACAGGTTGAAGTCAGTTTTCTTATGGAATGTTGGTTATTAACCAATCATGGCTATGCAAAGCTTCAAACAGTAGGCAACCTCACAAACTCTTTATAGCTCACAAAATACAAACAATTTCAATGTTGGAATAAGCAAGTATTGCACAATCATCCATCTAAAATATTGCTTCAGTTCGTGTAACAAGCAGATAAATGAATTGTCTCATTAGCATTCTCCAATCCAAAATACTACATCACGGTAAAAATTTATCAGGTGACAATTTCTCATTAGTTTTAACTTTTTATTCCTATTCCAAAGACCTACAATAAAAAACAAAACTAAACAGAAGTTAGTTTGGATAACATATATTCAGCTTTGGACGAGCAGTCGATGTGGTAGGCAGCTGGTCATCAGATATAGTCTCTTTAGCATTCTCCTCAACTTCCATATTTAATGGATTCTTACAAGTTCTTTTATGATGATCCCATAAGTTATAGTGACTACACATGTGTACAAGTTTTGTTTGTCCCTTTTTCCAAGAAATTCTTAATTTGCCTTTTTTTAGGTCTACCTCACGGCCAAAGAGAACTTGGCGTTGTAACTACCTCACCATCACTGACTGTAGCCCATAGATCCTTTCTAGGTAGTGTTGAGAATGCACCATCATAAGCCATTTTGTATCTAATCATTAAACATAAACTGTTAAGATAAGTAATACAACAACAACAACAACATCAAGCCTTTATCCCACTACGTGGGGTCGGCTACATGAATCCTTTTTCTCCATTGTGTTCTATTAAAAGTCAAATTCTCATTTAAACCTAATAAAGAAAGGTCATTCCTAATATTTTCTAACCAAGTCTTTTTAGGTCTACCCCTACCTTTCTTAACATAAGTCAAATCTAATACCTCTACTCTCCTAACCGGGTCATCACAAGGCCGCCGTTTTATGTGACCAAACCATCTAAGACGACTAGAAAAGTATTTTTTGATCTTCATCTTTAATACACTTCACTTGAACTAAATCCTTACTACTCCTATCTCTTTGTTTGGCTAACTTAAGATAAGTAATGCAATAAGGAAATTAGGTGGAACCAAAAATAAGGTTAATAGCTTACTTAAACATAAACTGTTAAGATAAGTAATGCAACAAGGAACTTAGGTGGAACCAAAAATAAGGTTAATAGCTTACTTATTTAGGTATTAGTGATCATCAATATATGTATGTCATAAGGTATGTTGTCTCGTTCCAATGAATGCAACACTGTGTATATAGGGTAGACCACTTAATTTCCATAAACCACAACTATATTCCTTCCTTTCTATGTTCAACCTCATGTCTTTCATGAAGTCCCTCAACTTCATCTCTATTTAAAGTCGACTGGAGAATTATAAAATTCTATTTCCTTGTACTTATATCTCTTATGTAATCTTCCGCCATAGGTACTAGTTGACCTCTCCAAGAAGCACAATTAATCTTTCTATGAGAGGATTGTTTCATAAGCTTTCCTCTAATCATGTCAACCAAATCAACTACAGGCTTACTTCTTTCTTCTTCAACCCATGCATTAAATGATTCAAACATATTGTTCGTATTGTAATGATTTTTAATGTGCTTTGAGAATGTTGCCTTAGACCACTTGCATGACAACACATTCAAGTAAGATAATACTTGTGGACTGATTTTGAAGATCTCTTCAAATTTTATGTGCAAATCATGTAACTTGCAAGTTTTTGCTACCGTCCAAACTGATTCTAAAGTTTGGGCCATCTTCACACCAAAAGAGTTTTTTAATATTCTTCCACATGTGTCTCATGCACACTCTATACTCAGCATTTGGGAAAATAAGCTTTATAGCTTAACCAAGGCCCTTCTCCATGTCAGATATGAAGGCTAATTATTCAATTTCACAACTAAAACTTTATAACAAGTTTTCAAGAACCACTCCCCTGATTTCTTAGAGTCTGATTCTGCAACGACATAGGCTATTGTGTAGAGACCATTATTGCCATCCAAATAGTTTGCGAATAGTAGTACGCCAAGATATTTTTATTTGAGATGGCAAGCATCAACTCTAATTAAATATCTACAACCGACAATGAATCCATCATTTCACACTTTGAAGCTAACAAATAATCTCTTGAATGCATTTATTTTGGTGTCGCACATATATGTAATGTGAGAACCAGAATTCCTGTTGGTTAACTCAGACCTCAGCATAGGCACCCACATATAGTTATCATCGATAGAGCTAAACATTGTATCTCTTGCTAACTCTCTTGAACGCCAAAGTTTCATATATGGCAATGATAATTCGTAACTTGTCTCCAAGTTATTGCTATTATCTTTTGGCGGGATATCAAGATTTTTCTTTACAAGGTCTTTGATTTCTTGAGCGACCCAAGTAGTAGTAGCTTGGTTGTTTTCAGCTCTATTGACCCTAGGACATAAATGAATTGATTCAATTTTTTTGATTTCAAAGGAGTGCCCATCATGACACAATGAGGCATATACTCTTCATGGGCAACCTCTATATGCGCAAGTAATAATTACTATAGATTTGTCACTAGCCTGTATCTTTATAGCATAATTCTATAAAATTGCATTAGACCTAATTTCTTGCTTGAAAGTTTGGGAATCCTCAAACCTCAAAGCAACACATAAATTATTTGCCTCATCATTTTGAGGTATGAAGAACTCATCGCAATGATCATCTATTATAATATCATTATTTTGTCCGATCTTTGAGCTAAACAGATGCATTTCAATTAATTGATTGTCAATTTTAGTGTGAATGTTTTGTGATTGGGACATATCTTCCTCATCATATTTCACTACAACCACCACCTCAAATCTATTCCTTTCATAAGAACTGCCAAGCATGCCAAGTACATCTGATTCACTAGAAACCAACTTGTAATCCTTAGGTGATGTTCCATTCACATGATAGTGTAAGTCGAATGGTTGATCCCTTAGCCAATGACTAAGTGCTTCAACTCGTTCTTTAAGCAACAAACAATTGATTTCATCTCTCTGTAGCTTTAAGATTTTCTGACTTCCACCCACATACTTCATTCGAGCTTGACCCTGCATCTCACTCCAATATCCATCAAATTTGAGGACAATGTAGCAAAAATGACTTGAATTCATTTATGTGTGTGTATATAATTAAGGATTTAAACAGAGTGAACAAAAAATACACATTCCTCTCAGTTTAGAAACTTTAAAATCAGTTGTAGATTATTACAACAAGTAAAGATAATTCATATAGCATGATATTCAACTACTTAAGAATTCATATAGCATGCTATAACAACTCAAAACTTACGGTTTCATGTCAATTTAGAAAACTGTAAAAATTTGTTACAGATTTTTATAAAAACTCAAGAAAACTCGTATAACATGTTATTCAAATTAATTTTTGAGTCAGAACATCAATAATACCAACTTGATGATGAAGATGCTATGGTGGTTGTCGGAGAAGTCGTGCGGGAACAGGAACCTAGGGCACACGAATGGCTTGTCAAACGAAATAGTTTCACGAGTTGGAGAAGATCTCACGCGGGGAGAAGGTTACACTACCAGCTTGAGCGAAGAAGAGGCCACAATCTTCCCCTTCAGAGAAGCTTTCACACGCAAATAGGTCGGGGAGTGGAGTGGTTTTGATGGAAACGTTACAGAGTGTTATTTCAAATGTTAGAAATGAGTTTTTAGTGGTATATAAGTAAATATGGTAGTTTACGTGTTTAATAAGTATTTTTCAAAGTTTTAGGTGTTATGTATGTAAAAATCTATTTAATTAATATTAGTTAATTTTAAATCCTTTTTTCTCATAAAATTGAATCCTTTAATTTGAAATTAATATTAACTTAAAATACTTTTTATATTTTAAGTTAATATTATTACTAAATGTTTAATTTTATTGTGGGATGGACCATTGGTTACCAACAATCAGCGCCGACAATTTGACATTAGAACCAAATGTTTGTAACAAAGCATTGCCACCAGTATAGTTAGAAATTGAGGAATTATTACACCAATGGTCCCAAAATAGGGAAATATTAGAAGAGGCATTGACCTTAAAAAGAAAAGAAGATCTAGCCAACTCAGCAGATTTGCTTAAGCATTTCCAGAAAGAAGAAGCAGAGCCCGAGCAAGGCTTCCAAGGTGAGTGATATCTCAAAGATAACCAGCTAGATAGGAGGGAAGAGCTGTTGTAAAACCTGCTAATGATAGAACAATTGAAGGCAAAAATAATAGCAGGAATAGACGGCAATCCCAAACCACCAAAATACTTAGGCCTGCAAACTTTATCCCAGGATACCATAATCAACTTCTTAACAGCCATAGAGTCACCACAAAAAAGAAATCTAGAAGAGATTTTCTTAATATGCTTAATAACAATTTTGGGTATAATAGAGCCCCTTATCCAATAGGCAATAGTGTTTTGAATAGTAAATTTCAAGTATTGAAGGCGCCCAGCAAAAGATAACAGACTAGCTTTCCATCCATTTAATTTTTGTTGATACTATCCATCAGAGGCATGAAATCAGCCAGTAAGAGTCTCTTAAATGAAAGCGGGATGCCCAAATAAGAGATTTTGTGACTATAATTGGAGATGTTTAGAGCATGACAAATCTCCTGATGATTAGCAACAAAACTAGGAAACATAACAGAGCTTTTATCAAAATTCACATATAAACCAGTGGCCTTACCAAAAGAAGTCAAAATGCTAATGAGATTTTGACAGTTGTCTACTGTAGCTTTACCAAATATGAGAAGATCATCTGCATAGAGAAGATGAGTCAATTTGAATCCATCAATGTCCACCCCTTCAAAATCCCCTTTATCTATAAGCTCAGAAAGTGCATCCATTACAAAGCAAAAGAGATATGGGCTGAGGGGGCAGCCTTGCCTCAACCCAGCAGATGAAGAAAAGTAACCTTCCAGAGCCCCGTTTATAAGAACAGAATAATTAACATCATAGATGCATGCCTTAACCCACTCAATGAACTTACCAGGGAAACCTTTTTGGCCTAAACGAGCTAGAATAAATTCTCTAGAAACCGTATAAAATGCTTTTCGAATATCCAGCTTGGCACAAAAAATTTTATGTCCACCTCTTTGACATTTCAGAGAGAGCAACTCATTAGCAAGAATAATATTTTCAGTGGATATTCTACCTTTTATAAAACCAGCTTGGTTGTCTTTGATAATCAAAGGCATGATAGGTTTTAGTCTGTTAGCCAAGACTTTAGCAATTATCTTATAGAAGACATTACACAAGGCTATAGGCCTAAAATCCGAAAAGGAGGCAGTATGCTTAGATTTAGGCACAAGAGCAATAGCCGTTGCTTTCACCCCACTAGGCATATAACCAGAAGAAAGAAATCCCCTAACAGCCTTGCAAACTAACGGCCCGAGAATGTGCCAACCAGATTTATAAAAGAAGAAGTTGTAACCATCAGGTCCAGGAGTAGAGGAAGAGGCTCCCGAGAATACAGCTGCCTTAATTTCATCCGTGGTGGCATTAAGGGAAATATTATGAGACATAAAAGAAGTGATACAATTTCCCATAGGAAAATGGATAACATCACATACAGCAAGTGAAGGAGGGTTGAACAAAGTTTTAAAGTGATCAATAATAGAATTAACAGTGTCTTGCCTGGAAGAGGAGCTAAAGGTAGAAGCCAAATTAAGGACAGCTTTATTTGAACTTTGCCTGGCACGAATTTTAGCATAAAGGAATTTCAAGTCCTCTTCACCTTGAGTTAGCCACTTAGCTTTAGCACGTTGTATAGTCCAGGAAGCCAACATGTGAGTAAAATCAGCTATTTTTTGGTTAATAGCCTTAAGGTTGGCATTAAGCGTTGAATCAAGAGGATCCAAGTTGAGACTGTTGAGGCAATCAGATTGCAGAATATTAAGCTCATCCATGTGTTTTTGAATAGTAGTAGAATTGGACCAGTCTTTACTTTTGATGCTAACTTTGAGGAGTTTAAGTTTGCTGCAGAAGTCCAAAGTTGGATTTCTAGAAGTTGGGGATGAAAAAATATGCAGAACCAAGTCCCAATATCTGTCCAATTTAGGCCAAAAATTTTTGAACATAAATCTGTGCTTAGATGAAGTAGAAATACCTGAATGAAGGATGATAGGGCAATGATCCGAGCAGGCCGGATTTTGGAATGAGCAAAAGGAGTTAGGAAAGGAAGATTTCCATTCCTCATTAACAATAGCCCTATCCAATTTGATATGTATAGGATTATCAAGACGTTGATTGAACCAGGTATACCTACTACCAACAGAGTTGAGGTCATACAGTTTGAGATCAAAGAACAGATGGTTGAGCTCCCAAAGATTATTTTTAGTCAATAAGACACCTCCAGCTTTTTCGTGGGCAAAGCGACAGCAGTTGAAATCTCCCATAAGAATCCATGGAGTAGGATGAGTAGGCAATATTTGCCTAATGTGACCCCAAAGAGCATTCCTTTCAAAAGGACTATTAGAAGCATATATAACAGTTAACAAGAAAGGAGTAGAATTACCCATTTGGACATAACCAGAGATGTTTTGATCAGTGACCAAAATAGGAGTGAAAGATAATTTCGAAGAGTTCCACTTAACCCAAATACGTCCAGATTTTGATTTGTCAAAATTATTGCAACTGTCCTCAGAAGGGAGAACAGAATGAGAAGAATTGAAAAAAGGATCAAGTAGAGCAGCAGCATTGATCCTGTTTTCCAAAATACACACCATATCCAGCTTTAACTTGTGAGCCAATTGCCTGCAGCAAAGCACTTTATCAGGGTTGTTAAATCCCCTGATGTTCCAAACCGCAATGGATGGAACCAACATTAGTGTTTTGGATTGTTAGGGGGTTTTCGACCCTTCCCCTTGGCAGGCTTTTTCCCCGTATTGATGTAGATAGGAGACTGTTTGTGACTGGTTTTAAATTGCCCTGTGTCTTCCTCGCCCAACGCATCATCCTGCAAGTTGTCTTGCAAAGATGAAAATTTGTTTGGAGAGTGGAAGGATTGAGAGGTCTGAAGAGCCAGAGAAAATGAAGAACCGGAAGTTGAGGCCGTATCCTCATTAGGTGAATTTAAGTTCGGAATCACCGGGAGGGTTTCCACTTCAGCAATGGTCTCAAGGTTGTGCTTGGGAATTATCTCGGAAGAGTTCAGAACAGTCAAGTTATCATTGACAGGGTCAGGGGTGGGGCGCTGTTCGGGAGCTGGGTCATTGATAGTAGTTGCAATAGCATCCTGGGTACCAACAACAGGGATTGCAATATCGGGCAAGGAAGCAGAAGGCTTAAAAGAAGAGGATGGGGGAGGATTAGAGGGCGTATAGGCAGGGGATGGCCTGGGAGTTCTGTTTTGTGGCTTTCGGCTAGTGCTTCTGCCCCGCGCAGAAGCAGACGGCTTTCCAGGATTAGCTGTAGAGGGGGAAGGGTTGGAAGGACAAAGAGATGATGGGTGAACCAGAGATTTACAGAACTCACAAGGAGTGGGACGCCACTCATATTGAACTTTGAGGCTAAAAACATCTCCATCCAGTGAAATGGGGATTTCGTCAGGGTATTTGGCCGAACAATCCACCTGAACGCAAACCCTAGCATACGTGAGACGAGTTTTTTGTGCTGTAAGAGAGTCTACCGCTAGAGGAATACCCACTTTGCTAGCTATCCTAGAAATGCCTTCAGAGTTCCAACATGCAAGGGGTAAATCATGGATCTTAACCCATATCGGAACATTAGAAAAGTTCTCCCTTGTAGGACGGAAGCGGGGATGCCATTTTTGTAAGACAAAAGGACGACCAAGTAAAAACCAAACTCCTCTATTCCATACCATGTCAAAATCTTCGGAGGAAGTGAATCGCAACAAAAAAAATCCATCACTGAGCGATAAAAGTTTTACCGAACCCTTGAGCGACCAAGTCCTCTTGATAGCTCCAAGCAGAGTTTCATAATAGGGTCTCCTCCCTAACGAGTAGCCAACAAGACACAAGCTCCAGCCTTGCGCTCCAGCCAAGAGCTTTTCACCAGAGAAGGGAACAATCTCAGGTTCTTCAGGAAAAAAAGAGAGCGGGATGTTGTCGGTCGCAACCTCAGAAGGCGCAAAAATGTTGTTCCAGTCGCGTAGGGGAGCAACAGGAACTCCACTACTCCCCGAAGGGAGTGGGGGAAAGTTAGTAGCATAAGTGGAGGAGGAGTTCATAGCGATGGAGAGGCCTCCGGCTTAGCCGGAGGAGGCGGCGGGAAGGAGAAGCAAAATCGCGGGAAACCGAAACCCTAGCAGAGCTCCCGCTAGAGGAATAAAGATAGAAGTTCTTACGTATGGCAGTGTTATTCAAGCATGTGCTGGACCACGTTCCACCACGCAACATAACTAGCTCACCAATACAGGCCGCAGGACCACAACTTGTGCGGCACCACCTTTCATCAGCTGCATGTAGCAGTCTGACATTCCATAACAGAAAGCATATTCCCCTCAACAAATTGTACTCACACATTCTACTACCCTATATAGACAAGACCTGTAATAGAGAGATACGGAGCTTCTTCATAATGAAACAGTGATTTCTTCAGATAGTATTCTTCTCCAGTTCTTTCTTCCATCTTTACTTTTCTATTGCTTTATGCTATTCTTGTTTTATTACAGGGCTTACATATTCAACTCCCACCAGATCCCATTTAAAAACTACTACAACTAAATGAAACATAACTATATCCCAAAGCCAGTAAGGCAAAAGAACACCAGTTTTTTCTTGGGCTTGGTTCCTCATCTGGAAAGAATTTTTACAAGCTTTCAAACTATTACACTCTCCCCTAACCTTTTCATGTCTGTTCAGCATAAACATGGAAATAATTATCTGGCAAGCCCCCTTCTTTTGATGGCATAAATGGATATAAATCATAAACATATATGAGAATCAATCTTCTTGCTCAATTCTTTCTCTTCCTTCCATGTTGGTCTTATGAGCTATTTCATGATATTTGCATATAAAGTTGCCATCATCTCTTTGACCAATTTAAAAGGCTCATTAAGTCTTCGTTTGGGACAGTTTTCTTACTGCTTCTTAAAGCAGCTTTTTAGTCAAAAAATTTATTTTTTTAACTAAAAAGCTATTTTAAGAAGCAATAAGAAAGACGACTCAAATGAAGCCTAAGTTGTTCAACACCTGATAGGAAGCTCATGGTTAGAAGACAAAATTATGATTCCATGACAGAACCAACTGAGCTTTGTCAACAACCAGAATACATGGCTTCTTCTATCCTCCTGATGACCACACTCAGGCTATGGGCAGATCGCAGAGCCTTAACAGCCGCTAGAAGTGCAGGCTTATGCCACTTAAGAAGATTGTAAGACTGCATGACTGACCAACGTGCTTGATTTGCCATCTCATTAATTAAATAAAGAAAGCAAAGCAATATTAGAACAGTTACTTCCAAGGTTTGAAGGAAAAATGCAGAAGTGAATATACCTGTGGTACAGTTAATGGAGGTTGGAGGAGAAGACAGATACCCCTAAACAAATTTTCATCATTTTCTCCACCTTCTGCTTCTCCATAAATGAGAGCTTCAGCGGCAATCCCAGAAAAGAGAACCATACAGTACCTGAGAATGTTTTTAGGATGTATGGTGATGTATTGTGTGGGAAAGAGGCATATAACTCTGCTATTACTTTTCCAACCTTCACATATTTTACCTGTCATAAGCAGTGCTACTGAGTCGACCTTCTGCCAGCTCTTTTTCTAACTTCTCATCCCAAAATTGAGTACCCGCCTGTGCGAATGTGAAGATTTAATCCACTGTAGGGTAGTCTGACAACCAATCTTTCACAAACAAGTTCCGTTTGTGCTGAAGCAATTATAAGAAAGAAAAAAAATGAAAATGATAAAGCAATTGAGTTTGAATTTGCTTTGCTTCATTTGTTTGGTTGAGTAGGGTTTAGATTTTTTTTTTCCCATGCTTCATTGATGAGGAATTCAATTTTTTGTTTTTTTTTTTATAAGGGGTTGAGTCATGGCAATGACCAAATAAAATTTTCTTCTATTTTTCATCAGAATTAAGTAAGAAACTAGGAATTGTTCATCGTAAAATGCATGTGCTCATATTTCTTAGATAATCCGTATTGAGAATTGATAAAAGAGAACCATGGAAAAAAGATCCGACTTTCCAACATAGAGAAGCTTGTCCTAATTCCATAGAAAAAGAAAAAGGCTATTAGTAAATCTACATATAATATAATACCTGGCCTTGAATGCCCATCTTCATTGCCACAATGGGGTCCAAAATGACCCCTCTTATAGGGCATCCCATCAGATATGCTGGAATAATTGAAGGTAAAGTTAAATTAAATTAGTCATTTAGGCTTCGTTTGGGGCGGGCTTTCTTACCGCTTCTTAAGACAGTTTTTAGTTCAAAAATTCAAAATTTTGTACTGAAAAGCTGCTTTCTGATGAAGTAATAAAGCCGTCCCAAACGAAACCTTAAACTCACTATTTCAACAAAGAATATTGATTTAAAATTCATGGACTGCTGCACATATTTCTGTCACCAAGAGGTCAAATATGCATATGTTGTAAGATGGTTGGGACTGTATATCTAGCTTAAGAAGTCACCTGTTAGAACATGCCCTGCTTCATGAACAAGAACTCGGCTCCTGTAAGGAGGCCAAAAGCATAATATTTGTGCAAGACAGGTTCCCCCAAGAAAAACAGCGTCAATAGCGGCCAAACCTAATACCGCTGCAATATTAGGCCTTAGGTCTACTCCTTGAGAGATCAGAAGATTAGCGCCACCTAAAATTCCAAGCAACATAATCCTAGAGGTTCCAGAAAGACCCCACTTCTTAGGTGCAAGCTTCGAAGCTGTACAAATGGCAAATAGATCACTTAGCGATTTAAATTATTGCGCACAAAAGGAGTACAATGGTTATATTCAAAAAGGTAAAAGAGCGTATAAAGAGGACAGTTTAGCAACTCAAGAAATTATTTAATGATGATGTTTAAAAAAATTATTTTAGAAGAACATAATAAACCAAATAATGAAGAGCATTATGGACAAAAAAAATAAAGCAAAGTTAGCTTTGAGAAGACATGTAAAAGCAAAGCTTTAGACCTACATGAGAATTAAAAATAATAATAATATTATAACAAAAAATAACATGCATAAAATAAAAATAATTATGAAGAACTGCCAAAAAAAAGGAAAAAACAAAAATATCATGATAACCAACTATGCAACATCCAATGGATCCTATAAGCTAAAAAAACTCATTTAGAATGTCTTGCTTGAAGCCTTATCAATACAAGAGAGTAGTGATAGATTTTTTTCCAATTTCTGACCCATCTAGTAAATAGAATTTGGAACTTTTATCAACTAAAACTACGACACTATGAATGCACGCATAGGAACTATAAGGTTGCAAAGAATATGATTATTACTAAATTCTCAAATTGGAGGGAGCTAAGGTATTCCAATAATAGGTTGTTCAGTCTCAATGCTAATACCAGCTAATGATGAAGTACCCATCTTCATAAAACAAGTAGGGAGCGGAATAAAATTGATTCCAAATTATAAGTGCAGATATCTATTAAGATTTGGATAATTATGAGGGAAAAGATTAGGAGGTCGTCAAATGATTGATGAATAAACATTTCATGGTAATAAAGAAGACAAACTTATATCAAATATTAAAGCTAGGTAGGAAAGTAATGAATATAGACTATGAAATATTAAGTCAGCGTGAAATAATCAAATTGATTTCACACCAAGAAGAACTTCCATGAAAGTGATTTTTATGTTAAGACAATTAATAAAAAAATATATAGAGAGCTAATAAAGGTTCCCAATATGGTTGTTATTATCCTTAAGAAGGCATATGATTAGGGGCGTCAATTTCGGGTCACGGGTCGGGTTCGGGTCGAACCCGAAACTGACCCGTCACTATTCGGGTCAACCCGAACCGTTTTTGAGAACGGGTCAGTTTTCCTGACCCGAAACTGACCCGCTTCGGGTCCGGGTCAACCCGACACAACCCGAGTGACCCGTTTCCAACAAAAAAATTGCTAGTTTTTGGGTCAAAACGGGTCTATCTCCTCTTTTTCGGGTGAAAAACGGGTCAAAATCGAGTCAATCTCGGGTTGCCGAGTCAAAATCAGGTTTTCAGGTCAATTTCGGGTCAAAGAGTTAACCCGAACCCGACCCGATTTTTGAAACGGGTCGAAATGTTGAACCCGAACCCGACCCGTTTCGGGTTCGGGTTGGCCCTAACCTGAAATTTTCGGATCGGATTCGAGTCGGGTTTTCGGGTCGTGTCAAATATTGACACCCCTACATATAATCAAGTTCCACAATGATTGAATTATTGTGGAATAAGACATAAATGTGTGCGGCAAAGTTATGCTGAAGTTGTTATATATATAGTGCTAAGCAATTAGTAGTTGGGGAATGAACAAAGACTTACCAATAATACTAGGATCATATCGAGGATCAATAATAAGTCCATGTGATAAAAATCTTCATGTTTATTTTTTTCTCTGTTTGCCTTCCGCCCTTATTTCATCAAAAGCATCATATCAAGCAATGATTTGAGCATACCTTTTTATATTTGTATTCATTGGTTTATATTTTATTGGTTATGTATGTAATTAAGAACATGTAAAGATGGTCATAGAGAGAGGGATATATTTTTACTTCCTAGATTTAGGTTAGTTCATATGATTTGGCATGAAGTCAATCTTGATTCAATTCAGCTTAATTTTCACAATGAATTGTTTCATTGGAATAAAATATATTTTCCTTTATTTGTTATGTTGAGGTTGCAAGGCAATGGCTTATAGACTTAATCCCTTGTAATTAATTTGGGTAGTGACTGCTAGACAATAGAGGACAGACTTTACCTTCCAAGCCAGTTTGTTCCTTCAAAATTGTTGGTGTGACCTCTCTTGCTCCATCCATAACTGTAAAGCAAAAAAATATAAAGAAAATAAATATGAAATTGAACTATTTTAAAAGAAAACTGTCAGTAAACAGAATTGTATACAGTGCC
The DNA here is from genome assembly GCF_001605985.2 of Dendrobium catenatum. Lineage (NCBI taxonomy): Eukaryota > Viridiplantae > Streptophyta > Magnoliopsida > Asparagales > Orchidaceae > Dendrobium > Dendrobium catenatum. The sequence goes on along the minus strand of NW_021319178.1, from coordinate 11,965,454 downwards.
AAGCTATTTTTAGAACCATTGATAAAATAGAAAATGTCCTGCAAACATAAATAGCATTACCATGCCAACACGATCACATACGCCCATAATGAGGAATCATACAATCTAAGCATCCATGAGGAATGCATGAGCTCCACGAGGTTACATCGCATATTCTTAAGGATTTTAGATTTAAAAAGTAAAAGCTTTCCCATTGCGCTCAGTGCGAAAGAGTATGGCTAGAAAAACAAGAGATAATAAAAACACATGCTGCTTAACAAGGACCAAAATAGGTTGTCAGGTACATTTTCTAAAACACAAATATCATAATGGGCATTGCATGACTAAACTAATCCTTCTCCCAACGAAGGAAACTGACTTAGCGCAACAGAAAATATCCAGAAAACATAGCCACACTATCAAATGTATTGAAGCCTAAATACATCTAACTCAGGCAATCAACCGTACTGCAAATACAGTATATTCACAAACAGAAAGCAATCTTTATGTTGCAAATATCTAAGAAGTTTAACTTTTGTTTGACAGACAAAATTTCATTCTATCTTTTTTTTTTTTATAGCAACCAATATGAGAACTCTCACCATCCCAAGGAATTCCAGCGACATAAGCATGCATTTCTAACTCTGAAAAGAAAAAAAGTGCCCATCAAGTTGAGAACTCTTAAGCTATAGCTGTCTACCATAAGAACAGTATCGCCTATCATCTATCAAGCATAGACACAACAATTTTTAAGCTTGTTGCTCTCTCGAAAATCATATTCTAGATTAATGAATTCGTCTTAATTTTTCAAATTTTTTAAATAAAGTCCAGTACATAATGGACATACTTTTCGTGCATCAACTTCTCTTAAACTAACCACTTTTCTTATTTAGAAATAAACAGGAATTTAAAGCAGAGCATAAATTCCCTATTTATAGCTCTATGTATGGTCCAACATATACACCCATATCAAAAAGATTCTCAGGTAAAATGGCATATAACATATTAAGATATGAGCCATGCTAGACATGGGGTTACATGCAACAATACTTTCTGGTAAAAAAATAGCTTTTTTTATTTATTAAGCTCCACACTTGCATATTTAGATATAAAAAGCTTTTCACATCACAAAATAATGATGGAAAACTAAAAGTTCAACCTAACATAAGTATGACAACAGTTTGAAAAAAAAAACAATGCAAGGATGCCCAAAACAACTCTACATCCAATGATATGAATCCACTTGCACATAGTTTAGAAGTAACAGTGGATAATTAGAGAGTTAATTACCTAAGATATCATATCATAAGATACCCAGGGCGAGAACATTAATTAAAGATAAGAAAAAGTTTTCCTTTTTTTTCGGTGTCATTTTTTCTTTAGAAGTGTTAAATAGCTCAAAATTCTAATTACAATTGATGATCCAAATATGGTGGCCTTGCCGAGAAAGGAAAATACACAATTCAATAAACCACAAAAATCATTGCCTTGTTCGAGTCGATTCAAGATCATGTAGACGGCCTTCTTGCTCTAGATCGCTCAAACCAAGCTTCTAGAATCTCATCGACAACACATTCTCATAGCATTGAAACTTAAGATATCGTCAACCCACGATATTGTCCTATCCAATCTTAGGTTGCTAATTCAAAACATCCTTTTACCCACCCATCTCCTCCCCCGGTTGTGATCGTAGCAGCCATTCGTCCACCCACACCTTGTGCGATCGCAAGCAAGCAATATCACTAGTATTAACCCAATCCCATCATCTTGCGTTGCTTTCTTTTAGAATCCGCGGGGCTCCTTCCGCTTGACAAATGTGGCTGAATTGAATGTTCCTATAGAAGGTGCCAACCACTCATGATCTATTCACGACTATAAAAACAAACACTATCGTTATATGCAAGATCCTTCTTGATCTTGGTCTGGTCCAATATCCCATCCTAACCTCGTCGACAACCGGATCCAAATTAGAGGAACCAAGGTGCATCCTCTAACAACTCCATCCCACAAAAAAACCACTACTCGCAAACCTCGTCATGTGCTGTTGCCCTTCATGCAAGTATGTGACAATACTCATCATGCACAACATCCGTTCAAGTTTTTTTATCGCACGTCGCCATTCACCTTAAGAACCACATAGTTTGGGGCGCTCCAACTCTAGGAATTATAATATATGCAAGCACATTCTCCATTTGCATACTATAAAGCTCAAATCTCTATACAAAAGATGAAACAAGACCATGACCAATAAATTTTCTCCTCAAAACCACTGCATCTTCTACTGGTGACCATTTCTTCTCAATGTCCTTGCATTCATGCTAGATAGTTCCTCACGGCACATGAAGAACAATATGGGTCAGCAGTCTACTCATCATAATCAATAATGGAAAGAGAGTTTAAGTAGTCTTCAACGACTTTAAAATAGACATTCCTAGTTTTAATGTAGGAAAGTCAATAAAAATGAATCTGTTAAGGTTGCTTAGTTTTTTTTTACCACAAATCCATCTAATCATTGCATTTATATTTGCCTTCATTGGGGCAATGGATGGACGGCATCATTTTCTTACCTACTGAAGCTGTATTTAAACAAACGATGAGTTCTGAAAATTCTTCAATTAAAATTTCTCGATGTTTGATTCATCCCTGCTTTGAAGATCTTGAAAAATTTGAATCAAACCTTCATTGGTGAAAATGAACATTCGCAAGCCAGTGTGCAATGAAATATCAGAATATGTGGGATGTGCAAATGCTTATAACCGCAAATTTGGTTTGCACAATATTGAATCAATTGGTACCTTTTAACCGGACACAATGACAATACAGGATTTCTGTTGCGTTACCCACGTAGTGAGCAAAGGTCTTGATGTTGTTTGTTTGTGATTGGATGCACACTCATGGTCCCAAGGGATGATGAACTCAAGGTTTCCTCAAGTTCCTATAGCAAGGTTTCCTCTGGCAATGCCATTGTCGTTCTATGCACACAAAATAATTGGCTGTAGAGATTTCGGCTGATGGAATGGTGAACCTTCATTGGATTGACGTGATTGTTTGAGAATTGAGGACAAGTTACTTGGCAGGTCTGTATGATGTAATCTCTTGTTATTAGTGTATAGTTAAAAGCGGATAAATTAGAAGAGTTAATTAGTTTTGAGAACATTGACCTATAATTATCCCAATTGGGAAGATAATGAGTGACATTCATAACATCCACTAAATGGAGGACCCAGTAAACTACACCGCTTCAAAGCATGTTTCCAACCTTCAAAAAAGCAATCAGCTCTTAATCAAAATCAAAAAGTAAAGTGCAATCATTCAGCATCCAAAGCAAAAAGCCAAAAATCACGTAAGAGACGCCCAATTATCCTCTTGAATGTCCTCTAAACTCTCTCATTACATGAATAATACTGAAGAAAAGTATGAAGGAGATCCGAATTACCAAATACTCTGATTTCCAACCAATTCTCCCAGACAAACCACGATCTTTCAAGAAACGCAATAGCGTCTTCCCATCCAAACCTCATATCATCTGGCGTAATGCACGTGTCTAACACCTCCCATCCTTTTCCAATCTGGTGCAGGTCCAGCATATAGACAACGAAGGGTTCGGGGCATACGGAAAGAAGTGATGCAGGATTTGGAGAGGATGGTGAATTTTCCAGGTTTCGCTAACCGGAGGGCTCGAGCGAGTCTTTCTCCCATCACCGGCATCCTCGTAACTCGCGCGCATTACCATCTATAGTCTTAATCCAGTGACACGAGCATTTCGCTGGAATCTCGCTTTGGGGTCGAAAATATAATAGGTTGCGTTTTCAAGCGGGAAGCTGCATGATTGCAGAGGGGGACGCAGACAACGTCAAAGACTTTAGGGCGTAGCCTGTTTGTTTAAAGTATTTCCCTCGTTCCGTTTGATATAGCTATCAGTTGTGTAATGTTGGAAGGAAGTTTACCCGTAAAATCAATTTTTAGTAAAACGCGTATTTTGAGCGGTGTACAAAATTTTTTTCTGCCGCTATATCGTATTCCCGGAAACCAGCAAAGTTTCGCCTCACCAATACCCGAATAAACCGGAGCGTTCTCAGGTCGCCACGAACCTTCGTACTTCTTCAAAGGCAACACAAAAACTGTCGTTTTTTTTAGACTCCTTCCACACGGTCTCACCGAACAAGACAGCTGCACATGATCGCTGAATCTCGCTCAAGTCGGTAAATAAAAACTCTGCCCGATCGATCAGGCAAACCTGACCATCCCTCGGCATTTTCCGCGTAAGCTCCTAGTGAAACCGAATTTCCATACTCTTTGCTCCTTCGTTGTTGTCGAGCTAATTCGCTTCCTCACCGAACTCAGTTCCCATTCTTTACTTGCTTCCCCACAAATTTAGTGGTTTTTCGGAAGCATCGGATCTGTATATGAATCAGCTGCAAGGTAAACTTTTCTCTTTTTTTTTTTCTGCTCATTCGCTTGATATTTATTCAATACTTATCCTTCACAAGGTTTATCTTTTACATTATGATTCGCTGCTATTAATATTTGTTTGAAGTTGTTAACCAATGTTCTCTATCTTTTTTGGGAATGTTTGGAATATAAGAATATCTTTTCTGCCTATCAAAGTAAAAATTGCTAAAAAGCGATGGTTGATTTGAGCATTGTTATCAAGATATTTCCACATTTCACCCTAATTAAGTTGAAGAGAAAAGAATGGATGGAAAAGACTGTATCCAGTTTTTTTGAGTCTTAACCACTGCAGTAGACGAAGAGAAATTTAAATAATCTTCGATCATTCAGCAGTGACTGATTCGGTTGATGGTAAATGAATTTCCACAGCCATTGAGGTTGTGGATGCAGTCATGAGAATGTTCCGGACTTCTAAAAAGCCATTTCTCTCATAGTTAATATCAGATACTTCTCTAAAAGAGAAGAGTGCTCAGAAAATGCAACTCAGCCTTGATGCGATCCATCGACATCTTTTTTTGCTAAAGACCAATTAAGTTTGTCTATAGCGAATAAATTCCATTTCAAACAAATCCTTATTACCGAACATCTGAAAATTTGTTCTTACGCGTCTTCCATGTAATGTCACATTTTCACCCTCTTGATTCGTCTCATACTTCACAGCCTATACAATTACAGAAATTTTTTGTTAAATTAGACATTAAACTATTTTTTGTTTAAATTTTTTTGTAACAGAAGCAATTCCAGTAATCAAGGACTTGAATACATGGTGTTATATGTATTAGTAAAGTATGTAATGCTATTTTGTTTTCACATGTGATTAACAATTGTTGAAATTTATTGAGTAATAATTTAATAATTAGTTATTTAATATGTGATTGTCAGCCCTCACACGAAGGATTCAATTCAGATTCTTTGCTTATTGCATTTCTCAATTCAAAAAAAATTATTTGAGAAGAAAATAAATTAATTGCCAGCTAAATGATTTTTTTTATTTGATTTTTTTTATAGAAGAATTAAAACGGAAGATGTAAGTAAATAATAAATAATATATTTAAATTTTATCCATATATGTAGGTAAAATTATGTTGTATGGTTAAAAAATGATAAAATAAAAACTTTTTATTATAAAATATTAGAATTAAATTTTCTAAATTAATACATACAACATATATATATTATATAATATATTATAAATATATATATATATATAAAATAATATATAATATATTATATAGTACATAAATTCATGCAATTATGTCTTTTATAATAAATCTCATACAGCAGACTCCTCCAACAACAATAAACCTTACTTCAAGTTTTAATAAGCACTTCAAAATATTACAGTCAAACATACTCAATGAAATACTCCATTTTATTAAACGGCTGTTCTCAACCCCTTTCTAAAACTCCTTTTATATAAGCAAACCAATCAAACGAAGCCTCAGCTGCTGGAGAAAAAAACCGAGTGCTGCGAGAATAAGAACCGCCGACTATTTTGTAAAAGGAAAATATGTCTCATTCTCAAATTTTCTCAGCGAAAAGTATATTAACTGAGGATAATATTTAAATGTCCATCACATAGTTAAATTATTCAATAACATTTAAAATTATTTAATCAAAACAATAGATTTCAGTTGTGCGCAGGGTTCCTTCCAATCGCTCTCTTGTTTCCTCTCCTCTCGCTTCCTCCTCCGGTGCTGCGGAGGACTTTTCTCCTTTGCCTTCTCCGATGGAACTCTCTTCAAGCTTTCCCCAATTTCGTTGGGGAGCGGTTAGCCTCTCCAGAAACTGTGAGTAAGGTTCGCCTCCGAAAATACTACTCAAAACCTAATTTCCACTTCTGACGACCGGAATATTCCGTTCATGGGAAATACATCAGGGTGGATGACTGGAAGTTATTTAGTCGCTATCTATTGGAGAGGCTATAGAGCCATGTGGGTACAAAACTTGGCTGAAAGTCGGTTCAGGCTCTTTCTTAAGCAAGGTTTTTCCTTTGAGGTCTATTATCCGAAGATTTTGAGATGGTATGTCGAGAGGTTTTGGTTCTCTGGAAAGCCGTTGTTTGCAAGAAATGCAACCCAATTAAACCAAAAGAAAGAAGATTTCAAGACAGTTCTGATTTGGGTGAAGATCACGATCTAGCCGCTGCATGCGGAACTCGAAGATTCGAGAATGCAATAGATGCGTCTATAGCAGCCGACAACTGACTGAGCTAAGATCCAGCACACGTTTGCTCGTATATGCGTTTTAGTGGACTGCATGCTACCTAACCCGGAGAGATCAGGTCCCTGGTGGTGATGTTGTGTGCTTGAAGGTACAATACGATGCGCCTCTTCTGTGCTCACTGTAAATTTTAATCATATTTTCTTCTCTTGCCCTTCTACCGGATGCTGTGTTGAAATGGTGTTGATAATTTTGGGCTGAGAATGGTCAAGCAAATGGAAGAGTTTTAGTAGGGGGAAGCCTACTTCACACAAAATCCTATCATCACTGAAAGTAATCCTGCTGCTCAATCTGATATCCGACCCCTTTAATGTGTCATAGGTGATCCCAACCCTGGTCTGCGTTCCAATGTGATAAAAAACTCTTCAGTAAATTCCACTCCCCCCACCTTTCAAAGCTCCTCCCTAAGTTCATACAAGCCAACATGATAAGGATCACAAGCCTGCGGGGTTTTTAGTTTCGGGAATTCTCACTAAATCTCCAATAGCGCCCACATCACTAATATATATGTTCCAAGCTCCCTTAAAAAAGGACTTTTAGTTGTCACGAAAAATTTGGTGTTGGAGGGGGGGGGGGGGGGGGGGGGGGGGGGGGGGGCGGGGGGTGGGGGTGGGGGGGGGGGGAGGGGGGAGGGGGGGGGGGGGGGGGGGGGGGTGGCCATTGAGGATGAATCT
>NW_021319178.1:11918441-11958026 GCF_001605985.2 Dendrobium catenatum | reverse complement strand
TTATCCTGACATTTTTTCTGGCTTACAAATGAATTTTAAGCTGTCAAAGTTTTTTTTTTTTGTGTGTATTATACAGAACTTTATCATTGTATATAGATTATTAGGGATTGAATGCGAGATTTATTTCACATTTGCTTATGGCATATAGTTTGACTGCTGTGGCTTAATTAATTTTACTGTTTTGAAAGCCACCCACCATTAGTGGCATAATTACATTTATTCCAATTATTTGTCAATTTTATGATTTTTTTTCCAGTTGTTCGATGGTTAGCTTTGTTTTAAGCCCAAGAAAAAGGATTTGGCTGTGCACTGAGATAAATGATTAGCATGTGATGTTTTAGCTTTTATGAGTTGTGAAGGGAGAAATATTAATGTAATATCTTCTCAAAGAGGAAATTCTAAATAAATGACTGCATATTAATTCACTGCAAATATAGTTCTAAAGATATTTGTAAAAATTATTGCAGTGTTAGAAGAAATAGTAAAAATCATATTCTTTAAAGTGTGATCATTGTAATAAAATTATTATCCTTTTTTTTGTTTTAAAAAAGTTTATAATATAAGATTTCTCAACAAATTTATTTTTCCTAATAATCTTATAATTATTTTCTGCTTCAAAAAAATCCCGTTATTATAACGTGTCATAATATCAAATTTGAATGAAAAAAGTGTATTAAGATATTTCGATACATATTATATCAGGATGGAGTTAAAAATTTTTGGAATTAGTGTAGCATATAAACATTTATATTATGTTAATTTTAAATCAAAAATATTGATTTTAAATTTATTTTTATATAGAGTTTGTTTTTAGATGGTTGTAGCTTTTTAAAAGTTGGTTGTAAATTTATAAAAAAAATTATTTAAAGCTGTTAAAAATAACTTTTTAGTATATAATAAAATTAATAGCAAAATAAAATTATAGTTACTACCAGGAAAAAAGTCTTAAATAACTGATAATTTTTAAGATATATTTTATTTTTTTCATATGGACTCATTGAGCATTTATAGCTAAATTTAAATCATAAAGGCCTCAAAATCCATCTCCCACAAATTAAAAACATGTTTGACAAAATTGAGATATTTTTAATCTCATTAAATACTAACTATGACTTAAAAAACTAAAATTAAAAAAATTAAAAGTACAAACTAACGACTTCTTCGTAGATTGTAAGAAGAGATGACGGAGGCTAACGGCTGCCAAACTCCCGCATAAAAAGTAGGTGGGATTGAGAAGGTGTCCAGCTGTTAAAATTATGGTTCTTATGCGGCCATACCTTCCAATTGTTCCTCGTCGGGGTTGAATTTCCAACCCAATCATCATGCGCTTCGCTGGCTCTCACACCCCACTTTATTTCCATTTATATTTAATAATAAATAAATTAATATACTGTCTCCAATCTTCGATATTCATATTATTTTTTATGAGATAATATTAAAAATACCTATCATGCCAGCATGATTATGATGCTTTGATATGACAAGGGCATTTTTGTAGGTGTGGTGACATAAATTTCAAACAAGTTTTTTTTTTTTTAGAAACTGAATATTTATCACTTTTATTACTTTTGGTATATGTAATAAGGATAATAATAATTTAAATAAATTTACTTATTAATTGGATTTATTTGGAGTATTTAAGGAGATAATTTGTAATTGAATATCAGGATATAAAATAGAATTTAAAATTTTGGATATATTTTGAGATAATATAATACGTCAATATTTAGTATTTAAGTTATGGTTGCTATTGTCTATTTTTTTCATCTACTTTAGGCCAGGAGAAAGGAAATGGTCAAACTCAGTAGGGGTTAAGTTGTAGGTTCTAAGATCAGAGTTTCTATATGTGTGCTAGATGATTTTTGATAGTCATTGGTTTCTCTGACCTGCTATGTGTTGCCTAAACTTGTACATTTATATATAAGTGATATACAATCAAAAAATTATCTTGATCAGGAATGAATCTCGAGGCAAAAATCAAGTAGGAAACTTCAAAAATTAAATTGGAGGTCATTTAAACTCCGATTTCAGCAAACTTATAGGAGAACTAAATGTCTCGGACATATGAACCCAACGACACCAAATTTGACTCAATCTGAGCCCAAATGAGTCTAAATCAAAGACCATAAGCACATTTGGAACGTTCAAACTATAATTTGGATTACGAAACAGCTTCCAAATATGCCGCGCTTATAGTCAAATTGAGCGACTTGACAAGATGAATCTAACGAGCCCAAGATCTCTAAATTATGATATCATTAGGGCCTTCAAACGCCCAATAAATTGTCCACAATTAAGGAATTCAACATCGGCCGTCCATTTAAACCACTACAAATTTATCCTTGATCTTCCACTTATTTACTAGCCATGTCACTCTAAAAAAATATAAATATACCCCTCATTTCTCATGAGAGGGGACCCCAAGCAAGAAGAGATTTGAAGAGAAGGAAGAAGAGATGGAAGAAAAAGAAGAGAAGGTAGAGACTCATCCTCAACTACCACCAGACTTTCACCCGGTAGCCGACCGATGCCAGAATTAAGCAAGGAACCACGAAGAGAAGGACGAAACAGAAGAGAAGGAAGAGACTCCTCCTCGACCACCTCCAAACTTCCACCTGACTACCAACAGACACTGAAATTCTACCCGACTGTCGACTGGCGCCGAAGTTCTTCCTGATAGCTGACTGATGCTGGAATTGTACCCGACCATCAATTGAAGCTGGATTTTCGTCCAATCACCATAAAATTATCGGATTACCAATCTCTATTTATAATTGAATTTCAACCTAGAAGTTGATTATTATAATATGATGATACTCAATTTTAGGGACGAGTCAGCCATTTATAATCTAAGTATACACCAGTGAAATCCATTCAACCAGGCATGGCCCAGTGATTTTTTCATTTTTCTGGGTTTCCACATAAAAATTTTGGTGTTATATTTTTTCCTCTATTTGTGTGCTAGATATCCATACAACATTGAGATAAAAATTTTCTATCACTGCGTATATTCTAGCCCGCAATAGTTTGGCGCCAACTATGTGAATGACTATCCCACAATTTTAAGCATTGCTTTGATGGCCATCCAACGTAGCAATCACATCTTTGAAGCCTCCAGCTCCAACAACCCATCAATCCAAGAATCAGTCTATAAATCATGGATGCCAAGTATCTGCCTCTTTTTATCATGGGGAAAAATGCTGCTGGAGAAGGAACTTTAGGGTCATCCCTAGAGGAGTGCATTAAAAAAATGAAAGAATCTCAAAATGAGATCCTTCAACTCTTGCGAGAGATTCAATAATCGACGCTAGTACCATAGGAGGATATTCTTCTCCCTGGAGATCCACCATTGGCCAAAGGTGTTCAACTCGAACATTTTCCCATGGAGATTCCTCTTCCTCCATGAAGGAGGCATCCTCAATCACATCAAGACAATGAAATTGCTAACATATTAAGTTTTATCCATCATTCACATGCAGGACGACAACCTTGCATTCCTCTAGGCCTCCCTGAAGACTTAGTCTAACCACACATTGCTGAGATCCCTCGCAACACCCTATTTCATGAACTACAAATATTGGTCTGAGAGGAGTTCCCCATGAGAGGTGTAAGCCAACCTCTTCGTTAATGGGACTTCCAAGAGTCATCACCCATAATTGAAGCCATTCTTTAACTCCCCATTCCAACACGATTCAAACTACCAAGCATCGATTCTTATGATGGAACATTTGACCCGTATGAGCATAACGATCACTATAGAATCATTATGCATATCCAGCGAGCCTCAAATGCACTCCTCTGCTAGGTTTTTCCTATTACCCTCAAAGGACAAGCTTAAATGTGGTTATATTCACTTCTAGTCGGAACAATCCCTACTTTAGTCGAATTGGCCGAAGCGTTCATCGAATAATTTGTTGCCATTTAAAAAATTACTAAGGATTCTTCTCACCTCTCTATGATTTGCCAAAATGAAGGAGATTCGCTAAAGAAGTATTTTCAATGATTTTCCATCGAAGCTCGGCAATTTCTAGAAGTAGATCCTGAATTATTGAGATAAGACTTTCTTGGAGGCCTTCATCATATTCCCTTTTATTCAACACTCATATGAGATATAGTTTATTCATATGCTGACCTGATCTATCATATGGAGGCACAAATCTTTGTAGATGTAGCCATAAATGCTCACAAAAAGTAGTTTGAGCAAATAAATAGAAAGCACAAAAGTGCACCTAGGATGGATCATTCAATCTCACAACAAAAGAAATAAGGGAAGAATAATCTGCCTCCTAGGCATGCATTACCATGACGGGAACCTCATCAAGAGGAGTATACAAAACTCAATATGTCTCGAGCAAATATGTTGATGAACATTTGAGATCAAGATACTGTTAAATGGCTGAATACTTTGAAGCAGATTATAAGAAATCAGGATCAATACTATCATTTTTATTATAGTCGTGGTCACACTACCGAAGCTTGTAAGTAGCTCAAGGATAAAATTGAAAGGCTTATCCACCAAGGTTATCTTTGATGATTTATTTGAGATCTACTTGCTCAAGAGGAAACTCATCCCACTGGGGGGAAAAATCAATAACAATAGAGATAATCGTTGAATAATCGTATAATAATTGGTGAAATTAAGACCATTATAGGAGGCCCCTTATTATCAGATCAGATCTTATTAGCTATAAATGAAAATCTTACACCAAAGAAGGCTCGTATCGATCATTCTATCACTTTTGATGATTCTAATTTGGTGGGAGTAAAAATCCCTCATCAAGATTTGCTTATGATTAATGTAGTGATAGGTGACCCGTATTACAATGTCAAGAGAATTTTTATAGATAATAGAAGCTCCGTGGGTATCCTGTTATACTCTACTTTTCTTAATATGAGTCTCACCAAAAAAAAGTTTTAGCCTGTTATAAGTCCCCTGTATGGTTTAATAATCAACATATACGAGCAGAAGAGATAATTAGTCTCCCAATTTTACTTGGAGAATTTCCCCGACAAATAACACACTCTATCCAGTTCAATGTAGTAAAGTCAGAATCAACTTACAATGTTATCTTCGGAAGGCACTCTAGTCAATCTTTAGGATTATCGTCGCTATGCCTCACCTTAAGAGGAAGTTCCTTACCCAAGCAAGAGTCAGTATAATACGTAGAGATCAATAAATAATAAAAATATGCTATCTTAGGTAGGTTCAACCATATCTAATAGTTACCCTGAGCATCAAGGACTTTGATCTTCAGAGTGAGGATATCCCTCAGAGGGCTTCTCCTATAGAAGACCTCATTATTATATCCATATCAGAAGAACACCCTTTAAGGACCGTGCAAATTAGATCCTTTCTCTCAGATGAAGAGAAGAAAAAATACATAAATTTTCTATATAAGAATTAAGATGTTTTTGTAAGGAGCCCAGAAGATATGCTTAGAATCGACCTTGAATTGATCATGCACTCCCTCAAAGTCAACTTAACGTACATGTCAGTAATCCAGAAGAAATGGAATTTTGCGCCAAATCATTAGCAAGCAATTGAGTAGGAAGTGGATAAGTATTTAGAATCTAAATTTATACGGGAAGTGCACTACCCCACTTAGTTGACAAATATCATCATGTTATGGAAGGCAAGAAGTGCTTAGAGAATGTGTATGGACTATACAGATTTTAATAAAGCATATCCTAAAGACAACTTTATGCTTCCTCGTATTGACTAGTTGGTCGATACCACCTATGGACATTAGATATTAAGCTTTATGAGTGCCTATTCTAGCTACAATCAAATAAAGATGGATCCAATAGATGAAGAGGCAATGGCTTTTTGAATAGATAAAGGGTTATATTATTATCTAGTGAAGTCGTTCAGACTAAAAAATGTTAGAGCCACATATCAACGCCTTATGAATAAGGTTTTTAAAGACCTTATTAGACGCTCTATGGAAATATATGTTGATGATATGCTGGTGAAAAGTCTTGAAAAAATCTTAACATATATCTGACTTGGAATAGTGCTTCCATATGCTATAATAATATAATATGCAAAACAACCCTACCAAGTATGCTTTTAAAGTTACATCTAGAAAGTTCTTAGAGTATATTATTACTCACCGAGGAATTGAGTTCAATCCTAGGAAAATCAAGGAACTAAGGGATATGATGCCCCCAAATAATATCAAGGATGTCTAGAGATTAAATGGAAGGATTACAGCACTATCTCATTTCATGGCCCATTCAAGAGACAAATATCTACATTCTTTAAGATACTCAGAGGTACTTGTAGCTCAGGATTCCAATGGATCGATAAATACCAAGAAGCCTTCAAATAGATAAGAATGTATTTGGCATCACCACTACTACTTTCCAAACCAATACCTAGAAAAAAATTGTATTTGTATTTGGCTATTTCTACCTAAGCAATCAGTTCGGTCTTGGTCTAAGAAGAGAATGTTGTACAACATCCAATCTATTATGTTAGTAAGATCTTATCTGAAATAGAGGAATGTTATCCCTTAGTGGATAAAATAAATTTGGCATTAGTTTACTCCACGAGAAAAATATGCCCTTACTTTTAAGCCCATATAATTAGAGTTTACACAAATCTACTGCTGAGAAATATCCTTTAAAAGCTAGAAGCATCTGGAAGACTCATCAAGTAGTCTATAGAATTAGGAGAGTTTGACATCTACTACTTTCCTAGACCCAAAATCAAATCTCAAGCACTTATGAATTTTGTGGTTGAAAGCACCATGCATCCCTATATCTGGTGAGCCACCGAGTACTTCTCCTTCTCACCCATGCTTGACCTTGTATGTTGATAAAGCTTTTGGAAGTTCTAGTGTCGGGGCCAAAATTCTATTGACCTCTCCATAACAAGTTATCCTAGACTATGACCTTGTATGTAGATTTCACTTTGAGATATATGTAATAATTTTTTTATTAATTATATTTATTATTATCATCATAATGTAAATTTAATGTTTTTAAAATTCTTCCTAAACCATTTTTTCTTTAACATGTTATGTCAAATATATCAAAACTAATAAATTATGAAGGTTTAGGCTATAAATTATGAAAAAAAAAGTTGGCAAAGATCTAGTAAGTTATTATCAATGTCTTAAGATTAAATCCTATATATATTATATTTTTGCATCGATGCTAAATATTCATGCCGAAGAAATAGAATTATTAAGTGAAAATGGGTAAACTTAAAATGATCATATATTATAGTCCAAATTTTGAAGAGGATGTGTTTTAAATTTATATTTTCTTAATATTCATATATTAGATTTATTGCATGCATGAATATTCATTGCAATTTTAGGATGGGTGACCTACTGGAAATTTTCACCAATAGGACAAAACTGTGAAGCCCTTTGACCAAAGCGAACAATATCTCAATAGCTATGACTGTGGGTTATTACAATTGGTATCAGAGAAATACACCAATCGAAAGATGAGAACTAAGTGTCATACAAGACAATGTGCTACATCATGGGAGCCACCTTTTAAATCTTGTATGTGATAAAGTGCTATATGAAGGGAGCCACCACTTGAACTTGTAGGGGCCACCTCTAGAATTCTATCTACTTGGTGGATGATTCTGGGATAAAGATGCTAATGAGGATGTCAATTAAGTGGGGGAGATTGTAAAACCCAACCTTGAGTAAAAAGAATATAAACTCTTAAACATTGAGTTAAACATGCTCATCTTGGGGAAATGGTTGGAATTTAATTAAGAAAATCTGTAGTTAAGTGTGCTCTGGGATAAGTGACATACTGAGAAGTTATATTAATAAGACAAAACCATGAGGCCCTTAGGCCAAAGTAGATAATATCATGATAGTTAAGAGTTTGAGTTGTTACAATACTGATCATTAGAACATGATTTATAATTTCACCTAGAAGGACTTGACTATGAGATAAATATGGTGGTTGGAGTTAATTAAAGACTATGATCTAAATTTTATTTTCAACTTGGTAAAGTAAACATGGTTGTAGATTCATTGAGCAGATAATTAGTTAGAGTTATAGCTTGATTAATTTTAAGCATGCCCTGATATGAGAAATAATAAAAAAAAAATAGTTAGAAGTTAAATGTTCATCCAAAGTGAAAGCAAGAATTATTTCCCAGTTGATTATCTAACTCTTATTGCAAAAACAATTAAGAAATCTTAGAAGAAAAATGAAGAATATGTAAAGCTGTTGAAAAAATTTAGTCGTGAAAGAAGCATGAACTACATGTTGATAATCAAGGTGTTGTATTATGTAGTAGTAGGTTATGGGCCCCTATTAATGAAGATTTAAGGAGGGATATGCTAAAAGTGGTTGACTAATCTAGATATACAATTCATCCGTGAAGTAGTATGATGTAGCATGACTTGAAACTTATGTTCTGGTGGCCTATATTTAAGAAAGATATAAGAGAATTTATCTCCAAGTGTGAGACTAGTTAGATGGTGAAAATTGAGTATTAGAAACCTATTAGCATATTATAACCGTTGTATATCCATAAATAGAAATTAAAGGATATTACGATGGGATCTTTCCATGGGCTATTCTAGGGAAAGACATGAGAATAATGTTATATGAGTAATTATGAATATATTGACTAAGTCTATCCATTTTTAGCCCATGAAACAAACATATTCCATTGAGAAGTTGGCTTAATTATAAGGGAAGAAGATTATTGAACTACATGGAGTTCTAAAGATTATTATGTTTGATGAAGATGGAAGATTCACATCCAAGTTATAGAAGGGTATTTGTGAATGTTTAGAAACAACATTAAGTTTAAGTATGGACTATCATCCCTAAGATAGATGGAAAGTTTAAATGATTCATTTAGACTTTAGAAGATTTATTAAGGTTATTTATTTTAGATTTTGGAGAAAGTTGGAAGAATCATATTCCTTTGATTGAATTTGCTTACAATAATAGTTTACAAGTAAGTATTGGAATGGACCAATCCCCATATGATGCTTTGTATAGAAGAAGGTGTTGAAAGTTTGTTTGGGATGTTAAGCCCTTATGAACGTGCTTGAGGCTAACCAAGAGGGGGGGGGGGATTTTCAATCAAAAACTCAAAACTTAAACCAAAATTCACCACAATGATAATCAAAATGTGGAAAAAATAAATGTGGAAGAAAACAAAAGAACACAAAGATTTATAGTGGTTTGGTTAACACGACATACATCCACTCCCTAGAGGCGCCCTACGAGTATTGCACTAAACTCAGTGACTTTCTTCTGCTCACACAGTAAGGCAGAGAAGCCCTTACAAAACCACCTTTCCACCGACACCGGTGAAGTAGAGAACCTGACTCCTTTTGCTTCCTCCTGAAGCAGGCAGAGAACCTTGACCGTTTCCTGAAGTAGACCTCCCTTGAACCCCCAAGGACAAGGGATGACGATCAGAGAAGACGACTTGGAACCTTGCTTGGAGCAACCTTTGTGAACCCTCTCACAAACTCCCCCTCACAAGTTCTTCTCTCTCTCTGCCTCTCTCTCCCTCTCCTGTAGGCTCTCTCAGGTCAAGATAGCAGCAAAGGATGCTTATGTTTGAGAAAACATGAGTCCTTTAAATAAATTTTCAAGAACTTACTTTATCATCTAGGACGATATTGCTATCGCCCTGTACGATCAGTATAATTTTAGCTCAATCAACTTGGATGACTTGGGATGATTAGAAGATTTTTTGTTCCTATCATCCAGGATGATAATATATCTTCCTGCATGATTAGTACAAATTAGGGAATATTATCTAGAACATCGCCCTGGATGGGAGTCGGGATGAAAACAAAATGACTTGATCGTCCAGGCCGTTCTTGTGATCGTCCTGCTGATTAGTTCAAATCTACACAAAATCATCCAGAACATCACTCTAAATAAATGATGTACGATTTTTGGTCGTCCAAGAGCAATCAAGGTTTTTAAACTGATCGTCCTGGCCGATCCTGCGATCGTCCAGGATGATATGATCGAATCAATTAGCTTAATTACTTTCCTTGATCATCAGATTAATTTAGGCATAATTGAACCCCATTATCTAGGCCGATGCCCTAGATGATGATTAAAAAATAAAATGACCTAAATAGATTTGGTGGCTGATTCTTTCTAATTTGATCATATTGTCCCGACCGATACAAAAATCATCCAGGATGATATGCTTAATGACGGCTGCCTTAATCAGGATGCCCTAATTAGGGTTTCTATTTTTGATCGATCATTCAGAATGATTTTTTGGATCGTCTTGGACAATGTTAGCAAAATAAAAAAAACTCTAAGTTAGATAGAAAAAATGCACTCATGTGTGTGTGTGCAGGGTTACTTAGCATCAGGCACCACAAAGATTACAATTAACTCTAAAAAGAGAAAAAATATATTATAAACTGACTCAGAGCTAATTTACCTAATCTTGAGCTCGCTTGAGTTGTACTTGATCTTGTTGACCTAAAATGTTAGTGGGCAAGGCAGTTGTAAAAAAATAGGAATATTTGCTATCATCAAAATTCTAATTCATACAACCAGATTTGCAACAATCTCCCCCTTTTGATGATGACAAATTAAAATTAATCTAAGCAATTAAAAACAGTGAACTAGAAGTAGTGCAATAATAAAAAACATAACATATTCAAATTTTAGAACAAAATAGTACAAGTACAACACAATACTACTCCAAAAATAGAACAAAAATAAAAAAGAAACTAAACAACAAAAAATAGAAACAAACTACAACAAAAGAACAATATAAAAAGAAAACTAGTAAAATGACGACCCCTAATCATCTGAAGGAGGTGGTGGTGGTGGTGGATGCTGAAAGTAGCTAGACAGCGAGGCGAACTGTGCTCCAAACTAGGTCATATCTTGGTCGTGCTGCTGCTGCTAGTGTGCAACATAGGTGCCAAAATGAGCTAAGTCCTTAGCATGTCACTGCTCGAAATGGGCTTATTCCTCAACATTCTACTTCTCCTGTGCAACAACATAAGTCTCAAAGCGTGCCTCCCACTGGTCGAATCGCTCGGCCAGCACATCTAGCTGAGAGTGCCGGTGAAGCAGAGCAGGTACAAGAATAGGTGGGGGAGCCTCCTCCTCTTCTGCCCACTGAGCTTCTCCATCCCCCGGGTGAAGACGAGTACTGTAAAGGACATTGAAGGAATTGTTGGAGTAGAAGGCAGGTTGGAAATTTAGAGGAGCAGGATATTGGAGGTTATATTTGGATTCTAAGACATAAGCAATGATATGTCCTAGGGCTAGGTTTGACTTCCTCCTATGTTCTGGGTCATGAATAGTGATTAGATGTTTAATGTAATGAAAGATCAAATTAGTAGCATTGAATTCACGATGGACTAAAATACAAAAGGTGGTAATCAAAAGAAGAGGAGTAATGTGGATGCGATTACCAGCTTTGGGAATAATAGAGGTGCGAAGGATGTGCTGGATCATCCTAGCATCTTTAAGTAAAGAGCTAGTCTCTCCAACATGAAAATGAGCATTAGTGTAGCAAAAAAAGTGGTTGGTCGGAGCCCAGTCATAATCAGGGTCAGAATACAAGGTGTGAAGCTTATCCTCTGTGGTGAAGAGTTGTAAAAATTTTGTGCAGTCCTGATATGTGATCTTGACGGGGCATCGATTCACATACGATCCAAGAGAAGTAAAGGCATAATTTATTCTAAGGCTTACGAAGATTTCAAACAAAAGCTCAGAATTAAAGGGGATTGTGAGAGTGAGAATGAAACACAAAGAGGTGTGAGTGAATAAGTTAAGTATCAGATAGAAAAGGTGATTTGGGTTGATTGATCGGGAAACAGTAATGCTGGCCATTTTATAACATTGGTAGGCGGTTTTATCATCCACCTCCATGAATTGAGGGTCTAAAGTGTCCCTTGAGGAAATGCCTGACACCTGGCGAGATCGCTTGCCTCCTACTAGGATCACAAATAGCAAGAAAAGAGGAAGTAGAAACTAGTAGAAGGAGATGGTGTTAGAAAAATGGATGGAGGGGCTTTGAATTTAAAGAATCGGCCAGATCATCCAGAAAAATGGATCGAAACGGCTGAATTTAAAATGTTTAAACGCACTTCCACATGTATCATCCAGGATGAACAGGGGGATCGTCTGGGATAATGCTCTAATAATGGATCATACCGGTCGAATTTAAGGCTTATTAAATGTATTTCCATGTGTATCGTCCAGGACGAATAGGTGGATCGTACGGAATAATTACCAATAATTGTGCAAAGAGTAAAGGCATCATCCAAGATGAAAGAGGATCATCCAAGATGATCAAGCATGATTGAAGCAGAGGACGATCAGATCGTCCAGGATGATAATGTATCGTCCAGCATGATAAAGAGTAGAAAGGTTTGAACAGCCAGTAGATGGATTTTAGAAGTGGATTGAACCGATCGTCGAGGATGATAATCATATCATCCAAAACGATGTGAGAAAAAAATTTAAAATAGAGGATGGATGAAGATGATCAGACAAGGTCCAAAAACATTAAAATCAAGTGAAAACGATAAAAATAAGATATGTCAAGGACATAAAAATGAACAAAAACAAAGGTTTTTTTTCTTCTTTTTTTTGATCAAGGCATGAATATGACATAGTTTCCATGTGGTTGATTTTAAAGACTTGCAAGTCAATGAATTAACATCATCAAAATCGAAAAAATTGGTAACACAACCGATATGTTATCCCTAACTCGGACTTCTCCTAGGGAAAAACTTTTTTTTGAAAATAAAGATCTAAATCAGAAAAATCAATTGGATAAGAAAAATAAATCCATTTAAAACTTGATTTTAGAAAAATATTTTATAAAATAACATATGAAAGTAATTAGTTACGATAAAAAATTCCGAAATCAAGCCTTTGAAAAATATCAAGTGACATATGAATTCTTCTAAGATTTAAAAATTTTGAAAGGGAAGGAGTTTACTTTTGATGGGCTTATTTTATATCTCTTGTCAATTTGATTGGCGCTCTTTGCACATCTTTTAATTTTTGATACACTTTATGTGTGTGTGTGTGTGTGTATTTCAATTTGGATATATATATATATATATATATTTCAATTTGGCATCATTATGCATCTTTTGATTTTGACATCATTGGCCACATTTCTTTTCATTTATTTGCATGCTAGACCCCTTTTTTAAAATGATTAAATATTATCAATTATGATTATATCTTCTAGATATTATAGAAGAAAAACTCACTCTCTAATATAAGGAAGAATGAATCGCAAAATATAATAAAAAATCATATGATAAATGCAACGGCAAGATTGTGAAAAAATTTAAAGGTAAAATAAAGATTTTGAATATTACATATATAAGATAGATTATTATGGCAAGATTAAAAATATCTCAATTAAAAAATCTAGTTGTTGATTTGAGATAGATTTTTGTTTAGAAAAGAGAGTTACATTACTAAAAAAAGTTAGAGAAAAGGAAACAATCAACAGTGTTTCTTCATTTAATTGATTTAGAGATGTCAAACATTGACTACAAATTTTTAAAAATAAAAGCAAGGCATAGAATATCAATTCAATATTGATTAAAAGAAATAGAAAAAATATGAAAACATGTGAGAAAAAAATAAAACAACAGAAGTGAAAAAAATAAACTAGGGAAAAAAATTAAAAAAAAAACAACAGAAGTAAAAAAAAAAAAAAAAAGGTAAAATAAAGACTTTGAATATTATATATATAAGATAGATTACTTAAGCAAGATTGAAATGGATTTCAATTGCATTGTCCAGTTGTTGATTTAAGAAAGACTTTTGTTTGGAAAGGAAAATTACACCACTAAAGGAAGTTAGAGAAAAGGAAACAATCAATGGTGTCTCCCTCTTTAACAGATTAAGAGATGTAAAATATTAACTACAACTTTTTAAAAATAAAAATAAGGTATAAAATATCAATTTCAGCGATGATTATAAAATAAATTAAAGCATACAAAAAATAAAGCAACAAAAACAAAACAACAACAAAAATAAATAGAAGTAAAAAAAAAACATATAATAAATAAAAAATCAGTAGGAATCAAGTTCATGCATTTATGTCAATTACACCTAATATGGTTCTTAAAGTACTGAAAGTGTCGAAGGCCAGTGGATTAGTAAAGATATTAGCCAGTTGATTCTCAGTTGCCACATGGTGTAGCTCAATGTTTCCCTTGGTCACATGGTCTCTAATAAAGTGATGCCTTATATATCAATGTGCTTAGTCCTTGAATGTTGTATAGGATTCTTAGAAATGCAAATGGCACTAATGTTGTCACAAAGGATTGATATTGTGCCTACAAGTAATCCTAAATCTAGAATTTTTTGCTTCAACCAAAGGACTTGGGCTACACAACTCCCTAGAAGTGGAAAGTGCAACAGAGTTTTGTTTTCTACTGGACCAGGAAACTAAAGACTGTCCTGTGAATTGGCAAGTTCTAGAAGTGCTCTTTCTATCCACTCTATATCCTGTAAGATCAGAATCAGAATATCCAATGATCTCAAAATAAGTGTTGTGCCTAGGGTATCAGATTCCTAAGTTTTGGGTCCCTAAAAGATATATAAGAATTCTCTTAATTGCATTCAGGTGGGATTCCTTAGGATCAGCTTGAAATCTAGCATAGAGACAAACACTAAATATTATATCAGGTCGACTAGCAATCAGGTAAAGTAGAGATCCACTCATCCCTCTGTATATCTTTTGATCAACAAACTTTCCATTTGGGACTTTATCCAACTAAACACTGGAGGTCATGAGAGTATTAATTGGCTTGGGTTTATCCATTTCATATTTCTTCAAGATGTCATTTATGTACTTTGATTGATTCAGAATATTCTATCATCCAATTGTCTTATGCTAAATCCCAAAAAGTAGGACAACTCTCCCATCATACTCATCTCAAACTCCTTACTCATTATTTTATAAGAAAAATCATCACATAGCCTCTTATCAAAAGATCCAAAAAGTATATAATTGATATAGATCTGAACAATGAGTAAATTATCTCCTACTTTCCTCAAAAAAAGGGTGGTGTCTACACTCCCCTTAATAAACTCCCTCTCTAATAAGAGTATGTTAAGCCTCTCATACCAAGCTCTGGGTGCCTGCTTCAATCCATATAAGGCCTTTTTTAATTTGAAAACATGATTTGGAAATTGGGAACTCTCAAAATCTGGGGATTATTCTATGAACACATCCTCTTTTATTACCCCATTTAAAAAGACACTCTTAACGTCTATTTGGAAAAGCTTAAATCCCTTATAACAGACAAAGCCTAATAGCACTCTAATGGATTCCAATCTAGCTACAAGGGTAAAGGTCTCTTCAAAATCTATCCCTTCTATTTGGTTGTACCCCTTAGCCACCAATCTTGCCTTATTCCTAACCACCACACCAGAATTTTTCACCTTATTCTTAAAGCCCCATTTTTGCCAACTACACTTTGTCCCTTTGGTCTTTCTATAAGCTCCAAATCATCATTCACTACAGGAAAAATCGCAATTTCCGGCGTCCATTTTTCGTCGGAAAATGACTAAAATCCACCGGAAATTAGGATTTCCGGCGGATTTCCGACGAAAATATACTCCTCTTGCATGGATAAGATCCAAAACTCATCAGAAAGGGATTGATTAATGTTGGTGGGTTCAGTCATTGAGATAAAGGTAGAGTGGTTCACTTCCTTCCTAAGTTTTTGTCTAGTCCTAACTCCTTTAGAATGGTCTCCTAAGATTAGTTATTTAGGGTGACTCGAAGAGTATCTCTAATCTCTAGGCAAGGAGTGTGTAGGTTCAACCCTTTCCTCCAGATCTATATTTTATACTCCTTGGGTAATCTCACCTACTCCTTCAGTGTTTTGGGGCTCTATCCTCTTCTCCAAATTCTCACCTCCAGTGGCATTCTCTTCAACATCATCTTCCTCCTCAACTCTAGACTTCATAGGATCAGATTCATCAAACACTACATGAGTAGTCTCCTCCATCACCAAAGTCCTCTTATTAAATACCTTAAAAGACTTCCCAACACTAGAATATCCTAAGAACACTCCATCAAATTTTGGGTTAAATTTTCCTAAGTGAGACTTCCCATTATTATGAATGAAAACTCTACAACCAAAGACATGAAGGTGGGAAAGATTGGGTGTCCTACCCTTAAGGATCTCATTGGGTGACTCATCAAGTTTGGCTCTAACATTTACCCAATTCAACATATAACAAGATGTGTTTACCACTTCAGCCCAAAAGAATTTTGGAAGTGAATACTCAGTAGGCATGGCTCTAGTGGCTTCAACTAAGGTCTGGTTCTTCCTTTCAGCTACCCCGTTCTACTGAGGGGTCCTAGGAGCTGAGAAGTTGTGGCTAATCCCCTTATCCTCACAAAAGTCTCCAAATCTCTCATTTTCAAACTCCCCCCATGGTCACTATGGATGGTCAAGATCTCACAACCTAACTTTTTCTAAATCTAAGTGAAGAAGGCTCTAAACTCATCAAAAAACTCATTCTTATGTGGCATAAATCTAGTCCAAGTAAACCTTAAGTAATCATTGACGTTCACAAAACCATAGACTTTCTCTCCTAAGCTGGTAGTGCTAATGGGTCCAAACAAATCCATGTGAAGGACTTCTAAAGGTCTAGAGGTGCTAATGTCCTTAATGGAGTAAAAGTGGAGTGGACTTGCTTTCCTAATTGGCAGGCATCACAAAGGTGGTCTTTTGAAAACTTAAGCATGGGGACACCTCTAACTAGGTCTTTTCGAGTCACTTTCATGAGGGTTTTCATACTAGTATAACATAATCTTCTATGCCATAACTAAGAATCATCAGTAGCAGTTTTTAAGCAAAATGAAGCAGCACATTTAATATTATTTAAATCAAGCATGTAAATATTATTGATCCACTTTCCCTGTAAAATAATATTATTATTTAAGCTTATGATGTAAGTGTTTGCCAAGAATTTTATAATTAAGCCCTTATCACAAAGCTGACTGATGCTGAGTAAGTTGTGTTTCAGTCCATCTACAAGCAAAACAATTTCAATCAATAGGTTCATGGAGTTTTTAATTATACCTATGCCCACCACTTTCCTGGCAGTGTTGTGTCCAACAGTGACCTTGCCTCCAGCCCTGGCCTCCAGCGAAACAAATTGATTAGCATGTCCAGTCATATGTCATGAGCATCCGCTGTCCAGGTACCACATGCTCTTATGAGACCTTTTGTGAGAGCAAGACTGCAAAATTATCAAGCATCAGATTTAGGAACCCAAACATGTTTGGCTCCCTTCTTGTGAAAAGTAGAATGCAATGCATATGTGTTGTGTAGTGAATCATGCAATTTGGGTCTCCACACCCAAGGTGTACTATGGTGAATGGTGCAAGTGTGTGCAATGTGACCTAACATGCCACATAAAAACATCTAGCACCAGGAAAAAGATGTACTAATCTACTCATGTGGTGATACTTCTTTTTAAAGTTATGTGATACATGCAATGATTTATTTTCAGAAGCTTTGAAATTTGCTAACTCTTTTTCTAACTCAGCATGGGATGACTTTAAAGAATCATGTGCATTAGATAATTCATTATGTTTTTTGTTTAATGCATCAAACTCATCAAGTAAAGATATGTGATTTCTATCGACTGTAGAATGATCTTTAAGAAGAATTTTATGCTCTTTTTGTAAATTTAAAAATTCTAATTTCAAGCTAGCAAGAGTTTTCTTAAGTTTCATATATGATGTATGAATTTTTTTAGAAACTTCAAGTAGTTACTCATAGGTTAGTTCACATACCTCTTCTTGGTCACTTTAACTAAGATGATCGTCTGCCATTAAGCACAAGTTTGTTGTCTCCTATTCAGCTTCAGTCTCAGAGGAGTCTAATGTAAAATCCGCCCAGAATACCTTTTGGAACATTTTCTTGTCCTTTTTGAACTTAGGTTTCTCCTCTCCTTTCTCCTTGCTTGGGTTAGACTTAAGTGTAGAACAATCAGCTTTAACATGTCCTGACTTCTTGCATTTAAAACAAATCATTTTATTATAACTCTTAAAATTTTTGTTTCCCTTACCTTTATTCTACTTTTGATGGTTCTTTTGATTCTTCCTTAGAACGTTTTTAAATTGCCTTGTGATTAAGGCAACATTATTGCTTTTAGACCCGGAAGATTTAGTGTCTGTGTTGTTGGCCTTCAGTGCCACAGTTTTCTCCTTCTTTTTCTCACCTGCATCAAGATTTCTTTGATTCACCCATTGCTTGTAAGCAATGAGTGATCCAAGTAAGTTATCAATCGAATAAGTATTCAAATCTTTGGATTCAATAATTGTAGTAATCTTAGCATCAAAAGAGGAAGACAAGCATCTTAAAATTTTGTTCACTTTTTTATAATTGGTGAGTTCTTTTTCTAAGGCATGCAAAGAGGAAACGATTTGAGTAAACCTTGCATACATTTCAGAAATTGATTCATAAGGTTTTATATGAAAATGTTCATAATCATGCAACAAAATATTCAATTGAGATTGCTTAACTTCCTTAGTTCCTTCATAGGTAATACACAGTTTATCCCAAATCTCTTTATCAGTAGTGTAAGTTGAAATACACATGTAATCTTTAGATTTTAAAGCAACGAAAAAATAGTTTAAACATTTTGCATTAAGTTGTACTAAATCCCTATCATTAAGAGTCCATTCAATAAAAGGAAGTGAAACATTAACGCTATTAAGTTTACTAGTCGGAGGTGTATAACCATCATTAACAAGCATCCACATGTGATAGTCAATTGATTGTAAAAATATAGACATGGGAGTTTTCTAAAAATCAAAAGGAATATTATCAAACAAAGATGGTCGAGTAATAGAATACCCTTCTGTAGTATTACGATTATCGAAGTTAGCCATGGATCAAAATTTAAAAAGTTTTTAAACTTGTTTTTATGAATCCCACTCTGATACAACTTGAAAGTTCGTTAGGAATGTTATGCCCTTATGAATTAGCCCGAGGCTAACCAAGAGGGGGGGGGGAGGTGAATTGATATTTTAAAAAATTCTTTCAATCAAAAACTGAAAACTCAAACCAAAATTCACCACAACAATAATCAAAGTGCAGAAAAAATAAATGCGGAAGAAAACAAAAGAATATAAAGATTTATAGTGGTTCAATCAACACGACCTACGTCCACTCTCTGAAGGCGCCCTCCGAGTATTGCACTAAACTTAGTGACTCTCCTTTTGCTCCCACAACAAGGCGGAGAAGCCCTTGCAAAACCTCCTTTCTATTGAAACCGGTGAGGTAGAGAACCTGACTTCTTTTGCTTCCTCCTAAAGCAGGCAGAGAACCTTGACCATTTTCTGAAGTAGACCTCCCTTGAAACCCCAAGGATAAGGGATGATGATCAGAGAAGATGACTTAGAACCTTGCTTGGAGAAACCTTTGTGAACCCTCTCATAAACTCCCCCTCACAAGTTCCTCTCTCTCTCTCTCTCTCTCTCTCTCTCTCTCTCTCTCTCTCTCTCGCTGTCCTCTAAGCTTTCTCAGGTCAAGATATCAGCAAAGGATGCTTATGCTTGAGAAAAAAAGAGTCCTTTAAATAGGTTTTCAAGAATCAACTTTATCGTCCAGGATGATATTGCTATTGTCATGTATGATCAGTATAGATTTAGCTCAATCAGCCCAGATGACTTGGGATGATTAGAAAATTTTTTGTTCATATCATCTAGAACGATAATGTATCATCATGTATGATTAGTACAAATTAGAAAATATCATCCAGAACATCACCCTAGATGGGAGTTTGGATGAAAATAAAATGACTTGATCGTCCAGGCCGATATCCCGATCGTCCTTGTCGATTAGTTCAAATATACGCAAAATCATCCAGAACATCGCTCTAAATAGACGATGTATGATTTTTGGTCATCCAGGAGTAATCAAGGTTTTTAAACTGATCATCTTGGCCGATCCTGTGATCGTCCAGGATGCTATGATTGAATTAATTAACCTTAATTACTTTTGTTAATCACCAGATCAATTTAGGCATAATTGAACCCCATTATCCAGGACGATGTCCTTGATGATGATTAAAAAGTAAAACTACCTAAATAGATCTGGCGGCTGATTCTTTCTGATTTGAGCATATCATCTCGGCCGATAAAAAAATTGTCCAGGATGATATGCTTAATAACGGCTGCCTTAACCAGGATGCCCTAATTAGGGTTTTTATTTTTGACCGATCATCTAGGATGATTTTTGGATAATCTTGGACGATGTTATCAAAATTAGAAAACTCTAAGTCATAAAGAAAAAATTCATGCAAGTGTGTGTGTGTAGGGTTACTTAGCATCAGGCACCACAAAGATTACAATTGACTCAAGAAAGGAAAAAAATATATTACAAACTGACTCAGAGCTAATCTACCCAATCTTGAGTGGCTTGAGTTGCACTTGATCTTGTTGACTTGAAATGTTAGTGGGCAAGGCAGTCATAGAAAAAATTGGAATGTTTGCTACCATCAAAATTCTAATTCATAAAACTAGATTTGTAATAGGTGTAAAACATTATTAACCTCAACAAAGATTGGAGAATAATAATTGATGGCTAAGTTAATAGATAATGCTATAAAGAAGATCAGATTGATCAACAAATATTTAAAAGCAACTTTAGATAGACTAAGGAAATATTATGACATGAAGCTTAAAAATTTAGAATTCCAAGCTGGTATTTTATGTTTTTGAAGATCATTCTAGTGAAAGGTGTAAGCCAATTTGAAAAGAATAGGTTAAGTATTAGATATATAATACATATTAAAGTAATTAAAATAATTGAGAAATTTATTTATTGATTGAAATTACCTTATTAAATGTATAAAATATTGATATTCATAATGTGTTCTAAGTATCTATAATGAGAAAATGGATCTATGATTTGATTTAAATAATCCTTAAAAATGAAATTGAGGTTTAATCTAATTTAACCTATAAATAGGAACATAATTGTATTCTGGTTTAAGATGTAAAGAAACTAAGAAGCCATTATATCTTAATGGTTAAAGTTAAGTGGTCAAATAAATATAAATTGGAAGCCACTTTGGAAAAGAAAGTAGAGATGTGGTAGTTGTGTGGGCCTCCAAAAGGACATCGCTCGGAGGGGGCAAAATGCAAAGGGTATGATTGCACTATCCCGTAGGATAAAAAATAGTTGCAGGCCTTTACACTCTTCACAAGCGAGCCAATGGGAGGGCAAATGAGATCATACATATGATTAACCATTAAGGATAGCAGCTTTCACCTACACACCTTGATGGGTAATAATATGTATAACCTGATCAAAGTCCTTAGATTTTTCCCACCTGATACATCAGCTTGAGTGGGGTTTATTTGATGTGGGATTTAATTTCCCATCGGTGCAAGTCCCTGTGATTAATTACATCTTAAGACGGGGCCTAAGAAGACTCTCTATTAAGGATTATACATTATTCTCTCAAATGGGATTGACATATAGGGAGAAGATTAGGAACTTCCTATTCAAAGGGAAGGAAATGTTCAACTTGCCTTAGTCAACATACATTGCTCACATCACCATCCAAAAGGACTAAGGTAGTGAAAAGAAATTAGAGAAAAGATAGCACTACATTGTGAGCATGAAAGAGATAAAGATGGAGGTGACATCATCCATGTAACACGAATAGGTGTGATTTATAGCATCTGAAGGATAGAGGACTTACCTGCCAATGAGGCATACTATGAGACACCAATAGCAGTAGCTTTAAACCCTAAATTTATAGTGGGTTTAGCATTCTACACACAACACTAACACTCATGTTCTAGCTAATGCATCATGGGCTTATATCCTGTGTGAAAAAAAGCCAGCTAACCACCTAGTTATATAATATATATATTATCATATCTTTTTGAAAGTCGGTGGGTGGCTGAGTTTTTAAAAATTAAGGCCAACGTCTAGGAAGGTTCCTAAGTGGTTTTATATTGATGTATTGTAATATGCTCCAAAAACTAATGCACCTAAATTTTTGATTTTTAGCTAGTTTCTAATATAGTGTATGCTAGTTAAATCTCTAAATCAGGAACATATAAAATTTAAAAAAAAAAGCTTATAAAATAATTTATTAGAATACTAGGCTCCCCAAGGTTTAGCACATCATCCTCAAAGATTAAATTATTTGAACTCTACCAGCAGGCAAGGAAGTGTTTAAACAAGAAAAGAGAAGGATGCATTAAGATGCATGCGACCCCGGACGATCTTCAGCTTATTCCCCAGATCATTAGCTTTCTATATTATTTAATTTTAAAAATTTAAATTTTAATTATGAGTAAAAAAAGTTTTATCCCTAACGAGCATAGCGAAATTAGGCGTGTACACTTACAAGAAAGAAACTTATAAAAACTAGGTAATTTCTACTGCGCAAGCAAAGTAAAAATATCAATAAAATATCAACCAGAGTAAAAAGAATTTAAAATGTCCATGACAAGTACCATATAATATACAAACTAGGGTACACAAAAAAGTAATGGTAGCCAGACGCCACCGATAATAACATGGATTCTATTCCTATATAATGATGTAAGTCTTAAAAATAAGGCATTTAATCTTGATATCCATCTTTTAGTTCTTATGTGGACCACCTTCCTTCAGTTTTCTTATGGTTCATCCTCTAGAAGGATATCCAAATGAAAAGAAACTCCCCGCAAGAGGTTTTCTTTTCTCTTTGGATCCCTTGCATTTAAAATGCCTTATTTTTATAGACTTTCATAACTCAATACCTCAAATAAAATTATATCATGAAAAAAGAAAATCTAGACTATCATGCAGGGTTATCCTAAGCGGTTTAAAAAAGTAAAACACCCCAAGCAATTATATATGAAATAAAAGTGCTCATGCTAGCCACACTTGGCCATGCTCTTATTTATTTATGGGCTAAGCGGTTGAAGCACTATAGTATAAGCATGGTTTATTTATTTTTGCCCCCTTTTTAATGCTGCATGAGTATGGTCACCTACAAAAAATATCATTAGTAGTAAGATCGCCCTAACCTGTGGGTAATCTATCACACATCACATCATAAATGTTGAGATAGTTACTGTTTAGTTTTGCATGTTTGATATTCTCGCAACTTGTATGTTTTTTATGATTCCAAATATTATTGCTTTGATTATTATTTCTCCTAATATATTTTTGGAAGAAATGGTTTTGCTCTTGTGTGTACTAATATTTTAGAGAAATTATAATCCAGATTATTGAATACTTCAAATTAAGATCAGTTTAGAGTGTATTATAAATTGAAGTCTATATTTTTCATCTTTATTGAGTCTGAGAGAGTGTGATTGTAATTAAGTAACTGATCACACACACACCAGGTGAGAGTTTTAAATTCAAAATTTTTAAACTGATCATACAATATGAAACTAATTTGTACGGGACGATTTGATCAGTTGTGTCCCCAATGAGCAATGGAGCAAACATAAATGACCAAATTTTTTCTATGTACAGATCATGCAGACGATATTTTTCATTCGTACAAGGATGATGGGATCTGGTTCGTTCTCAAATGAAGTTCGTATGGATGATGTTTTTCATTCGTACAGCGATGATGCCCTCTGGTTCGTCCTCGAATGAAGTTCATACGGATGATATTTTTTGATCAAACTGGTATGATGAGCTCTAATTCATCCTTGTTTAAAGTTTATATAGAAAATATTTTTGATCATACCAGGATGAATGGCTCTGGTCAATTTTCATTTATTTCGTCCTGACAATTTGTACATACTAACTTTAAAATTTTGTTATCATATCGGACTAACACAGTTTGTACTAAATGATGATCGGGTACAAAATGATTTCATATTGATTCATAATGGATTCATACGTAATAGTTTTTGAACTATTTGTATGTATGAAATACTATCATACGGTACGATCGTGGACTATCAAAATTAAAAAAATTAGTTTTTTGAATGATTTTTCATGTCTTTTCTATAAAAGATCTACAAAAAATTGTCACTCAATCTTTTTTTTTCATCTGGTCTTCATGATTTGTAAAGGGCAATTGAAGGAGAGAGTGTGAGAGAGTGTTTGTGAGAGATTTCTTCCTAATGAAGCGTGAAGGGTTCTCAAGGTTACTCAAGGGTAAGGATGTTTAAGTGTGTTTTGTATTTCTTCACTCTTTCTCTTATCTTTTTAGATTACTCGTGTGAAGATCTTTCAAGAAGATCCTATTCTCTGCCGACACTTGGAGAGTGTGAACAGCCAAAGGTTATCTACCTACACTTGGAGAGTGTGAACAACCGAAGGTTCTCTTCCTGCACTTGGAGGGTCTGAAAGGACAAAGCTTCTCTGCCTACACTTGAAGGGTATGAAAGGATGACAGTTCTCTGTCGCACCGGGGATTGGTGGAAGAGAGTTTCGTAAAGGCTTATCCGCCTTGCTGTAGGGGCAAAAGGAGAGTCACTTTGTTAATAGTGCAATACCTGAAGTGAGAGGCTTCAGGGAGTGGATGTAGATCATGTTTGATCAAACCACTATAAACATTTGTGTCATTTTTATTTCTGCTACTTTAATTTCTGTAAGTTTATTTTTCTATGGGTGAAAAATTATTTTAAAAATTTTAAAATCAACTTGCTATTTATCATTAATCAATTTTTTGCTTTTTTGAATCCAATAGTGTTAAAATTTTAAAATTACCAATTCACCCCCCTCTTAGTTAGACTTAGGACATTAATTTAGGTTTAATAACCTATTCTAGATTTAATAAGTTTCAATAAGTGGTATCAGAGCTTTGTTTCAAATTCATAAGTTTAGATTACTTTTTGATTAATGAGCATGGCTACATTTGGAAACCGAAACACTCTTGAAGGGTATTTGATCAGTAAACCTCCTTTATTTGATAACATTCCTTTCAATTTTTGGAAAACCCACATGTCGACATTTTTATAGTCATTAGATTATCGTATGTGAATCTTAGTTCAAGAAGGGTATTAAAAAATAACTAGATTCGTTGATAGTATTAGAGTTGATATTCCCTTTACTGATTGGATTATAGAACAATGTGACTTAGCACAACTCAATGCTAAATATTTAAACAGTTTCTTTTGTGCACTTAAGTTAGAAGACTACATGCAAGTTTCCACTTGCAAAAGTGGAAAAGACATATAGGATAGACTTTTTGTAACATATGAAGAGACTAACCAAGTTAAGCAATCTAGACTTAATATCTTGTTACATAACTATAAATTATTTCACATGAAACCCAATGAATCTATTTTTGATATATACATAATATTCACACAGATAGTCACTTCTTTGCATGCACTAGGTAGGGAATTAATAAACATTGAAATGGTTAATAAGATACTTTGTTATTTGCCTACTGCATATAATGCTAAAATAACTGTAATTACAGAGTCTAAAGACTTAAATATTTATTCTATTAACAATCTTCTTGAATCACTAATTGCTTATGAGCAAGGAGTGAGTCAAAGAAAGATTGATGCAAGGGAATCACGAAAGGAGAATAACATAGCACTGAAAGTGGAGGAGTCAGAGAGTGATCTATCACAACCTAAGGATGATGATGACATTACATTAATGACTAGAAAATTTAGAAACTTTCTAAAGAGGAAGCAGAAGAGACGCCAATAGTGGAATAGAGGTAAATTCCATAAGAATGTCAAAATTTCAAATGATGTGATTTTCTATGAATGCAGGATACCTGAACATGTAAAATCTGACTGCCCAAATCTTACCTAACAAGGAGAAGGAAGAAGAGAAAATAAAAGAGAAGAAGAGCAAGAAGAGATTCCAAAAAGCTTTTTGGGTGGACTCAGCTTTAGACTCATTAGAAACTAAAAAGGAGGAGGAAGTCACCAATTTATGCTTGATGCCCGTTAGTCTTGATCAATCAGATCAAGAAGAGGTATGTGACTTAATATATGCTGAACTTTTAGAAGTTTTTGAAAGAATACATGCTGTATATAGGAAGTTTAAGAAAATGCATGCTAGTCTAAATTTGGAATTGCAAGAACTGCATAGAGAGCACAAAATTCTTAGAAACGATCATGCATTAATTGATAATAACCACATGAGCTTACTTGATGAATTCAATCACTTGAATAAGGAGAATAAAAATTTAAAATCATCCTATGCACAATTATAAAAAGAATTTAAAGATTTTAAGGATGAATTAGAGAGTAAAAAATATCATTTAAATTATAGTAAAAATGTGCTAGAAGATTTGAACACATTTTTTAAATTAAAAGTGCAAGCTCTCGAGGAAAATAAGAAACTTCCAACACTTGAAGATTTTACAAATCCTATTTTGTATCCCAAATTTTTATAACCCAAGAAGAGATAGAATAATTATAGAAGATTAAGAAAATCATTTCCTGGAGTTAAATATTTTTCTTGTGGGATGGCTGAACTGCACACATTTCTACTTTATGTAGAAAAACTCATTTAGTATGGAGACCTAAGATACATAAACTTAGACATATCATACTTGCTTCAATTTTTAAATTGCCAAAAGGTGAACCCAAACTAGTTTGGATTCCCAGGTCTAACATTTGATGATTTTATGGAAACACTCTCATACAAGACCTCATGAGAGCATTTGGTACCTGGATAGCAATTGCTCAAAGCATATGACTGGAGATACTACATAATTTATAATGCTGGTGGTTGGATCAGGTATGAAGATAACACCATAAGGAAGGTGGTTGGATCAAGTATGATTGAAAATTTGAAAAACTTTTTTATTAAAAATGTGCTACTAGTTGAAGGCTTAAAGTATATTCTTTTGAGTATTTGTCAGCTATGTGATAAAGGATACAACATTAAATTTTTTCCTACTAGTTGCATATAAATCCCAAATGGTATTGAAGTTTTGCATGGAAAAAGGTAAATAATATTTATATGATAGATGTAAATTGTATCAAAACTTTGTTTGAAAACTATTTCTGATGAATCATGGCTTTGGGATAGGAGACTTTGCCACTCTAGCATGAAAAGCCTTAAGAGAATTTCCCAAAATAATTTAGTGAGATGTATACCAAAACTAGACTTTACTAGGATCACCTTTGCAATGCATATCAATTAAAAAAATAGGTGAAGTCCTCTTTTCAGTCTAATAAGGATCTTAGAACTAGTACGTCTTTGGAGATTTTATATATAGATCTTTTTGGACCAGAAAGAATAATAAGTCTTGGATGGAAGGTATAAAAATTTGTGATAGTGGACGATTTTTCAAGATTCACTTGGGTTAAATTCTTACATCATAAGAGTGAATTATTTGAGGAGTTTAGAGATTTTTTGACTTGGATTCAGAGGAAACTAGGATGTGAGATTTTGATAATTCAAAGTGATCATGGTGGTGAATTTGGAAATGAAAAATTTGAGGATTTTTGTAAAGAGAAAAGAATTGATCATAATTTTTCAACACCTAGAACCCTTAAGTAGAATGGGGTAGTCGAAAAGAAGAACATAATATTAATAGAAGCTGCTCGAGCCATGTTGGCAGAATATTCACTTCCTAAATATATTTGGGCTGAAGCGGTTAGCACTGCATGTTATGTTCTGAATAGGGTGAATATCATATCAACTTTGAATAAAACACCCTATGAGCTACTTAAGGGGATAACACCTAATTTGTCACATTTGTATGTTTTTGGATGTAAGGTGTTTATACGCAATAATGAAAAATCTACCTTAGAAAAATTTGATCCAAAATCAGATGAAGGAATTTTTCTTAGATACTATAATGTTGGAAAATCTTATAGAGTATTTAACAAAAGAACTTTGATAGTTGAGGAGACCACACATGTTGTATTTGATGACTATGGAATTTTGGAAGAGCCAAATGTTGAAGAGGATGAGATAGTAAACTCTCAAAAGATTGAAAAAATAAATTTGGACAAAAAATTGGAGTTAGAAAACCGTTTGCCTAGATAATTGAGATTTTCTAAAAATCACCCTAAGGAATTGATTTTAGGTGAACCTAATGAGGGTGTTAGGACTAGGCATGGAATGAGTAAAGAAGTCAATTATTCTACCTTTATTTCTACAATAAAACCCATAATTATAAATCAAGCACTTTTGGTTGAGTTTTGGATTTTAATAATACAAGAAGAATTGAATCAATTTGTAAGGAATGTTATTTGAGAATTAATTACAAGGCCAAATGATCAAAGTGTAGTTGGAACTAAGTGAGTATTTAAGAACAAAATGAATGACTGAGGAGTTGTTATTAAAAATAAGGCTAGATTGGTAGCTAAGGGGTATAATCAGATTGAAGGAATTGATTTTGAGGAGATTTTTTCCCCTGTAGCTAGATTTGAAGCAATTAGGGTTTTGCTAGCCTTTGCCTATTTTAGAGGATTTAAATTATATCAAATGGATGTTAAAAGTGTCTTTTTAAATGGGGTGATTCAAGAGGATGTTTATGTTGAACAACCTCCAGGTTTTAAAAATTCAATATATCCAAATCATGTTTTTAAATTGAAAAAGACATTGTATGGATTAAAATAGGCACCTAGGACTTGGTATGAGAGTTTGAACACCTTCCTACTTGAGAGATCTTTTGTAAAATAAAGTGTGGACACAACTCTCTTTTTGAAAAAATTGGAACACGATATACTCGTTGTACAAATTTATGTTGACGATATCATCTTTGGATCTATAAATAAAAATCTTTGTGATGATTTTTCTAAAATAATGAGTAGTGAATTTAAAATGAGTTTAATGAGAGATTTGAGTTACTTTCTAGGCTTTAGCATTAAGCAAATTTAGTAGGGTACATTTCTTAGTCAGTCGAAGTATGTTAAGGACATCCTTAAAAAGTATGAAATGGACAATGCTAAACTTGTTAGTACACCTATGAGTTCCTTAGTTCAGTTGGGTAAGGACTCAAAGGGAAAATCTGTTGATCAAAAGAAATTTAGAGGAATTATTGGATCTTTGCTTTACTTGACTACTAGCAGACCTGATATAATGTTTAGTGTTTTCTTGTGTGCTAGATTTTAATCAAATCCAAAAGAATCATATTTGACAGTAGTGAAAAGGATTTTGAGGTATCTCTTAGGAACTCAAAACTTAGGGATTTAGTATCCTATGTTCAGCTCTTCATTTAAAATAATTGGATATTCAGATTCAGATTTTGTAGGTTGTAGGGTTGATAGAAAGAGTACATCTGAAACTTGTCAATATATTAATTTTTTTTTAGTTTCATGGTCTAGAAGAAAATAGAATTTTATAGCCCTATCTATTGCTGAAGCTGAATATATTGCCTTAGAAAGTTGTGTGGCACAAGTTATTTGGTTGAAAAAATAGTTGATTGACTTAGGATTTATAATAGTCACTATTCTAATTTATTATGATAATACTAGTGCCATTTGCATTTCAAAGAATCCTATTCAACATTTTAGAACCAAACACATAGACATAAGTCATCATTTCCTAAGAGATCATGTATCTAAAGGAGAAATTGAACTAAACCATATTTCATTTGAAAATTAACTTGCAGATATTTTTATAAAACCACTAACCTTTGATACCTTTAGTACATTAAGAATAAGGCTTGGTGTGATTGACCTCAATGCTTAATCAAAATTTTTCACAAACTTGATATATGTGTTTGTGTATTTTTTTTATCTTTATGTGTGTTTTTGTGTTTTTGTGTTATGTGTGTTTTTGAAATGTTTTCACATCAGATTTATTATTTTTGATCGATCGTGCAAAATTTTTCTAAGTGGTTTATTCATACTGTACAAAATTTCTTTTGTAATGTACAAATTCTATAGCGTATTAATCGTTGGGTAGGATAGATTGCGTATATTTTTTTTGTTTTTAATATAGTTCATCTGTACGATCCCCAAATTGTCTAGGCAATGTGTATTCATTCGTATATACGCATGTAAAGGGTTATACGGGCAAAATCAGTTATTAAAACTGATCGTACGTATGACCCTGAAGTTTGTACATATGAATATATGGCATTCAGTGTGTGTGTGTGGGGGGGGGGGGATGATTCAATCTATTATAAAAATGATCTTAAATAATTGATCGTCTCGGATGAACACCTATTCATCTGTACATTCGTATGGTCAAAAAGTCTATACAAAATGATGCATCGTAATTTGTGTGATTATGAAAAGTCATTTCATTTTGAATGCATTCATTCGCACATACAAAATTTATTTTCGTACGTATGAACATAGGCATCTTACTGTACGAACCTCTTTTCATACGTACGAAAGGTATTTTTTTCCTTAAATAGAAGGGCTTTAGAACTCAAATCTCATTCACTTCAATAGCCTTTCAAAACCTTCTCATCTTTTAATCTTTCAATGGTAAGCTCTAGCAAGAGGGGTAGACTTACCAAAGATCCATCTTCTAAGAATGATGAAGACAAATTTCTATCCATAACTAATAAGGAATCATTTTTTAGGTTTATGTCTACCAAAATCACACATTCTAGAGTTCTTCAAGAAAACATAAACTTTCAAGTAATGCCACTTTTTACCTCCACACAATTCTCTTTTATCCTAACTCTGATTCACTCCTACAACAAGGACACTTTTTACTACTTCCTCGCCAATATGACCTTTAGCACTGATCAAATTAGGATTAGATCTTATGTTTTAAGGAAGTAGGTAGAAATTACTACAAAAGATTTGGGGGCATTTTTGAATTTAAGGATCGAAGGAATTAGAGCCCACACTTTCTCCTCTATTTATGATTATGACTGGACTGAAATAAATAGCATGATTAGAGGGATTAGAGAAGTATGTCATTTACTTAAGGTATCCACTATGAACCAAAATGCTAGGATCATTCAGCATGTTCTTAGAACCTTTATAATTCCTAAATCTGATGACCGTATTAATATTACTCCTCTTCTTTCTACTGTAACTTACCTTATAATGAAAGGTCAACCTATAGATGAAGCCCAACTCATTATTAACTACATTTATGGGCTTTCAGAAATTGGTCATGTCTCTCATAAGAGAAAGAAAAACATTGCCTTAGGACAGATAGTGGCCTATATTCTTGAGAAGAAGTACAATTTAGTTCATCCTGATTCTCATCTAGAATTGCCTATGTACTTTACTGATGCTTCATTCTGAGCTTTTTTTGGGAGAGATGATGGAAGCAAGGATTAAGAGGGAGAAAGGAGAGCACCTGCACCTGATCCTGCTCATGGACCAGACTTTCAAGAGATGGTCCAGCATTTTGATAGATTTGAGAGTCATTTTGATTAGCACTTTGATCAAATTCAGCCTCATCTTCACTAGTAGGATGCTCAATACTAGTAGGACATGGGTTGGATTTAAAGTTAATTCGAATCGGTGAACACCAATGTGGATATTATGAATAGCTATTTTAATATCTTCAACCAGCCACCTCCTCTAGACCAGGGACCCTCAGAGTGATAGATGTGCTACTTATGTGATTATCTTGCTATGCTTAGTGATATGATGTGATGACTTATGTTGTTTCTGTGATTGTCTTTTATTTTTGATTTTATGTTTGATGATGTAATGTTTATAGTTTAATTGATATCATCTGAAATTCATTGTATTATCTTTACTTTGATATCAATAAAAACTGTCTTGCCTTATTATAGTTGATTTTGGTCTCTATTAGAAATGTTCATTAGCCTATATGATTATCCTGACTTAATCGATCTAAAAAGTGATATAATATGATCAACAATATAATAATCAGTTTCATTAGAAAATCTAGTTTTCATAAATATAAGTTAATTTATAACTCGATTAAGTTAAGACTATCAAATTCATATTTTTTTAGGCATACAAAATTTTAACATTATTATTGCAATTTTGATGTCTTATTATTTTTTATTTCTCTTTTCAATATAAGTATCTTTGTACTTAGAGAAATTTGAGCTTTTAGATTATTAATTTTGGAAAGATCAATTAAAAGTTTGAAAAATATACAAATGTATAAAAATTGAAAGAATGCGTAATGATTCGCAAATTGAAAAGAGTCACAAAATTAGCCTAACTATAGAAAATATGCACAAAGTGTGACACAACTATTAAAAAGATGTATAATGTCGCCAAAAGTATATGTTCTTTCCTCTATCTTTTAATCTTCAATTTTAAATTAATCTAATGTTCAATTATATTTTGTATTGGAAATTGACTTAAATAAATTTTCATTTTGTCACCTTTGCAATAATTCTCCTTATCTTAATTGTCTAGACTTTTTCATGATCTTGATATATTTAACTTGTCTATGTTATATCTTAATTTAACTATTATGAATTTTTATTTTCCTCTAATGACCATAAATCTCATTAATGCAATTATAACTCAATCTCTTTCAGGATTAAATATTAAAGGCTTCTCATATGGTTTCTTACATTTCTATTATTTTTTTCTTCTTCTCTTTTTGTTGTTGTAAAAAAGGAAGAGAAATATTGTTTGTTCACATTTGATGTGTGCATGTGATTTTTTCTTTGTTTTAAATATTATTTATTTGTATTTGTTTTTCTTTTATGATGTTCATGTTTTTGTGTTGTTCGTGTTTGTTAGAGTTTTATTTTTTTTCTCTTAAAGTTGTGTTTTGTGATCTTCGAAAAAAAAATTTATTCTTAAAATAAATTCCCTAATTTTCACATGCTTATCCGTTTAGGGGGAGTTAAGGAGAAATTTATAATTAAGGGTTTATTCAAACAATAATGGTTTTGCCATCATAAAAAAGGGGGGATTGTTAAGATAGTTGCTATTTAGTTTTGCATATTTGATATTTTTGCAACTTGTGTATTTTTTATGATTCCAAATATTATTACTTTGATTATTATTTCTCCTAACATATTTTTGAAAGAAATGTTTTTTCTCTTATGTGTATTAACATTTCAGTGAAATCATACTCTGGATTGTATCTTGGATCTATTATTGAGAGTGATGGTGAAATTGATGGAGAGATTATCAGCAAAATTAAAGTTGGATGGTTGAAGAGGAGGAATGCATCAGGCTTGTTGTGTGATATAAAAGTACCCCTCAAACTTAAGGGAAAATTCTATAAGATGGTAGTAAGGCCTACAATGCTTTATGGTGCTGAATGTTGGCCACTAAAAGAGAAGCATAATACTAAGTTAAGTGTGGCAGAGATGAGGATGCTCAGGTGGATGAGTGGTTTTACCCTTAAAGATATGATACAAAACGAGCATATGCATGAAAAGGTTGGAGTAGCTCCAGTAGAAGATAAGATTAGAGAGAGTTGCCTTAGATGGTTTGGTCACATAAAATGGTGGCCTTTCAATGACTCGGTTAGGAGAGTAGAGGTATTAGATTTGACTTATGTTAAGAAAGGTAGAGGCAGACCTAAAAAGACTTGTTAGAAAATATTAGGAATGACCTTTCTTTATTAGATTTAAACAAAATTTTACCTTTAATAGGACATAATGGAGAAAAAGTATTCATGTAGTCGACCCCACGTACTGGGATAAAGGCTTGATGTTATTATTATTGTTGTTGTTGTTATTGTTGTTGTTGTTGTATTGAGTCTGAGAGAGTGTGATTGTAAGTGAGTAATTGAGCACACACACACCGGGGAAGAGTTTTAAAATTCATATTTTTTAAACTGATCGTACAGTACGAAACTAGTTCGTATGGGACGATCTGGTAAGTTATTTTCCCAACGAGTAATGGAGTGAACAGAAATGACCCAAAAATTTTCTAAGTATAGATCGTACGGATCATATTTTTTGTTCATATCACAACGATGGGCTCTGGTTCATTCTCGAATGAAGTTCGTACGGATGATGTTTTTTGTTCATACTGGGATGATGCCCTCTGGTTTGTTCTTAAACAAAGTTCGTATAGATGATGTTTTTCGTTCGTACCAGGATGATGCCCTCTGGTTCATCCTCGAATGAAGTTTATACGGATGATATTTTTTTATTGTACTGGGATGATGGGCTCTGGTTTGTCCTCGAACAAAGTTTGTACATATGATATTTTTTTATCATACAGGTACAAAAGGCTATAGTCTGTTTTCGTTCATTTGGTCCTGAAAATTCGTACATACTAACTTTGAAATTTTTATGTTCATACCGGACGAACATAATTCGTACTAGATGATGATCAGGTACGAAATGATTTCATATTGATTCATAATGAGTTCATACGCAATTGTTTTTGAACTGTTCGTACGTACAAAATATGATTGTACGGTACGATTATGGATGGTCAAAATTGAAAAATTTAGCTTTCTTAATGGTTTTTCGTGTCTTTTCTATAAAAAGACCACAAAAAACTATCACTTAATCTTTTTATCATCTGGTCTTCATGATTTGTAAAGGGCAATTGAAGGAGAGAGTGCGAGAGAGTGTCTGAGAGAGATTTCTTCCTAGTGGAGCGTAAAGGGTTCACAAGGTTACTCAAGGGTAAGGATCTCTAAGTGTGTTTTGTATTTCTTTACTTTTTCTCTTTTCTTTCTAGATTGCTCGTGTGAAGATCTTTGAAGAAGATCTAGTTCTCTACCGACACTTGGAGAGTGTGAACAGCCGAAGGTTCTCTGCCTACACTTGGAGAGTGTGAACAGCCGAAGGTTCTTTGCCTACACTTGGAGGGTGTAAAAGGAGGACGGTTCTCTGCTGTACCTGGGATTGATGGAAGAGAGTTTTGTAAAGGCTTCTCCACCTTGCTGTGGGGCCAAAGGAGAGTCACTTTGGTAATAGTGCAATACTTGAAGTGGGAGGCTTCAAGGAGTGGATGTAGGTCGTGTTTGATCGAACCACTATAAACCTTTTTATCATTTTTATTTTCTCTGCTTTAATTTCTGCAAGTTTATTTTTTTTGTGGTTGAAAAATTATTTTTAAAATTTTAAAATCAACTTACTACAAATCATTAATCGGTTTCTCACTTTTTTGAATCCAAGAGTATTAAAATTTTAAAATTACCAATTCACCCCTCCTCTCGGTTAGCCTTGGGACATTAGTTTAGGTTTAACAACCTATTCTAGATTCAATAAGTTTCAATAATAAATATAATACAATAATAAAGATCATTATCACATTAATCATCATAGGAAATTAAACCTATGTTAGGTAATTAGTTCAAGTTATTTGTGACTTTATTTATTAAAGGTCGAAGGAGAACTTTAATTAAAATTCAAATATTAATATCCTTGGGTCAATTTTAATTAGTTTATTTGGTTGGTCAATTTTAATAATTAGGATAGTATTCCCTAAAATTTAATTTGAGTTAGCAAATTTTGGAAGGTCCTAGGTCATCCTATCTGCTATGTCTTTTTTTTTTGAAGGAATGCATAAAGCAATATTATTAAAGAAATAAAATAAACTACAAACAATTATGTGATTGCCCCACAATCACAGTCCTCCTTGAGTAAAGAAAAAAAAGCAAGGAGGAACCTTATTACTAAAGAGATCATCCCAAAAGAAATCTAAAGAGGAAGCATAGTTAGCGCAAAAATTTGCTAACTTATTACTATTTCTATGAACAAAAAGGAAAATTACCTGATTAAATTATGAAAGAAAAGATAAATCCCAATTGCATTTATCCTCTTCTTCATCAGGCATCTTATTAAAGATTTTCTGAATAAAATCAATAGTATTTTTATTATCACCCTCTATAATCCTATCCGCGATGTCAAAGAGGTCTAAAGGTGACTTTTATAATTAAGCCAAGTTATAGGATTCTAGAATTTTATTAAATATAAGACCTTATGGGAAGTAATTAGACTTTTAGTTTGTGGGATTTGGAGTTTTCTACACAAAGTTATGATTTTTAGAAATTTTAAGCCTAATTATTAAACTACGATTGATCAAGGAGTTA
Source organism: Dendrobium catenatum (assembly GCF_001605985.2). Lineage (NCBI taxonomy): Eukaryota > Viridiplantae > Streptophyta > Magnoliopsida > Asparagales > Orchidaceae > Dendrobium > Dendrobium catenatum. The sequence continues at coordinate 11,922,204 of NW_021319178.1, read as the reverse complement.
AATTTTTAATTTAGGTTAATTTATGGAATGTTCATATTTTTAATAAAAACTAGATTTTAATTGGAGTTTAATGCCTTTTGGTTTACAAAATTTGGATTTTTATAAAACTAGTTTTGATTTTTCAATGTTTGGGTATAATGAATTATTAAAATTGCCTAATTAAGGATACTTTAGAGATTTTGATCCAAATCAAACCCAAACCTCTTGGAATCACCTCCAAATTTTAGGAATGACCCAAGGAAGAGTTTCCAAGTGTTTGGAGTTTTTTTTTGAAATTTTAATCATTTCTAATTAATTACTTTAATTAAAGGGGTGATTTTTAATTAAAATTAAATTAATGTTCAAATTAAGATCCAATTAATGATATTTTAATTTTATTAGATTATGAATTAAATTCTAAAGAGTTTGATATATATTATTAGTAATTTTTTGATTTAATTTGTATTTATTTTTCTGATGTTTTTGGGGTTTAATTAATGTGTTAAATTAGAGTTTGTTAATTAAGTTGCTTAAAGGATCCAAAAATTTCTAGAAAATTCTAGGGGGTTTGAAGTGTCACTAAGTTCAAATGGTTCAAATTTCATATTATTCAGAGGTGTGTCATAGTCCCTCGAATTTCTTTAAGTTCTCTGGACGGGACCTTAATTATTATCCTTAAGGTGTCGCTAGGTTGAATCGGTTCAAATCAAGTGTTATGACTAACCCTTTGGTAACATAAGAAAATTGTAACACATCATCATAAACCATATCCTTAGAACTAGGATAGCCTAAGGTAAGTGCATGCGCATCCTAAAAATACAAAAGATTAAACAATAATTAATATGATTAGTGATTTGATTAGTGAATAATTAGGGTCCAATTATCCACTAATTCATCCCCATGAATTCTATCCACATGCTGAACATATGTTCGAAATTTTAAAGGGATATCTTAAAATCAAAAGATTTAAATATATATATGTAATTTCAAAATATTTTAAAATACATGTATATTAACCTTTATAAATATATATGTTTTAAAATAAAATAAGTAAAAATAATTGAAAATATTTTATTTAGTGAGATCCTCTAATCATGCAAAATTAATTTAAAATTAAATTTTTATTCTAAAAATACTTAATATAATATATAATTAAATAAAAATTAAGTATTAAATTAATTAAAAAATAAAGAATATTAAGCAAAAATAAGTTTTGATCTCTAAAGAATATTTAAAAAATTACAATTCTTAATTTTTTTAAAATTTAAGGTATTACATTATTTTTTTTAATTAACTTAAATTTATATAAATTTTTTAAAGTTTAATATATTTTAAAGGTAATTTTCAAATAATTTTTCAAATAATTTAATATTGAAAATATTTATTAATTAATTTAAAATAAATTTAAAAGTTTTTTCAATAAATATTTGAAAATAATTTTAATCAGTTTAAAAATATTTTAATTTAATTTATTAAATATTAATTAAAAATATTTTAAATATTTACTTAATTAAAATTAATTAAAATAAAAAAATTCTTTTCTATTAAACTTAAGTTTTTGAAATTTAAATATTTTTTTTTAAGAAACATAATTATTTGTTTTTTTAGGAATATTTTAATTTTTTTGAAAAAAATAATGAATATAATAATTAAATTTTGAAGATTTATTAATTTAAATTTTTAAAAAATATCTAAATAGATATTTATTAGTTTATTTTGAAATTACTATATTTTAAACTATACATTTATTTATTTAACTATATTAATGTGAAATTTTAGTTTTGAAAATATCCAATATAATATTCAAAATTAAATACTTAAAATAAGTGTTTTTAGAATAATTTAGAAATATAAGATATATTTTAAACATATTTTAATTTAAAAATAAATTTTAGAAGATTTTGATATATTTTTATTTTTTTTAGGATTTAAAATAATTTTAAATAAAATTTAAATTTTTCTTTATTAAAAAGGATTTTAAAAGTAATTAAAAATAAATAAAAATGGCGGTAGGCAATGCAGACACGCGGCAGCATTCTGTTGGGCAATGCCAATATGCATTGTAGTAGAGGTAATCATGGCAATTGATTACCTCATGTAATCATTACATGATTTTGGGATGGTTGGTCACGATCATTGTTCCTTTATCCACATTCCCAGTGGGCCCCTCCGCGCGTCTGATCCTCTATCTTAATAAATCAATAGGCTCTGATTAAGCTAGATCGGGGCAAATGACCGTGGATCGGATCTGCGGTTAGATGATAACATCGCAGGAAATGAACAAATCTAGACTGTTAATCAGTTGTTCAAGATCCAAAATCTTGTAAATGCCCTCGGGTTTATCATAAACCCCTTAAAACATCTTTTGCTTCATTCCTCTCAATAGAATGCAATAAAAGTTAAATGAATTATAAACATAATAATCGTTACACCATGAATGAGATGTTCATGGGACAAAAGCGCGGTCTAAAATGTTACTGTTGAAAAGTTATTTAAACTCTAGGTGTTCTATGACTAGGGGTTTGAGATTTTACTTAATCCAATGGATGAATTTAGGAGTTCTTGGACTTATTGCACTTAAATGACCGTCTCATTGCTCCTTTTTTGTAGAAGGAATTTGCATTTCAAAATGCGACGGATCGACTGACAACTTGGCTGGAAGAATTAGGGTATCGAGTCATACAAAGCTTTGCTGCTTGGCTGGTTCAACAATGATTTGTCTGGGAGAGGTGGGAGGGAGACTAGGGGAGCTCACATATAACAATATCTCAGGCTTTGAGAGCTTAGGTTAAAGCAAAGGCTGATCCTCTCCATGAAGCCCTAATACCCCCTTTTTCACTCACGCTCTAGCCCATATGGACGAGTTTAGGGATCATTTTCAGGTAATTAAGAGGGAAATAATGCCTCTTGCCATGTTTTGGGTCAAGGGAGATTATGAATGGATTTAATCAAAGGGTTAATGAATTTTAGACTTAAATAAGTCCAATTGACCAAATTAGGCTTGGGTTGACCAAGCTAGATTTAACCTAGTCAAACATGGTCAAACAAGTCTAGGGGTGAGGGAATTGGGCAAGAAAGGCTTTTGAAATTGATTAATCAAATGGAGGTGATTTTGGGCTAGTTTGAACACAACCATAGGTAACCTGAGGACCTAGGTTTGGGCTCAACAAACTTGATTTGTGACCATTGAACTCAATGGTGGTTGTCTTTAAGGGTCTTGGCTGGTCAATTTGACCAAGTCACCCCTTCGACCAAAGTTCAATGAAATCAAGCAACAAGCTATATCAGAACTTATTTGAGTATTTACTATATTTTGTAAATATCAAGATGACCAATTCTCTAAGTAAGGTAGGATGTAGTACTAGCTTGTATTAAAATATGATTGATTAACCTAATCTAATTTCATTAACTAATTTTTATTCCACTTTAAAAATTTTAATTATTTAGATCAAGTTTAAATTTCAAATTGAATATATAAAATGAAATAGTGAGAAGGAAAATAGGTGGTCAAGAAGCTCTAAGTATCATTTATGATGCCATGCTCTCCTTATTATGGGGAATTAAAGAGCGCTGTGGCACTTGAAGAAGTTTGTTATGATAGCGACTTCTCAAATCTTGGTAGGAGTTTAGAAAATTCAAAATATTTAGCTAGGCATTGCGTGTTAGAGCCGTGACACTGACTACTAAAACTCACATATAACTTTGTATTTTTTAGAATGCTCTATTATGAATATTTGGACTCTAGAGAGAATTTAACTATTTCATCATTCTAAATAATTGCACT
>NW_021319178.1:11864762-11918341 GCF_001605985.2 Dendrobium catenatum | reverse complement strand
TATTATTGAACGAAAATTGATTACTTTCAAAGATGATTTTGTGAAATCTATGGGAGATGACTGGAATTTTTTCCTGCGCATCCATCTAGAGGGGGAACTTGGTGGAATCATGGTGATTTGGAATACGAAAGTGGGCTTCGTTTCTGCTTACAATCTCTTCTGATCAGTGTGTGAGGGGGAATTAGATATCTTCAACAAAAGCAAATGGATGGTGCCTACTTATTTATGGAATGTAGGGAATTTTCAAGGAAGAAGGGAACTTTGGAGGTCTATGGATGGCATTGGTTGGAAAAAGATACCCCCCCCTACTGTTATTGGAGGGTGACTTTAATTGCATACTTTCTCAAGAGGAAAGAAAGGGGGGTAAGAAATTTCTCTTTCTCCATGGACCGATGGAAATGAAGCGTTTATGAACAATAATTGATCTTCATGATGTTGCACAATTCAGGGGCTAAATTACTTGGTGCTAATAACAAGAAGGGAAGTGCCACGAATCCTTGAGAAACTGGTAGATGTTTGCTGAATTCTAAAGCTCTGGAGTTATTCTTTTATACCTTCTGTAAGGCATCTGGAAGAATTGCATTCTGATCATTGCCCCATCGATGTTGAAGTGTTTTAAGTCAACATGTCAAAAACTTAAGATTCCGGTAGTTTGAGGATATTTGGTCTCTTATGCAGCGGTCTACTGCAGTGGTAAAAGTCCTTGGATAAACCTGTAAAAGGATACGATATGGAAGCTTGTGAATAAGGAAGATGGCTAGAGTTTCTTAAAGCCTTATTTTTCTGGAGTAAAGCAAAACACAAAAAACTGGAGGATTTGAAAGAAACTTTGAGAAAAGAGATTGAAGAACTGCAGCAGGAGGAAGCCTCGGAAGACCTTTTCTCGGACAGCAAAGCTCTACTTCTTATTTTACCAAAGTCAGGCGAATTCAATTGCACTCTTGCCAGATTGAGTACATGGTGGAACAAAGGGCCAAAGCCAAGTGGATGAAGGAGTATGAAACTCTTCTTTCTTTCCATGCGTTGCGAATGGAAGGAGAATAACAATTCTATCAAGCAAAATGTTGAATGAAGAAGGAGAATTTAACTGAAGATCCAGCGAGCATTAGAAGTTATCTTCTACAATTTTTCTGTAATAATGGATACAAATAGTAGATTGAATCATTGGCCTCTCAACAAAAAATGTCCTGAAAACTGAAGATTGCAAATGGGAATCGGTTTTTACTTTGGAAGAAGTGGAGAAAGTCATTAAAAATTGGCAACAACATGCACCAGGTTTGGATGGAATTACTTTATTCCTTTCTCAAAGCTTATGGAAGATCATTGGATGGATATTTTGGAAAGCAAATGCAACTCTATTTTTACATCCGGGAAAATGTCTGCTAGATGGAAAGAGACTCTAGTGATACTTGTTCCCAAAGTAAGTAATCCTCGGTCCCCTTCTAATTCAGGCCTATAGCCCTTGTATGTCTATATACAAATTGTTTCCAAAGTACTTCTAAACAGATTGAAGAAAGTGATTCATACCTTGTTTCGGAGAGCAAGTTGCTTTTATTGAGGGAAGGCATTATCGAACATGTGCTTCTTGTTCAAGAGATTTTCATAAATTTAAATATCCAAGTCTAAGAGGGGTTTTGATGGCAATCAACTAGACATGGAACAAGCATATGATAGTATGGCTTGGATAACCTTAAGTCAAATATTGGACTATTTTGGGTTTCCTTTCTAGAAAATTCTCTAACCTCATTATGGATGTGTTATTGACCAGTTTTTTCGTTCAAATTAATGGAGTGGGAATTGGATAAAATTCAAGGAAAAGTGGCTTCAGACAGGGGTGCCCTCTTTCTCTGTACTTATTCATTCTATTTGCTCCCAATTATTTACTAATGTATTTTAGCCAATGGTGATAGGTTGGCTTGAAAATTGCTCCTTCTATTCCTAGAATATCTCATTTGTTATTTGCAGATGATATCCTGATTTTCTCAAGCGCTAAAGTTGAATGTCAAGACGATATCAATATTCAAGTAGCTATTGCAATTGGATTGGTCAACATATTAATGCAACAAAAATCTTCTATTGTTATGTAAAAAGAAGAAAGAAGAGGAGGAAAAATTATTTCTAAACTTTTTGGGATTTAAGGATTCTAAAGAACTGTGCTATCTGGGCAACAAAATCACTTTAAATAGGCGTATGGCCTCTGATTTCTCAGGAATCCTGGAGAAAACACTTGTAAATTGGATACATGGGGTAAGAAATTCTTATCTACTGCTAGTAGGATTACACTGATCAACTCTGCATTACTTCCATCCCGATATTCTACTCAGCTATTTCTTTGGTGCCACTCTCGGTTTGAAGAAAATTGACAAATGAGCAGGAGATTTTATCTGGAATAAATACAATGGTGATTGTGGGCTACCATTTTGTATCATGGAAGGAGTTATGTAAACCGAAAGAGCTAGGAGGTTTCGGTATTCAATCTGCTGTGGCTTCTATTGAACCACTTAGAGCTAAAGTGGTGTGGAATTTTTCTGAACAAGCCAAACTCTGTTTCAGCAAAGCAATATCTTCTTAAATATGGAAGAATGTATGGGAAGAAGAGAGAAAACATAACTCTTCATCTACTTGGAAATTGTTAAAAAGTGGTGCCAAAGCTTTAAAGCAAATCGTTAGACGGAGAATAAAAATGGTGAATCTATCAGCATATTGAAAGATATATGGATCCTTGATAGAGTTTGGATAGCTAGCCTACATTCATTTCAATTGAGGTTGATCATTTGAACAACTTGGCATTCTTTATCACGGATGGACACTGGATAGAAGAAAATCTTCAGGAATACTTCGTGAGGAATTGGTGAAAATGATTACCAACATAAAAATTGATTCAGGGAACCAAAGTAAACCTGGAACTAATAAAATGCACTCGGGTAGAACTTTTTCTGGGATGGTAAAACTTATAAGAGCTGGAAATGAAGATTTGGAGCTGTGGTGGATCAAGTACTGGAATAACATCAGGAAATTTAAACTGAATCCGAAAATATGCTTTTTCTGGTGGAAACTATTGAAGAATGCAATACCTTCTATGGATTTCTTAGTACATAGAAGATTGGCAAGTATGAACCTTTGTCCCAGAGGTTGCAATATGATTGAAAATGGTGAGCATGTAGCGGTGAAATGCTTGAGATTAAAGCAGATTTTTAAAATGGCTGAAAAATGGGGATTCGATTTTCCAATTTTAAATAGCCTAGAGGAATGTTTGTATTTATTAAAAATGACAGGGGAGAAGAACTTTTTTATGGCCAATCTTTATTGTTCTCTGGTTTTCAATTCTTGGAAGAGTAGAAATAGTTTTATACATAATGGAAAAGAACTTGGAACTACTTCCATTATATCAAATGCCATATACCAAGCTGCTAGCTCTTCTTGCTTGATTCTTACGGACCACTGGGATGTTAAACAGCATAATAAGCTGATCTCTTCTTATTGGCATTCCCCTCCACCCGGTTGGATCAAGGTAAACATAGATGCAGCTCTTCTACGTTCTAATGAAGCTGGGATTGGAGGAATAATTAGAGACCATAAAGGAAGGATGCTCTTGGCTTTTGGTTTCTCTCTATTGCACTGGGATGTTGGATTTCTTGATGTCTTTACGGTTTGTTCTTTGAAAAAGGTCTTACAAAATTGGATGCTGAGTACTAAAGGTTTAATTGTGGAGGGAGACAACCTCAATGTCATCAATCATTTACAAAAAGCTGCTATGAATCAGAATTTAAAGTTGGGCAATTCTAATGGAGAGGACTTGGACTTTCTCAAAGATTTTGAGGTATTTCTATTCCAATTTGTCAATAGAGGTTGTAATAGGTTAGCTCATTGGTGTGCTAACCATGCCTTGAGAGGTGATTTTCTTTGGGATTGTTTAGAAGTGAATAAGGTTCCTCCTAGTTTCTTTTCTTTGTTAAAGGAGGAAAGTGATAGGATTACTATCACTTAGTTGGTTGTTCTTTTATTTCTTTTATTAATGCAATTTGCAGTTTATCAAGGAAAAAAAAAACTCGGAGGGTTCCTCTGGGGAGTGGATGTAGGTCTGGTTTAGATCGAACCCCTATAAATCTTGTGTCTTTTATTTTTACTGCTTTTTATTTTTTCGCGTTTTATTTTTGTTCCAAAAATTGTGGTTGAAAAAATTTTTCTAAAAATTCATTAAAGTTTATTTTCGATTGAACATATTCAAGAGGGATATTTTTTAAAAAATACCAATTCACCCCCCCCCCCCCCCCCCTGGTCCCCCTCTTGGATAGCCTTGGGACATAAGCTTAGGTTTAACAACCTAATTCATAGTGAACGAATCTCAACAACTTTGACTTAGACTTGCCAGAAACTAAACTAGAAGATGGGGTAAGTAGCTCATGCTTAATGGCTAAGGATAGTATTGGGGACTCTAATAATGATGTGGTATATAAGCTTTTATATGATGTATTATTTTTTTTTATAAGAATAATTTTACAATTCCTATAAGAAAATGAAAATGTGACATACATGCCTTAATAGAGAATATTTCACCTTAAAAAAAGAGCATTAAAATTTAGCTAATAATTATTTAAACTTAAGGACTGATTACATTACATTAATTTGGTTGCATGAATCATTAGTGAAGAGCAATGTTCATTAATAGATAAGTATGATTCATTAAATAACAAGGATATTAAACTACATGAAAAGTTATGTATCATTGAATAAGGTTAGTGTTGAATTAGAGGAAACATTTAAAGAACTTGAAGACTTAGCTCAAAAAAGAATCGTAGTGATCATGCAATAAAAGTGGAAGTTGGCATGTATAAGAGTTCAAATAAACCCTTAATAAAAAAGATCAAAATGATTTAAAAAATGCATTAGGGCCTACTCACAGTAAAGCCAAATAATAAAAAATAACATGCATCATCATTCTCTAAAAGGAGACATCATCCCTCATATGGACTAGGGAATCAATTCCCCAGGATTAGGGGTATACTAAGACATATTGCATGTACTTACAAACTCCAAATACAATGTAGAACACATATGATTTGGAGGCCCAAAACATCACTAGTATAGTAAATAATTTATAAATTTTAGCATAAGGTGCGCCCCAAACCCACTTGGTTTCCCAAAATTATTGTTTAATTGATGTTGTTTGTATGCTCCCACAAGAGTTTTAGTGAGAGCATGTGGTACCAGGATAGTGGATACTCATACACATAATTAGTGATCTAATGTAATTTATTATGTTGGAGGCAATGAGTGGAGGTAAAGTCAGTATGGGAGATAATACTGCTAGTAATGTAGTAGGTGCAAGTATAACTGGTAAAATTGATATATTTTTAATTGAAAATAATTTTTAGTTATTGTTTTAAAATATAACTTGTTAATAATTAGCCAATTATGTGACTAAGGCTTAAATATTACATTCATTTCTAATAAATTCTAAATTATTTTAAATGAAAAACTATTTTTGAAGGAATGAGAATTGACAATGTTTATATTATTGACTTGAATTATATTGAAACATCTTATAATGTTTGTTTTTTGAAAACTATTACAGATGAATCTTGGCTGAGGAATAGGAGATTATGCAATGCAAGAATGGAAACACTTTGGAAAATCACTCAACTAGATTTGGTTAGATGCATCCCTAATTTAGAATTCTCCACGGAGTAATTTTTTGATGTTTGTCAATTAGGAAACCAATGTAGATCATCATTTTGCTCAATTAAGGATGTTAAAACCATTAGACTAATAGAAATTCTTTGCATGGACTTATTTGGACCTATCATCATATTTAGTTTAGGTGAAAAAATATTTTGATTTGAAATTATGGTGATTATTTTAGATTCACATGGGTAAAATTTTTTGCTAAATAAAACATAATCATTGGAATAGTTTAGGACCTTTTCTATTTGGATTCAAAAGAAAATAGGATGTTTAATATCAACCATTCATAGTGTTAAAGGTGTTGAGTTTGAAAATAAAAATTTTGTATTATTTTTGAAAGAATCTAGATTAGGTCATAACATTTCTACCACTAATACCCCATAATAAAATGGAGTAGCTGAAAGAAATAATAAGATGTTGGTAGAGGCAACTAGGGCAATTTTAAGTGAATATGGTTGACCCAAATATTTTTGGGTAGAGGCAGTACAGAATACCTATTTTATGCTTAATTGAGTGAACAATATGTCCAAATTCAACATAATACTTTATGAATTACATGAGGGTAGAAGACAAAAATTATCTCATGGGCACAGGTTTTGGTATAAGTTTTGTTTGTTAAGTAATGAAAAGTCTCCCTTATAATGAATTCAATTTCAAAATAGGGTTTTAAAAAATGATATTTCTATGATCAAACATAATTCAAAAAATAACATATCATCTCTGAAGATAAACATGAAATTATATAGAATGTGTTTAAAAGTAGAAATAAATTTTTTGAAAAGTTTATCCATTTTTTTATTTAGATGTAAAAATGATAATATTATATCATATTAAAAGATGAATATAACATTCTTCAAAACATCTAAAAGCAAGAATGAGTTTTTATAAAATTTATCATTTCTAAGATTGATTATAACAAATAGAATATTATATTACTTAAATAGATAATAATAACATTCTACAATCATATTTAAAATTAGAAATGAGGGTTTTTTTAAAAAGATATATACGTTCTTAAAGATGTTTTTTCTCATTTTATCAGAATAAATTAAGGTTTATTTTAATCTAGAATTTTTAAATCCCTATAAGGGCAAGCCCCTATAGTTAATTACATCCTAGGAGGAAAACCCTCGATTAAAGAAGCGATTTCATTCCCTTTTATTACAAAGTAAAAGATAAGGAAAGAAGATAGAATTTTTTAAGGAGAAAGATTAACATTAAGTAGCTATTAACGAGTCAAAGGAGAAAAGTAGGAGGTGTTAGATTCTTAGAAGCTCAGAGGCAACCTCAATCTACCCTATACTGGGCTTTACATTTTAGAAGAGAGTTTTTTTATTTGAATTAGTATTTTATTAAAAAGTTGGGATAATATTCCGGGAGAGTGAAGATTTAAGATTTAAAAATTTTCTTTAGAACCTAAATCTAAATTAGGTACTATAAAGTAGTGACCCAAACCTATTTAATAAAGTACAAATATGAACTTACCCAGACCTAGATTAGGGAGCCAGCTAATCTCCTAGGCACTTTAAAATCATATGTCTGATATCTTTATGAAAGATGGATAATGACATTATTTAAATTTTATGGAGTTGGGGGCCGACATCTAAGATATATTCTAATTGGCATCTCAACTTATGTGGAGTAAATGATGCTTCAGAACAAAATATAATAAAATTTTTAAACTCTTTTAATTTATATCTAATACATTGCATGCTAATCAACTATATACATAAAATGATTATGAAACAATTTTATAATAAGGCTTAAAAATACATTTTTTTCTAGAGATTATATAACATCTTCTTGATAGAACTACACCCTAATAGGCCAAGTGGTCTACCAAAACCCGTAGGCGGGGAGATGCCTAACTAGGAAGGGAAAATAATAATATGTATATGCTGACTCTTGATCATCCCAAACTTACTTTTTAAATCGTTAGAATTTTAATGTGAGACTCAAAATTTTATTAGAGTTTCAAGTATAATAATTTTATTCGTACCCTTATAAAAACTTTGCCATATTCAGGCTAAAACAAAACACTACGTACAAGAAAATCTAAAAAAGTAGGCAATTCTACTGCATAAATAATGTAAACAATCAAATTAAATTATCCAAAATATAATATTCAAAGTCTATATGGCAAGTGTCATTTTATTTAAAATCCAAAATTTGTTGAAAAGTAAAATGGCCAAGTACCATTGACAATAAATCCATATTCTACCTAAGACTAACACAAGTGATTTTGAAATGAGATATATCTTCTTTTCTTCTCATCTTTATTTCCTATCCTTAGCTTTCTTTCCTTCTAAGAGCTCCTTGAATTTTTTGGGTTTGAATATCAAAATGAAAAGAAACTCACTTCCAAAGATATATTTTTTTTTCTCTTTGGATGTTAAAATCATCATAACTTAGCTTTCCAAATAGAAGAAAATAGCTCCAAGTTAGATGTCATATTCCACTTTCAAGTCACTTTCACATTACAACTCTTTTTCAAATAGATTTATATTACATTTTACATATAAAATATATAAAAAAGACCAATGGTAGGGTATTCCTCAGTAGTTTATAATAAAATCATCCCAAGCAATTATATATTTGCATTTAAATTAAACTTTACCTTCCACACTTAGCCATACACTTTTAGTTTTAAAGGGAGCTTAACATTTTGCACATGTAGGAAATTTATGTCAATTTAAATCTTTAATTTGCCCCCTTCAAATTAGCCCTATACGAGTATGACCACCTGCATAAAATTTAATGAGCATTCAGATCTTTCCTAACCTAGGCGTAATCTATCGCCCATCGTATCAATTCTTAGATTGCATAAGTAAGTAAAAAAAATAAACATACCAATCAATACAACCAGTATACAGTGCAAATCACGATAAAGCGCGTCACATAATTGTAAAAAAATAAACACCAACCTAAACTAAAGTTAGAGTCGATTGTCCTATCAAACATTTTTAAGTGTGTACAATATGAAAGTCTAAAAAGGTTGTTATACCAAAAGAAATTGTCCTAATACTAACCAAGAGGGGGTGAATTGGAAATTTAAAAATCTCTTGATAATTTTAAGAAAACTGATTAATAATTTTATCATAATTCAATTTTTACAAAATAAACTTTTCAACCATAAAATAAAAATATAGAAAAATAAAATTATGGTAAGAATAAAAATAATAGAACATAAAAATTTATATTAGTTCAGTCCAACTAAACATACATCTATTACCTAAAGACTCCCTATTCAAGTATTACACTATACCAAGTTAAAAGTTCGTTAGGGATGTTAAGCCCTTATGAACTAGTCAGAAGGCTAACCAAAATAGTGGTTCGGTCAAATCATGACCTAAGTCCACTCCTCAGAGGCACCCTCCGAGTATTGTACTAAACTCAGTATCTCTCCTTTAGCCCCCATAGTTAGGTGGATTAGCCCTTATAAAATCACTTCCACCTTCCCCAGTGTGCCAGAGTAGCCGGTTCCTTTGACACCAAAGAGTTATTCTTCTTCCCAGAACTTCCCTCAAGGCAAGCTTGAATCTGATGGTACTAAGTTGCAAGCTCGTCGGGCAACTGTGTGGAATCGCCCTCCACACTCCCTTGAAGCCCCCTTCAAGGATATTCTCCCTCTCTCAAACTCCACCTTTTTCGCTCTCCATTTCAAGCTCTCTCTTCAAGATCCCTCCAAAAGAATGAAGCTACAATGGCTGTCAAAGACACTTACTAAGTGTCTTGTCAAAACTTAAAGAGAAGAGATCAAAATGAGCTCATTCATTATAACTTTATGACTTTATCGTCTAGGCCGATATGTATATCATTCTGGCCGATCAGTGTAAATTAAGCCCAATCAGCCAAGATGATTTGGGATGATAAGAAGAAATTTGTTCATATCATCCAGGATGATAATATATCATCCTGGCCAATCAATACAAATCGAAGAATATCGTCCTAAACATTTCCTTGAATAAGAGCTGTCCGATGTCCAATCATCCAATGGATCGTCCTAACCAATCCTGTGATCGTCCAGGATGATGTGGTTGTGTAATTAAAACTTAATTGTTTTCCTTAAATATCAGATTAATTTAGGAAAAGTTATTTTAGATCGGCCAGGTCGATGCCCGGGATGATGCCTGGGACGATGCCCGAAATGATGTCAAAAAATAAGTAATACCTAAATAGATATGGCGACTGATTCTTTCTGATTTGAGCCTATCATCCTGCCTGATACAAAATCATCCATGATGATGTACTTAATGATGGCTGCCTTAATAAGGATGCCCTAATTAAGATTTCTATTTTTGAACCGATCGTCTAAGACGATATAAATATTATCCCGAAAGATGTTACCAAAAATAGTAAACTCTGTAAACAGTCAAAAATTCTCCCAAGGTGTGTGTGTGCAAGGTTACTTAGCATCAGGAACCACTTTGTTTATAATAGACTCAAGAAAGGGAAAAAATATAAACTGACTCAAACTTAATCAACCCAATCTTGAGCTGGCTTGAGTTGCACTTGATCTTATGGACCTAAAAAAGTAGTAGGCAAGGAAGTTGTAGAAAATCATGAATGGTTGCTATCATCAAAATTCTAATCCATGAAAATAGATCTGTAACAATCTCCTCCTTTTTGATGATGAAAAATATTACTGGTTAAATTTACAAAAATAAAAAGATTTTCTCCTAATCTCCCCCTTACTAAAATAAAACTTTAAAAAATAGGGGAAATCAAATTTTTTGTTGTTTTTAATTTTTGAAAAAAAAAAGATATAAATACAACAGTATGTTCTTCCCCTTTGATATTATCAAAAAGAGAAGGGGCACAAAAAAGTCTTAAAAAAGAAAAAGTTACCTCTTATTTTATTCAAAAACTTAGTAAGAAATGGATTGACACTGCATAATCCAGTAAAGGTAAAAAATTTAGAAATTGTTAATCCAAGCTCAAGTTCTTTTAAAGGCTAAAAAATGTTTTAATCCAATATCTAAATTAAGTAATAAATTAGAAAAAGAAACACTAATTTTTCAAAACTCCTTTCATAAAATATATTTAATAGAAGATTAATGCAAAAATTGGTGAATCAATAATCATGATTTTCAAGATCAGGTATCGAAAATATCAAAGATTTTCTTAAGCTTTAAGTAATACAAAAAAGTAAGCATAATATTTGTGGGCTCATTTTATGACTCTTATCATTTTTTGGTGCACTTTGTGCATCTTTAACTTTTTGATACACTTTGTGTATCTTTCTCAATTTGAGGCAATTGCACATCTTTTGCTTTGACATCATTGACCACTTTTTTGATTTGACATCATTGGACTTTTTTTTAATATGCTAGCTTTTTAAAATTTTAAAAACAAAAGTAAACCCATTCTATTGAAACAACAAACTACTTGATTAGGAAAATTATGAGGTAAATTCAACAACTTGCAAAAGATTCCTATGCGATAGATAAAATGTAGGGAGATGAAAAAAATTAGTTTCAAAATCTAATTTAAAATATGATGAAGATTTTAAATCAAAAGTAGAATAACCTCTTTTATGAAACAGAGATTGAGAGTCAAAATCATGAGTTTCCTTCCTTTGATTATTTTTAGAGATGTCAACCACAACTTACATAAGAATTCAAGAAAAAATAGGAGGTAAATTTTTCATTTTTATTTTTTTTAAAAGATGGTGATGTGTGTGTTGATCAGAGAAAACACTTCATAAAAAGAAAAAGTAAAGAAAAAAAATTTTAACGAAAAAGAAAAAAAGAAAAAAGAATGAAAAAGAATAAATAAAAAAACACAGAAAATACACAAAAATGAACAAAAAATAAAAAAACACACAAATAATGGTTTACACATTATCTTGCTCCTAGTCTAATGATTCAGAAGCTAGGTCTGCCTTAGAGATTTTTTATCTTTCATTATTTATCATTTTTATAATTTGCTTAGCTTTACTCTTTTCTTTTGTAAGAAGAGTTCTGAAATTAGGGCATTGATTTTTCATATGTCTAGGCTTCTTACATCCAAAGCAAACAAAGTTAGAAGAAATCTTAATATTCTTATCATTTTTACCTTTATTCCACTTTTGTTGATGCTTATGCTTTGGTGAGCTTTTTTATTTTCTTATCAAGTCATCGCTTTTATCACCAACTAGCCACTTTTCTCCATGTTTTCAGCGTTTAGCACTATCATCTCATCTGCATCCAAAAGTCTTTGAGCCAAACTTTGCTCGTAGGTTATGAGTGAGCCAATCAAATTATGAATAGAATATTCATTCAAATTTTTTGATTCATAAATAGAAACAACTTTAACATCAAACTTATCAAATAGACAACGTAGAATTTTATTAACTTTTTTAAAGTTTGAAAACTCTTTACCTAAAATATGCAATGATGTTACAATTTGAATAAACCTAGTATACATGTCTAAGATCATCTCATAAGATTTCATGCAAAAGATTTGATAATCATGCATTAAAATATTCAATCTGGATTGCTTGATTTCACTAGTGCATTCGTATAAAATGTGTAATTTATCCCAAATTTCCTTGCTAGTAAAGCACGTGGATACAACTATAAAGTCATCAAAATTTAAAGCACAGAAAAAATAGTTTATTGATTTAACATTCAATTGAGCATTAATTTGTTCTTATCTACTCCATTGATTAAAAGGAATATCAATTTTAATTCCATCTAAAATACGTGATGGTATAGAATAACTAGTTAAAATCATTTGCCACATTCGGAAATCAATAGACTGCAAGAAAGTAGACATGCAAATTTTCCAAAAATTAATAGTAATATTTTTAAATAAATGTGATATGGTGATTGAATAACCTTCCATAATATTACGATTACAAAAATTAGCCATGGATCAAAATTTCAAAAGTTTTCAAACTTTGTTTTTAAGAATCTAGCTCTGATACCACTTAAAAGTTTGTTAGGAAAGTTAAGCCCTTATGAACTAGTCCCAAGGCTAACCAAATGGGGTGAATCAATATATATATTTATTTTTAAAACTTCTTTAAGCAATCGAAACACAAACCAAGATTCACCATAAAAATCAAAGTGCAAAAATTAAATACTAAAATAATAAAGGAAAGAACACATCAAATTTATAGTGGTTCGTTAAAACCTTGACCTACATCCACTCCTCAGAGGCACCCTCTGAGTATTGCACTAAACTCAGTTTCTCTCATTTAGCCCCCATAGCTAGGCGAAGAAGCCCTTACAAAATTACTTCCACCTTCCCCGGTGAAGTGGAGTAGCCGGGTCCTTTGACACCAAAGAGATCATCTTCTTCCTAGAACTTCCCTCAAGACAAGCCTTGAATTCGATGGTACTAAGGTGCAAGCTCGTCGGAGCAACTGTGTGGAATCCCCATCTACACTCCCTTGAAACCCCCTCCAAGGATCCTCTCCCTCTCTCAAACTTCACCCTTTCCTCTCTCCCTTTCAAGCTCTTTCTTTATGTTTCCTCCAAAAGAATGAAGCTATAATGGCTATAAAATACACTTACTAAGTGCCTTGTCAAAACTTAAATAGAAGAGCTCAAAACGAGCTCATTAATTGCAACTTGCCGACTTTATCGTCCAGGTCGATATGTATATCATTCTGGTTGATCGGTGTAAATTAAGCCCAATCAGCCAGGATGATTTGGGATGATCAGAAAAAATTTTTTCATATCGTCTAGGATGATAATATATTGTCCTATCCAATTAGTATAAATTATGGAATATCATCCTAAACATCACCCTGAATAAGAGCTGTCTGATGTCCAATCGTCCAGTGGATCGTCCCGGTCGATCCTACGATCAATTCTTAATTGCTTTCCTTAAATACCAGATTAATTTAGGAAAAATTATGTTGGATCGGCCAGGCCGATGCCTGGGACGATGCCCGGGATGATGTTCAAAAATAAGTAATACCTAAATAGATATGATGGCTGATTCTTTCTGATTTGAGCTTATCGTCCTGGCCGATACAAAATTGTCCAGGACGATGTGCTTAATGATGGCTGCCTTAATAAGGATGCACTAATTAGGGTTTTTTGTTTTTGAACTGATAATTCTAGCCAATATAAATATCATCCTAGATGATGTTACCAAAAACATTAAACTCTAGGAAACAGTCAAAAATTCTACCAAGGTGTGTGTGTGCAAGGTTACTTAGCACCAGGAACCATATTATTTACAATATAATCAAGAAAGGGAAAAAATACAAACTAACTCAGACTTAATCTACCCAATCTTGAGCTGGCTTGAGTTGAACTCGATCTTATGGACCTGAAAAGTTAATAGGCAAGGTAGTCGTAGAAAATCATGAATGTTTGCTATCAAAAAAATTCTAATCCATGAAAATAGATCCATAACAAAAGTGACACCTCATTTGTTTCCACAGTAAGGCGGATAAGCCCTTACAATTTACCTCTCTTCCGCCAATCCTTGGTGCGGCAGAGGACCGTCGTCCTTTTATACCCTCATTATGTCGGTAGATAATCGTCTTCCTTTCACACCCTCCTGGTGTTGGTAGAGAACCATCATCCTTTCACACCCTTCTTATGTCAGTAGAGAACTGCATCCATTTTCACCCTCTTGGTGAGGCAAAGAACTGTCATCCTTTTTTACCGTCATGGTGAAGGGATATAACCCACGACCAATATTGAAGAACTTCACTTAAGAGCCTACAAAGGAGATGAGTAGAAACTTAAAGGAGACAAAGAGATCCAAGCTTAGGGCAAACTTATGAATCCCTCATAACTCCCCCTCACTTGATGCTCACATTTCACTCTAATAACCTCTCCCTAACACTCACACTCAATGGCCACTCTCAAGAGAAATTCATAATAAATGTGTTTATTGATAGTTTTTAGGACTCCTTATATAGAAAGGACATGAAAAATTATCCAAAAATTTAAAATTACAAGAAAACTATCATAAGATCGTACTATATGATTGCATATAATCCCGTATGATTCATCTGTATGAATGTATAACATCCTATACGAACAGTTTAAATTTGTCTGTATGAACTGCAATGAACTCAATTTTGTCATCCATACAAAATGTATATAGTCCCATATGAAAAGTTTAAAAATCCATATATAATCTTGTATGAACTTAATTTCATACTCTGTTAGTCTTCTATATGAACTAGCATTATACTATACGAATAATTTAAAAACTAAATAAGTTCATCAGGTATGATTATGTACAATCCCATTTTGTACTCTGTAAGTCATCTTTATAAATGTTACATTATACAATATAAATTATTTAAATAAATCTAAAGTTTTGACTCACTCTCCTAATATGTGTGTGCATGGTTATTCAATTACAATCACACTCTCTCTTTTTTTTAAGGAATGCATAAAGCAATATTATTAAAGAAATAAAATAAACTACAAACAATTATGTGATTGCCCCACAATCACAGTCCTCCTTGAGTAAAGAAAAAAAGCAAGGAGGAACCTTATTACTAAAGAGATCATCCCAAAAGAAATCTAAAGAGCAAGCATAGTTAGCACAAAAATCTGCTAACTTATTGCTATTTCTATGAACAAAATGGAAAATTACCTGATTAAATTCCGAAAGAAAAGATAAATCCCAATTGCATTTATCCTCTTCTTCATCAGGCATCTTATTAAAGATTTTCTGAATAAAATCAATAGTATTTTTATTATCACCCTCTATAATCCTATCCGCGATGTCAAAGAGGTCTAAAGGTGACTTTTATAATTAAGCCAAGTTATAGGATTCTAGAATTTTATTAAATATAAGACCTTATGGGAAGTAATTAGACTTTTAGTTTGTGGGATTTGGAGTTTTCTACACAAAGTTATGATTTTTAGAAATTTTAAGCCTAATTATTAAACTACGATTGATCAAGGAGTTAAATTTTTAATTTAGGTTAATTTATGGAATGTTCATATTTTTAATAAAAACTAGATTTTAATTGGAGTTTAATGCCTTTTGGTTTACAAAATTTGGATTTTTATAAAACTAGTTTTGATTTTTCAATGTTTGGGTATAATGAATTATTAAAATTGCCTAATTAAGGATACTTTAGAGATTTTGATCCAAATCAAACCCAAACCTCTTGGAATCACCTCCAAATTTTAGGAATGACCCAAGGAAGAGTTTCCAAGTGTTTGGAGTTTTTTTTTGAAATTTTAATCATTTCTAATTAATTACTTTAATTAAAGGGGTGATTTTTAATTAAAATTAAATTAATGTTCAAATTAAGATCCAATTAATGATATTTTAATTTTATTAGATTATGAATTAAATTCTAAAGAGTTTGATATATATTATTAGTAATTTTTTGATTTAATTTGTATTTATTTTTCTGATGTTTTTGGGGTTTAATTAATGTGTTAAATTAGAGTTTGTTAATTAAGTTGCTTAAAGGATCCAAAAATTTCTAGAAAATTCTAGGGGGTTTGAAGTGTCACTAAGTTCAAATGGTTCAAATTTCATATTATTCAGAGGTGTGTCATAGTCCCTCGAATTTCTTTAAGTTCTCTGGACGGGACCTTAATTATTATCCTTAAGGTGTCGCTAGGTTGAATCGGTTCAAATCAAGTGTTATGACTAACCCTTTGGTAACATAAGAAAATTGTAACACATCATCATAAACCATATCCTTAGAACTAGGATAGCCTAAGGTAAGTGCATGCGCATCCTAAAAATACAAAAGATTAAACAATAATTAATAGGATTAGTGATTTGATTAGTGAATAATTAGGGTCCAATTATCCACTAATTCATCCCCATGAATTCTATCCACATGCTGAACATATGTTCGAAATTTTAAAGGGATATCTTAAAATAAAAAGATTTAAATATATATATGTAATTTCAAAATATTTTAAAATACATGTATATTAACCTTTATAAATATATATGTTTTAAAATAAAATAAGTAAAAATAATTGAAAATATTTTATTTAGTGAGATCCTCTAATCATGCAAAATTAATTTAAAATTAAATTTTTATTCTAAAAATACTTAATATAATATATAATTAAATAAAAATTAAGTATTAAATTAATTAAAAAATAAAGAATAATTAGAAAAATATAGTTTTGATCTCTAAAGATATTTATAAATTACAATTCTTAATTTTTTAAAATTTAAGGTATTACAGTTATTTTTTTAATTTAACTTAAATTTATATAAATTTTTTAAAGTTTAATATATTTTAAAGGTAAATTTTCAATAATTTTTCAAATAATTAATAGAAAATTATTTAATTAAATTAATTTAAAATAAAAATTTAAGAGTTTTTTCAATATATAATATTGAATAATTTTAATCAAGTTTTAAAAATATTTTAATTTTAATTTATTAAATATTAATTAAAAATATTTAAATATTTACTTAATTAAAATTAATTAATAATAAAAAAATTCTTTTCTATTAAACTTAGTTTTGAATTAAATATTTTTTTTTAAGAACATATTATTTGTTTTTTAGAAATATTTTAATTTTTTTGAAAAAATAATGAATAAATATAATTAAATTTTGAAGATTTTTAATTTAAATTTTTAAAAATATCTAAATGATATTTATTAGTTTATTTTAAATTACTATATTTTAAACTATACATTTATTTATTTAACATATATTAATGTGAAAATTTTAGATTTTGAAAATATCCAATATAATATTAAATTAAATACTTAAAATAAGTGTTTTTAGAATAATTTAGAAAATATAAGATATATTTTAACATAATTTTAATTTAAAATTAAATTTTAGAAATTTTGATATATTTTATGTTTTTTTAGGATTTAAAATTAATTTTAAATAAAATTTTAAAATTTTCTTATTTAAAAAAGGATTTTAAAATAATTAAAAATAAATAAAAAATGGCGGTGGCAATCAGACACGCGGCAGCATCTGATTGGGCAATCCAAATCATGTGTAGTAGAGGTAATCATGGGCAATGATTACACCGCCATGTAATCATTACCACATGATTTTGGGATGGTTGGTCACGATCACTGTATCACTTATCCACATCAGTGGGCCCTCCGCGCAGTCTGATCCTCTACTGAAATAAATCAATAGCTCTGATTAAGCTAGACGGGGAAAATGACCGTGGGATCGGATCTGCGGTTAGATAAACATCGTAGAATGAACAAATCTAGACTGTTAATCAGTTGTTCAAGGATCCAAATCTTATGTAATGCCCGGGTTACATAAACCCCTTAAAACCATCTTTTGCTTCATTCTCTCAATAGAATGAATAAAATTAAATGAAATTATAAACATATAATGTACACATGAAGAGCATTCATGGGGACCAAAAGCGCGGTCTAAAATGTACTGTGTGAAAAGTTATTTAACTCTAGGTGTTCTAGACTAGGGTTTGAGATTTTACTTAATCCAATGGATGAATTTAGGAGTTCTTGGACTTATTGCACTTAAAGACCGTCCATGCTCCTTTTTGTAGAAGGAATTGCATTTCAAATGCGACGGATCGACGACAAACTTGCTTGGAAGAATTAGGGCTTCAAGTCAACAAAAGCTTGCTGCTGGCTGGGTCTCAACAATGGATTTGTCTTGGGAGAGGTGGAGGGAGACTAGGGGAGCTCACATAAACAATATCTCAGGCTTTGAGAGCTTAGGGTTAAAGCAAAGGCTAGATCCTCTCCATGAAGCCCTAATACCCCCTTTTATAGTCCTAGCCCTATAATGGACGGATAGGATCATTTCTAGGGTTAATTAAGAGGGAAATATGCCTCCTTGGCCATGTTTTGGGTCAAGGGGAGATTATGAATGGATTAAATTCAAAGGGTGTAATGAATTAGACTTAAATAAGTCCAATTTGACCAAATTAGGCTTGGGTTGACCAAGCTAAGATTTAACCTAGTCAACATGGTCAAACAAGTCTAAGGGGGTGAGGGATTGGGCAAGAAAGGCTTTGAAATTGATTTAAATCAAAATGGAGGTGATTTGGGCTAGTTTGACAACCAAGGTTAACCTAGGACCTAGGTTTGGGCTCAACAAACTTGATTTGACCCATTGAACTCAATGGTGGTTGTCTTAGGGTCTGGCTTGGTCAATTTGACCAAGTCAACCCCCTTGACCAAAGTTCAATGAAAATCAAAGCCAACAAGCTATATCAGAACTTATTTTGAGTATTTACATATTTGTAAATATCAAAGATGACCAATTCTCTAAGTAGGGTAGGATGTAGTACTAGCTTGTATAAAATATGATTGATTAAACCTAATCTAATATATTCATTAACTAATTTTTATTCCACTTTAAAAATTTAAATTATTTAAGATCAAGTTTAAATTCAAATGAATATATAAAATGAAATAGTGAGAAGGAAATATAGGTGGTCAAGAGCTCTAAGTATCATTTTGATGCCATGCTCTCTTATTATGGTGAGAATTAAAGAGCGATGTGGCACTTGAAGAAGTGTGATGATAGCGACTTCTCAATTTGGAAGAGTTTAGCAAAATTCAAAATATTTTAGCTAGGCATTGACGTGTTGAGAGCCGTGACACTGAACACTAAAACTTCACCATATAACATTTTGTATATTTTAGAATGCTCTATTATGAATATTTTGACTCTAAGAAATTAACTATTCATTAGTTGGTTTTACCTATGTTAATTTATAATTTTTTTTTTTAAAAATTAAGAACTTTGATATCAATTATAATTCTATAAAATTCTTAAAATGAACTTTGATGATTTTTACAAATGATTTCCTAAATGTTGAAATTTGGGAAATGTAAGTCAATTGCATATGGATCATCTTATATAATGTGACATTCCAGTATTCATAATCGTGCATGAAATATTATATATATTAATTCTATAAAATTCTACAAATGTATTTATAATAATATGGTGGGTGTTCTGATGTGGGAGACTGATAAAGTGTAATACCTACTGAATTTTTGCTATGATGCACATATTTTGACCCAGTATGGTAAGATAACTCTTTGAAATTTCTACATTTATGTCTTTTGCATAGGTCCGTGAGTAATATATATGCATGTGAGTGTTTGAATAAATTTTGAAGTGAGTCATGGGGTTCTGTGTAAATGCATGAAAAATCTAAAATTTTTTATGTGGGCATCACTATACTAAAGTGTTGGTGTTACGACATTGTTCATTCCATCATTTTGCTAAATTAATTCAAAGCTCCAGCATTGGGAGTGGCATTATGGCCATGAATTCATGCATAATTGTATCTATCCTAAGTTAATCTAGTAAGGAAACCCAATTAAAATATTTGAATTCATACCTTTTATATGGGTTTGTGAGTGTTTATTTTATAGTGAGTATTTAATTTTATTCTGAAGTGGGTTTAATGATTTATGTGCATGCATAAAAAAACTAAAAGTTTTCCTATGCGGGTGTCATAGAGCCTGGGTAGGCTTCTTTATGGCATTGAGTTCTTTATCCTATTTCTAAATTAATTTAGAGCTATGGTGCTGTAAGCAGCATTGTAATACTAGGGGCAGTGCTGCGCCACTATGCTCTCTAATGAGGAGCACTATGGAAATGTAGCCTTGAGTGTCATGGTGCTATTAAGTGTAAATTTAATAGTATTTTATTATCTTATATATCATTAAGAATATTATTTTTAGTTGTCGTTGTGAAAAAAAGCTCATAGAAATGGAGAAAAATCACAAGTGTTGGACCCGCGCATCACTCTTATTATTAGTGCATGTTACATTTTCTACAACACGTCAATGCCAGATCAATAAATTTAGCACTTGAACCTCAAGAAAAAAGGAAATTAATTCAATGCCCCAATAGATCCAAGGTCACTAATATAGCTTTTCATAATACCATAACACCATAAATCAATATAGAAACACCTGAGTCTTGGGAATTTGAGCGTCGGAGCATCAAGCTTCATTATGCCACAACACTGGATTTCCTATTCAAGTGCCACAACACTAAAGTTTGTAGCACCATAGTTAAAAAATTTGAATAAATAATATAATTTTATTTTTATTATATTATTATTTTATTAATAAAATTCTTAAACCACTAACATAAATTATTAAATCCCTTTCTCTTTTATTAATTTAACTAACAAGCTTATAAAATTAAAAAAATGAAGAAAATAAAGGAGAGAAAAATGAAGTTAGGATTTGGAGGCCATTGAGCAATTTTTGCTAGTCATCTCTATTTGGAGAATTGTTCATCTCATTATAAAGACACATTTTTTAATTTTTAATTTTAATGATTTAGAGTTTTTGGTATTTTTTTATTAAATTTATATTTTCAATGGTGAAAAATTAGGATAATTTTGTATTAGTAAAACATTTACCGTGTAACCTTTTATATGTTATAGAGGTTAAGATTATGAATATTTTTAATATTTATTTAAGATTTTTTGCCATGTAATTTTTACAAATTAAAAAAATTATTTTGACATCTAAAAATAGTGCTTTAATTCATTTTAAATTTCAAAATGTTATTATATATGATATATGGTAATTTGGTTAGTTTCTAAAATTATTATTTTTTTGCTCAGTAAAGTTATCTATTATGTACTATTTGGACATTTTGACATTTTTTGAATTAAGCCCAATTATACTTTATTTAATGAAATAATTGAAAATAAATATGGGTATGTGGTTTATTTGGTCCCTATTATTATAAGTACTGCGATAATACTTTGTGTATGGAAAAAAAATAAGTAAAGACTACTTATTCACTAATATTGGTTGGAAACTGATTGCTCTGTACAGGATGGTGGGTTGGTGGGATTTACTTTAAATATTATGGATTAGTGTTATCCTTTATTGGTTCATGTGATTCACTGATTAGGAGTTATAAGGATATGATGTATATATCAACAGACAAAGAGTGACAGCTCTACTTATTGAGCAAATGATTTAGTGATACTAATATAATACTAAAATCACCTCTTAAAAAACATTTACTTGTTTAGCGTGACTACTAAAAACATGTTATTAAGATATTATTCTTATTACTATACAAATTTATTATTACTTCATAGATGTATTATTATTGCATTATTTTATTGCTCATGCCACTAAATTGTTACTTATTTAAATATCAATATTATTTAATACTACTAATTTATTGTATTGATACTAAATATATTAAGCATGTGATATATTGGATAGCATGTGTATATAGTTATAGGATTATACTGTATTTCTTTATGTTTGACAGTTCTTTTTTGATGCTTTGATTTTATCACTTTATGTGATTGATTTACTGATTGATGATACTAATATAATGTCTACTTTATTGATTTGACACTCATTTTTATTTATTGAATTTTCCCATTGTACTATTTTACTAACTTCTATACTATTCTATTTTATTATTTACAAATTATACGCCACTTCATGTAAGCTTTATTATTTTTGTACTTATCCATAGTCATGTGTTTTCTAATATATGATTTTATGACTTTTATGCATATTGCTCATTTACCATGCTTTGAGTTAGATTTTGCTTTTGGTGACTTGTGGGTCTTTTTAACTCATTACATGTGGTTAAATAATTTCAGGTTAGAGCTAGAGAGCAAGAGTTTCAGATTAATCAGGATTCTTCAAGTTCAGGTTCTTATTATTTAAGCTATTATTTTGTATGCAAGATAGAGTAGTATGATTATAAAGGCCCTAAGTAGTATATATGGTCTTTGGGAAATGAATGCAGATGTATATATTAATATTATGATTGATAGTTTTATTTCCACTAGCTTTTATATTGATAAAATAAATTAGGTATCATTGTTTGTTATTTATTAAAAGATAAAAGAATAATTTCTCCAAAATTAGATTCTGGGGCATCACATTATATCTGACTAATTCTATAATTTTGGGCTAATGATGTCAATCCAATATTAGTAATAATATATGCTCTTATGCTTTGAAAGAGAAATGTATGTTTTTAATATCTCTTGATCTTTATTTAATGCAAATAGTGAATATGTGTAGTAAAAAATTAGTGTGATATATTATCTCGATAGAGGAATGTTGGAATAAATAGGAGTATTTAAATGAAATATTTGCATGCATAGACATAGGATGTTTAATATTCTAGGTTCTACATAGGTACAATTACTATACGAATGCCAAAAACCTCCCTTTCCATCAGTACAAACTTGATAAAGATTTAGGGATACATATGCTCTAATTCATATAAACAAAAGAGAGTCTCATTAGGAAAACTTGGGTAATTTGCATTCATTAGTCCAAAGAATTTTATCACATGATATGTTATCTTTTCTTTGTAATCCTCTGTACTGATATAAACTCAACCCTTATCTTCAATTCTTATGATTAATGTTATAATTGTAGTAGGTAGTACTAGTTTACTTGCAAGTTAGTAGAACACTTCCTTATGTAATCAACACCATCTCAATCACGTCATTAGTTGATCAACACAAGCACTTGTATATTTAGTAAGTATTGCATGCCAAAGAAAAACTAATCATAACACATTTGAGCTTAGAGCAAAAACTTAATTCACACATTAAATGCATCACATATAAAACCTGTATAATCAAGTTTTTATCACCTTTTTTAGGGAAGTAAGAAGCGTATAATAGGTTAAGTTTTTTTTTTTAACTTGTTGCATATTTAATCCTACTTGTATCTTATATCTTATTTTTATTTTTTATTTTGAAAATTTTTAAAAATAAAGAAAAATCCTTTACTTGTTGCAATTACTTTATTTTCCATGATTTAATTATTTCATTTTATTTTCCATGATTTAATTCTTCCATTGCTATTGCATGTGTAGTAGATATAGTAAGGAGCTCTTATTATTTGACTTAAAAATTGACTAGACCCTTATAAAAAATTAAAAAAAATCCAAATAGACTTTAGCTTTAGGTATGGTTAAACCAGTTAAAGATGAGGATGCCAATCCTATGGTAGATTGAATTCACTATAGTATAAATAAACCTACTATCCATGCTAATAGCTTTAAATTAAAACGTGTAATTATTTAGATGGTTCAAAATTTCTAGTTTTAGAGAACTCCTATTAAGTATGCCAACTTATACTTTGCTAGCTTCTTAAAAATCTATATGATATTCAAGTATAATGGTGTCAATGATGACGCAGTTAAGATTTATTTGTTTTTATTTTTGTTAAGAAAAAAAATTAAAATATGGTTGAATTCTTTGCCCCTAAGCTCTATAAGCACTTGAAGATAAATTTTTAATTAAGTATTTCTCATCTTCCAAAACTGGTAAGCTTAAGAATGATATCACATTATTTTCCTAGTTTGAAGAAGAGTCGATTTATGAAAGTTCAAAGAGATTTAAGAAAATGCTTAGAAAATGCCCTCACCAAGCTTTGATTGATTAGTTGGTTATTTAAACTTTTTATAATGTACTGGTAGGGTCTCTTTGGTAAATTATTGATGTAGTAGTTGGAGTATTTTTAATGTCTAAGTTAGTTAAGGAGGCCTATGAAATAATTAAGAAAATGAGTATAAATAATTTATAGTGACCTTTTGATAGGGTGAATACTAAGAGATGAGCTGGAGTTTATTAGTCAAATGCCTTAATTTATTTTATCTATATAGTTAACTTATATTTATAAAAGGTTGGATATTATTAGAGTTAGTTTAGGATTAGGATCACCTATTCAATTAGAAGAGTATGATTTAACTTTTATTAGTGGTAATAATATTCAAGGGATTGAGAATATGAATTTGAATGAATTATAAAATAATTCATATTCTAATACTTATAATCCAGGTTAGAGGAGCCACCCTAATTTAAGTTAATATAATAATAATATTGGTGGAAATAATTAGTAGAATTTATGTTAATCAATTCATAATTTAATTATGTTATATTTATTAGTAGTGTTATTTATTTATTGTAGTTATTTATTTGTGTTATTGTTATGTTAGTTCAATTCATATTTCATGAAATCCCCATAATTTCTTAACTATTAAAAATGTCCTATACATAACTCTTGCACTTTGATTGCTTATTCAATCAAAATAAAAATAAAATTAAAATTATTAAAATTAATAATAATAATAAACTTTAGGTGATAGGTTGGATGAATAAATAACCATAATTTTCAATTTAAAAATCATAATAATTACAAAAGAAAATCATCTAAGTTATTATCATACTTTTGAAACTTCGACAGGGATGTTAAGGCCTAATGAACTAGTCCCAAGGCTAACCAAGAGGGGGGGGGGGGGGGGGGGGGGTATGGGGGCGTGAATTGGTATTTAAAAAAAAAAAAAACTTTAAGCAAAAGCACAAACTTAAATAAAAGTTCACCACAAAAATCAAAGTGTGGAAATTAAATGCGGAAGAAGTAATAAAGAACACAGAAATTTATAGTGGTTCTGTCAACTTGACCTTTGTCTACTCTCCGGAGCCTCTCCTCTGAGTATTACAATAAAAAAAGTCTCTCTTTTTTTGCCTCCACAGCAAGGCAAAGAAGCCTTTACAAAACTCCTTTCGACCAACACCGATGAGGCAGAGAACCCAACTCCTTTTGTTTCCTCCAAAAGCAGGCAGAGAACCCAACTCCTTTTGCTTTCTCCTGAAGAAGGCAGAAAACCTCGATCAGATGCTGAAGTTGACCTCTATAGAACTCCCAAGGAACTAGAGAGAATGATGGATTCTTACTTGGACCAACCTTTGTAAAACCCCTCACAAACTCCCCCTCACAAGATCCTCTCTCTCTTTCTTTCTCCCCTTGCTCTCCCTTTCCTCTTAGCTCTCTCAGGTCAGAAAATCAGCAAATATACTCTCTTGGTAGAATAATAGGTCTTATATAAAAGAGCTTTAGAATAGCTATTAATTACAACAAATCGACTTTATCATCTAGGACGATATAAATATCATCCTGTGCGATCAGTACAAATTTAGCTCAATCAGCCAGGATGATTTGGGACGATCAGACGGTTTTTGTTCATTCCAGGCCGATAGTATATCATCATGTATGATTAGTATAAGTCATTGAATATCATAAAAAACATTTCCCTAAATGGATGTCTTGATGATGAAAAAATAACTTGATTATACAAGTCATTGAATATCGTCTAAAGCTCATAATCATCCTAGATGATTAGTTCAATTTAGTGCATACCATCCAGAGTATTGCCATGAATAGAAGTAGGCCGATGTTTGATCATCCAGGAATAATTAAGGTTTAGACGAAAATAACTCAAACACTACTCTCCCTTTTGACATCACAAAAAAGGAGGAAAAAACTAGAAATGAAAAAGTAGAAAAAAGAAGAACGAAACCAAGGTTTTTTTTAATCAAAGCATGAATATGACAAAGTCTCCATGTGATTGAATTTAAAGACTTGTAAAACCAATGAGTTAACATCGTCAAAATCTAAAAAATGATAGAAGATTCGATCTTGTTAATCCTAACTCAGACTTCTCTCAGGGTAAAATTATCTTTTGAAAACAAAAGACCTAACTCAGAAAAATTAATTGGATAAGAAAAAAAGATTCATTTAAGACTTGGTTTCAAAAAAATATCTTTTAGAATAATGTATCAAAGTAATTTATCACAATGGTGGGCTCATTTTTAAAAGGTTTAAAAGTTTGAAAGAGAAGAGAACTTGCTTTTGGTGGGCTCATTTTATACCTCTTAACAATTGAATGGTGCATTTTACGTATCTTTTAATTTTTGACACACTTTGTGTATAATTCTCAATTTCGTGTAATTGTGCATTTTTTGATTTGGCATCACTGGCCACTTTTTTTTTTTTCAAGCTAGATCCCTTTTCAAAACTCTTAAATAGTCTTAGTTGTAAGTATATATTCCATATATTAGAGAAGAAAAACTCACTCTCTAATATAAGAAATAATAAACCATAAAACAGAATCAAAATTATATGATAAATACAATGATAGGATGACGAGAAAACTTGAATGTAATATTAATGAAAGTGCTCAGATGGCACTTGAAAGTTCGTTAGGGTTGTTAAGCCCTTATAAACTGGCCCAAGGCTAACAAAGAGAGAGGTGAATTGGATAACTTTAAAACCAAAGATAAAACTCAAACCAAAATCACCACAAAGAAAACCAAATGCGGAAGCAAAAAATAAGAAAGAACACACCGGATTTATAGTGGTTCGGTCAAATCTTAACCTACGTCCACTCCTTGGAGGCACCCTCCAAGTATTGCACTAAAACAAATGTCTCTCCTTTAGCCCCCACAGCTAGGCGAAGAAGCCCTTACAAAATCACTTTCACCTTCCTCGATGCGGTGGAGTCACCGGGTCCTTTGAGACCAAAGAGATCTTCTTCTTTGGTGAACATCCCTCGAGACAAGCCTTGAATCCGACGGTATTCAGGTGCGAGCTTGCCGGAGAAACCGTGTGGATCCCCCTCCACACTCCCTTGAGTCCCCCCTCAAAGGATCTTCTCCCTCTATAAACTCCACCCTTTCCTCACTCCCTTTCAAGCTCTCTCTTCAAGTTTCCCCCACAAGAACGAAGCTACAATGGCTGCCAAAGACACTTACAAAGTGCCTTGTCATAGCTTAAATAGAAGCTCTCAAAATGAGCTCATTAATGCAAGTTGCTGACATTATCGTCCAGGATGATAGGTATATCGTCCTGGACGATCAGTACAAATTAAGCCAATCAGCCGGGACAATTTGAGACAATCAGAAGAAGTTTTTTCATATCGTCCAGGACGATAATATATCATCCTGGACGATCAGAACAAATCATGGAATATCATCATGAACATCACCCTTAAAAATAGCTATCCGGTGTCCAATCCTCCGGCACATCGGCCAGGACGATTTGGCGATCGTCCAGGCCGATTTGATCTTGAAATCAAGTCATAATTGCTTTCTTTAAATTCCAGAGAAATTTTGGAAAAATTGACCTAGATCGTCCTGGACGATATTTTATAGTCCTAGACGATCTACCTGGACAATGTCCAAAAATAGGTTATTTCGAATTAGATCTCGTGGTAGATTCTTTCTGAATTGAGCCTATCGTCCTGGCCGATACAAAATCGTCTAGGACGATGTGTTTTGCATAATGACAGCTGCTTTAATGAGGATGCCCTAATTAGGATTTTTTGCTTTTGGATAGATTATCCCAGATGATATAAATATCATCCCAGACGATGTTACCAAAAAAAGAAATCATTAGGGAGCAACAAAAAATCTTCCAAGTTACAAAACATCAGGAGCCACACCAAATACAATAGACTCAAGAAAAGAAAAAGTGTACAAACTGACTCAGACCTAGTCTACCCAATCTTGAGCTGGTTCCAAATTGCATTCTGATCGTGTGGACCTGAAATATTAGTAAATAAGGCCGTCATAAAGAAATAAGAGTGTTTGCTATCATCAAAATCATAAACCATGAAAACAGATTCGCAACAATAAAGACTTTGAACATTATAAATATAAGATAGATTATTGTAGCAAGATATAAAAGATCTCAATCACAAAGTTCAGTTGTTAATTTGAGATAGACTTTTTTTAGAAAAGAAAATTATACTACTAAAAGAGGTTAGAGAAAGAGAAACAATCAACGGTGTTTTCTCCCTTTAACGGATTAAGAGATATAAAACATTGACTACAAATAAAAAAAAAAACAAAAATATGGAATAAAATATTATTTCAATAGTGATCATAAAAAAAAAACTAAAATAATAGAAATAAAATAAAGAAGAGAAACAAAAAACTAGTAAAAGTAAAGCAAGCAAAGTGAAACAAAAAAAAGCAACAAAATAGAAAATTCAGAAGTTAGTACATAACAAGTTCATGCATTAATGTCAATCACACCCAATCCGGTCCTTAAGATGCTGAAAGTGTCAAAAGCTAGTGGTTTAATAAAGATGTCAACCAATTGATTCTCAATTATCATATGGTGCAACTCAATGTCTCCTTGAGTCACTTGGTATCTAATAAAGTTATTCTTTATGTGAATGTGTTTGGTCCTTAAATGTTGGATAGTATTCTTAGAGATGCAGATGGTACTAGTGTTGTCATAAAGGATTGAAATTATGCCTATATGTAATCCTAAATCCAAAATTTATTGCTTCAACTAAAGGACTTGGACCGCACAACTTTCTAAGGCAATATACTCAGCTTTAATAGTGGAAAGTGCAATAAAGTTTTGTTTTCTACTAGACCAGGAGACTAAAGACTATCCTATAAATTGGCAAGTTCTAAAAGTGATCTTTCTATCCATCCTATATCCTGCAGAATCAGAATATCCAATAATCTTAAAAGAAGTGATGTGCCTAGGATGCTAGATTTCTAAGTTTTGGATCCCCAAAAGATATCTAAGAATTCTCTTAACTGCAGTTAGGTGGGATTCTTTAGGATCAGCTTGAAATCTAGTACAGAGATAGACACTAAACATTATATCTGGTCGACTAGCAGTCAGGTAAAGTAGAGATCCAATCATCCCTATGTATATCTTTTGATAAACAGACTTTCCATTTGGGACTTTATCCAACTAAACACTGGAGGTCATGAGAGTATTAATTGGCTTGGATTTATCCATTTTATATTTCTTTAAGATGTCCTTTATGTACTTTGATTGATTCAGAAAGGTTCTATCATCTAATTGTCTTATGCTAAATCCCAAAAAGTAGGACAACTCTCCCATCATACTCATCTCAAACTCCTTACTCATTATTTTATAAGAAAAATCATCACATAGCCTCTTATCAGAAGATCCAAAAAGTATATCATTGATATAGATATGAACAATGAGTAAATCATCTCCAACTTTCATCAGAAAAAGGGTGGTGTCTACTCTCCCCTTAACAAACTCCCTCTCTAGTAAGAATATGCTAGGCCTTTCATACTAAGCTCTAGGTGTCTTCTTTAATCCATATAAGGCCTTTTTTAATTTGAAAACATGATTTAGAAATTAGGAACTCTCAAAACTTGGAGGTTGCTCTACAAACTCATCCTCTTTTATCATCCCATTTAAAAGGGCACTCTTAACGTCAATTTGGTAAAGCTTAAATCCCTTATAATAGGCAAATTCTTGTAGCACTCTAATGGCTTCTAATCTAGATATAGGGGCAAAGGTCTCCTCAAAATTAATGCCTTCTATTTAGTTATACCGCTTAGCTGCCAATCTTGCTTTATTCATGATCACCATACCATGATCATTCATCTTATTCTTAAATATCCATTTGGTTTCAACTACACTTTATCTTTTTGGTATTTTTACAAGATCATAAACATCATTCCTAACAAATTGGTTTAATTCCTCTTATATAGCTAAGATCCAAAACTCATCAGATAAGGCTTGATTAATATTGATGGGTTCAGTCATAGAGATAAATGCAAAGTGGTTTACTTCCTTCCTAAGTCCATACATAGCCCTAACACCTTCAAAAGGGTCTCTTAAAATCAGTTCTTTAGGATGACTCAAAGAATATCTCAAATCCCTAGGCAAAGTGTATGTAGGACAACCCTTTCCTATAGATTTGAATTTTTTACTCCTTGGGTAATCTCATATACTCCTTTAGTGATTTGGGACTCTACTCTCTTCTCTAAATTTTCAACTCCTTTGGAAATCTCTTTAATTCCATCTTCATCCTCAATTCTAGACTCCTTAGGATCAGATTCATCAAACACTATATGAGTAGTCTCCTCCACCACCAATGTCCTTTTATTAAATACCCTAAAGAATTTCCCAACTCTTGAATATCCTAAGAACACTCCTTCATCAGATTTTGGATCAAATTTTCCTAAGTGTGACTTCCCATTATTATGAATGAAAATCTTATAACCAAAGATATGGAGCTGGGAAAGATTGGGTGTCCTACCCTTAAGGATTTCATAGGATGTCTTATCTAATTTGACTCTAACATTCACCCTATTTAACACATAACAAGTTATGTTTACCGCTTCAGCCCAAAAGTATTTTGGAAGTAAATACTCAACAAACATGGCCCTAGCGGCTTCCACTAAGGTTCTATTTCTTCCTTTCAGCTACCTCGTTCTACTGAGGGGTCCTAGGAGCTGAGAAGTTGTGGCTAATCCCCTAATCCTCACCAAAGTCTCCAAATCTCTCATTTTTAAACTCTCCCTGATGGTCACTATAGTTGGTCAAGATTTGATAACCTAAATTTTTTTGAATCCAAGTGGAGAAGGATCTAACCTCATCAAAAGACTCACTCTTATGAGACAAAAATTTAATCCAAGTGAATCTCGATTAGTCATCGACAATCACAAAATCATAAACTTTCTCCCCTAAGCTGTTAGTGCTAATGTGTCCAAATAAATCTATGTGAAGGACTTCTAAAGGTCTAGAGAAGCTAATGTCCTTAATGAAGTGGAAAGAGGATTGGACTTTCTTCCCTAGTTGGTAGACATCACAAAGGTGGTCTTTAGAGAATTTAAGCTTGGGGACACCTCTAACTAAGTTTTTCTGGGTCATTATCCTAAGGGTTTTCATACTGGCATGACATAATCTCCTGTGCCATAACCAAGAATCACCAGCAATAGTTTTTAAACAAAATAAGGTAGCACATTCAATATTATTTAAGTCAATCATGTAAATATTGTTGATCAATATTCCCCATAAAATAGTATTGTTATTTAAGATAATAATGCTAGTGTTTGCCAAGAATTTTATGATGAAGCCCTTATCACAGACTAATGCTGAGTAAGTTATGCTTCACTCCATCTATAAATAAAACATTTTCAATCAAAAGATTCTTGAAATTTTTGATTATACCTAAGCCCACCACTTTCTTGGTGGTGTTATTTCTAAGAGTAACATTGCCTCATGTCCTAGTCTCCAGTAAAATAAATTGATTAGCATCTCCAGTTATATGTCATGAGTATTCGCTATCCATGTACCACATGCTCTCATCAGGCATTTTATGAGAGTTTGGCTACAAAATATCAAATGTCAGATTTAGGAATCCAAACAGATTTGGGTCCCTTCTTATGAAAAGAAGAATGTAATGTATATGTATTATATTGTAGATCATGCAGTTTGGGCCTCCACACCCAATATGTATTATTGGTGAACAATGTTAGTGAGTGAAATGTTCCCTAGCATGCCACATGAAAAACATCTAACACTAGGAAAAAGATTTACTAATCTACTTGGGTGGTGATGCTTTCTTTTAACATTATGTGATGGATGCAATGTTGGTTTGTTATTTTTGAATGATTTGAGATTTTCTTTTAGTGAATCATGCTGAATTATTAAATAAGAATGCTTTTTATTCAATTCGTTAAACTCATCAAGTAATGACATGTGATTGTTATCAAGTTAACTGTGATATTTACTTAAAGTTTTATGCTCTTTTTGTAAATTCAAAAACTCCAATTTCAAACTAGCATGCAATTTCTTAAGTTTCTTATATGATGCATGAATTTTCTCACAAATTTTAAGTAATTGATCATAGGTTGGCTCACATACCTCTTCTTAGTCAGACTGACCAAAATGATCACCCATCAAGCAGTAGTTTGTTGTCTCCTCCTCTACTTTAGTCTTAGAGGAGTCAGATGCAGAATCTGCCCATAATGCTTTTTGGTACTGCTTCTTGTCCTTCATATATTTGGGTTTCTCCTCACCCTTTTTTTTGCTTGAGTGATCCTTAAGTGTAAGACAATCAACTTTGATATGTCCAGGCTTCCTACTTTCATAACAAACAAGATCAAAAGAACTTTTAAAGTTTTTGCTGTCCTTACCTTTTTTTCACTTTGGATAATACTTATTATTCTTTCTTAGAAAGCTTCTAAATTGCCTTGTGATGAAGACAACATCATCATTTTCAGACCCAGAAGAATCCTTATAATTATCCTTTAGTGCCATATTTTTCTCCTTCTTTTTGTCACCTGCATTAAGTTATCTTTGGTTCACCCATTGCTTGTAAGAAATGAGTGACCTAAGTAAGTTATCAACAGAATAAGTATTTAAATCCTTAGATTCATTAATTGCATTGATCTTAGCATCAAAGGAAGAAGACAAACATCTCAAAACTTTATTCACTCTTTCATAGTTAGTTAGCTCTCTGCCTAAAGCATGCAATGAGGTGACAATTTGAGTAAACATAATATACATATCAGAAATTGATTCAGTAGGTTTCATATAAAAAACTTCATAGTCATATAATAGAACACTACATGACAACATCATCATTTTCATATAAAAAACTTCATAGTCATATAATAGTCCTAATTTGTGTCTTCATAAGTAATACACAATCTATACCAAATTTCTTTACCAGTTGCACAAGTTAGAACACGCATATAATCTTCCAATTTCAAAGCATAGAAAAAGTAGTTCAAATATTTCACATTAAGTTGTGCTAAATCTCTTTCATCAAAAGTTCATTTAGTAAAAGGAAGTTCAATTTTAATTCCATTAATTTCATGAGAAGGAGGTGAATAACCATCTTTAACAAGCATTCACATATGATAATCAATCGATCATAAGAATGTAAACATGCAAGTTTTCCAAAAATAAAAAAGAATATTGTTAAATAAAGGTGGTCGTGTAATAGAATATCCTTCCGTAGTAGTACAATTACCAAAGTTAGCCATGAATCAAAATTCAAAAGTTTTCAAAAAATTTGATTTTATGAATCTCGCTCTGATACCACTTGAAAGTTTGACAGGAATATGAAGCCGTAATGAACTTGTCCCAAGGCTAACCAAGAGGAGGGTGAATTGGTATTTAAAAAAAAAACTTTAACCAAAATCACAAACATAAACCAAAGTTCACCACATAAATCAAAGTGCAGAAATTAAATGTGAAAGTAGTAATAAAGAACATATAAATTTATAATGGTTCGATCAACTTGACCTACGTCCACTCCCCGGAGCCTCTCCTCCGAGTATTGCACTAAACACAATATCTCTCCTTTTGCCTCCACAGCAAGGTGGAGAAGCCTTTACATACCTCCTTTCCACCAACCCGGTGAGGCAGAGAACCCAACTCCTTTTGCTTCCTCCAAAAACAGGCAGAGAACCCAACTCCTTTTGCTTTCTCCTTAAAAAGGTAGAGAACCTTGATCAGATGCTAAAGTAGACCTCTCTAGAACCCCCAAGGAAATAGGGATGATGACCAGAGAAGATGATGATGGATCCTTTCTTGGAGAAACCTTTATGAAACCCTTTGCAAACTCCCCCTCAAAAGATCATCTCTCTCTCCCTTGCTCTCCCTCTCCTCTTGGCTCTCTCAGGTCAGAACAATAGTAAAAGATACTCTCTTAGGTAGAACAAGAGGTCTTATATAGAAGAGCTTCGAAATAGATCTTAATTACAACAAACCAACTTTATAAATATCATCCTGTACAATCAGTACAAATTTAGCTCAATCAACCAAAATAATTTGGGACGATTAAAAGGTTTTTATTCATATCATCCAGACCGATAGTATATCGGCCTATACGATTAGTACAAGTCATTGAATATAATCCATAACATCGTCCTGAATGAATTTTTGGATGATAGAAAAATAACTTGATCCTCCAAGCCAACCTCATGATCGTCTTGAATAATTAGTTCAATTTAGTGCATATCATTTAGAGCATCACCCTGAATATAACCAGGCTGATGTATGATCATCCAAGAACAACTAAGGTTTTTGAACTGATCATCCTGACCGATCATGCAATCATCCAAGATAATATGATTGAGCAGTTAAACCTTAATTGATTTCCTTAATTACAAAATTAATTTAGGCATAATTATATTTCATTGTCCAGGACAATGTCCTAAATGATGTCCAAAAATAAAAGATACCTAAATAAATCTGGCGGTTGATTCTTTCTGATTTGAGCATATTATCCTGGTTGATACGAATATTATCCAGGACGATGTGCTTAATAATGGCTACCTTAATCTGGATGTCGTAATTATGGTTTCTATTTTTAACTGATCGTCTAGGCCAATTTTTTGATCGTATTGGACGATGTGAGCAAAAATAAAAAACTCTAAAATAGTTAAAAAAATTTCCCCCAAGTGTGTGTGTGTAAGGTTACTTAGCATCAAGAACTACATCATTTATAATTTACTCAAGAAAAGGTAAAAGATTACAAATTGACTCAGATCTAAACTATTCAATCTTGAGCTGGTTCAAATTGCAGTTTGATCTTGTGGACCTGAAATGTTAGTAGGCAAGGTAGTCATAGAAAGTGTTTGCTATCATCAAAATTCTATTCCCATAAATCATATTCACAACAACTTTAAACTTGAAAACTATATTAGTACATATTAATGATTTAAAAATTAAATAATTAAGTTTATAAAAAGAGATTATGTAGATTGAATTATTGAAATCAATATAGGCTTGACTATGGTATTAGTGAGCTTACCAATATCCTTACATTAAATTAATTTAGGGTTACTGGAAGGAAAAGAGGAATCACATATTAGCACTCAAAAGATGAAAAATATGCAAATCAAAAGGAAGAAAAGAAGAAGAAGAAGAGTACTTCTAATATTGGTATCTAATAAACCTGAATTCCTAAAAGTATTTCAATACTTAAGTTAAATAGGAGAATTTATGTAAAACAATATATATAATAATTTTTTAATGAACTTCTAACTTAACTACAAGAACAATTTATTTTGAAATGACATATTATTCATATCTAAATTACTTGTCATCATTACACTTACATTAGTAATTGATAAGTTCAAAGTAAGAAATAATAAAGATGAATGATTAGGATAATTATATATAACCCATTAAACTAAAATTGTATAACTTTGAAAATTGTATTAAATCTAATTGGTGAACTACTTTCTTATATTGTCAATTTTTATTTTGGCTAATTAGCTAATCAATAGGTGATTACACTATTGCTTGAGGATAAATAAGAGTTCAAGCTGGGAAACTTTATTAAGTATAAATTTTATAGCATTTTATTATCTTAAATATTAATAAAAATATTTTTTATATTTGATGTTGTGATAGAAATGCTCAGGGAAAAGAAAAAAAAATTTATAAGTGTTGAACCAATGCCGCAACACTCTAATTATTAACTCCCCCAGCATCTATAATGCCTTAGTGCCACATCAAGAAATTATATAGTCAAAGCCTCATTGAAAATGAAAATTAATTTAGCATCCTAATGGAGCCAAGGTAAGCACCATAGTGCTTTTTTATTCCACAACACCAAAAATCAGCATCGTAGTACCTGAGTTTTAAGAATTTGAGTCTCAGAGCATTGAGATTCACTATGTCGTAAGGTTGGATTGCACATTCAAGTGTTATAGTGCTCAACATTTTTAGTGCTATTGTGAAGCAGTTGATTAGAGACGGATCCATGCTACATCACCCAAGAGACACACTGGTTCATCCAATAGATGTGCCAAATTAGTGTAACATCGTGGAGCAAGCCTAGCGACATTGATGAGCTAGTTCATTTTATAAAATCACTGTGCCACCATATCAAGCACCATAGTGCCTAATTCAATTTTTGTACTTTGTATAAATAGTTATAAGTTCATTTTAGTTTAAAATTCCATCATATTTTATAAGGAATTCAATTTAGATTGTAGTTCCCCCTTAGAGTAAAGTCTAAGGAAAGACAAGATAGAGTAGGATGCTATATTTGGAAATTATTAGCCTCTCCCATTATAAGCAATTAGGTTTTTGGAGGAGAAAGGACTGTGTGGAGTTTATTTGTACTATCCAAGTGGCATATAAAATAACTTCAACTCCTATACATTCTCTTTTATGTAAGTGATAAGTGTAAATTATGCATTATTTTACTTATATTAAATTCATTAATAATGTATTATTTTAGCTACATTTTTATAGGAGCTGTGCAGGAAAAAAATAAAAATTATATGTGTTGGCAATGCCGCAAAAATAGTAGGAATAATGCTACAACACCGTTTTAATCAATGTTGAAGCACCAATTTCAACAAAGTGATGTCGACCTTCTCTATATCCAACACTACGATGTCACAAATGTCAACGCCTGAGTGCATAATAGCATTATTGAGCTACAAAAATAGCACCACAGTATTGGGTGTCTTAGGAAAATTCATGCAGGAGTGCCAGCCTTTCAAACATTGTAGCACCATAATGTCATTCCAAGTGCTATGACACTCATATTTTTTGGCGTGATGGTGGAGCAGTTATAATTTCTAAGAGCCACAGTGACTTAGTAAA
Source organism: Dendrobium catenatum (assembly GCF_001605985.2). Classification (NCBI taxonomy): domain Eukaryota; kingdom Viridiplantae; phylum Streptophyta; class Magnoliopsida; order Asparagales; family Orchidaceae; genus Dendrobium; species Dendrobium catenatum. Next base: position 11,881,568 of record NW_021319178.1, on the reverse strand, counting down.
AATACTCACCAATTTGGGCCATAACCGTTCCATCTCATATAGTATTATAACGGAGAAAAAGTTATAGCACCGAGGAGCTAGTTCATTTTCACCATCGCAACACCAACTTGTTCAGTGCCACAATGCTTAAGTCCAATCTTGTACTTATTATGAATATATTTCAATTATATTATTTATAGAGTTCAATCTATTGAGTAAAAATTTAGTATTTTTTTGTGTGTTTCTTTTGTGCCCCCTTAGAGTAAAGTTTAAAAGAGGTTAGAGAAGTGCAAGATACAAGCTCTGGGAGATTTTTGCCCGTGTTTGTATAAGCAACTCTATTACTAATGGAAGATTAAGTGTAAAGAAGATACTTTGATCCTTCGTGGTGATAAAATTTTACTACTTCTCTTGCACTTTATTTTTCTATGGATAAAATGAATATGAATTTGCTTGTTATTTCTTCCATATATAACTATATCTCTTATTTTGGTCGATGATGTAAAAAATAATATTAAGTACTAATGTAGACTCTTATTCTTGAATAAAAAATTTATGTTTTTAATATCTCCCATCCTTTGTTTAATGAATATAATAACCTTTTGTATAGTTAAAAATCTAGTGTGATGTATCACCTCGATGGAGAAATACAAGAATTATTAAGACATTGAAATGGAATATGGCATACCTAGACATAGGCTGTTTGAATATTCTATGTTTTATAGAGATAGTAAAACTATAGGAAGACTAACAATCTTTCTTTTCACCCCTAAAAGCTTGACAAAGATCTTGGATGCACATGCTCTAATCTATATCTATAATAAAGAGTCTCAATTGGAAAGATATATGATTTATATGCATTAGTCCAAAATATTTTATTCAAATTGTATCAACCAGTTTTATGTATTTCATTCAATGGTAGGAACTCAAAAACTTCATTTTTCATTTCAATAGGATAAATTTATGCCATTGGAGTAAGAAGTAGTAGCTTTGTTACAGTATTACAAAATACTTTCTCGTGGATTTGACACTCTACTCTATCACTACTTGCATACATTAGTGGGCTATTATAAAATTTATATTAAAGATAACCTAAGCATAGTTCAAATTTAGCGAGTTTTATATTATCCCACCACTAACTTGTCGCCTTTGCCTAACCACCTTCATCAAGTTTTTGGCACCATTGCTAGGGAAGTAACAAGATTATTCTAATTTACTATATTGTTGAAATAAGTATATTTTTAGACCTATTTGCATCCTGCATCTTTATTCTATTTGTGAAAAATTATAAAACATCCAAAAAAATTATGTTTGATTATTTAGTGTTTGATATTTTAGCTATTATATTTTTATTATATGCTTAGAAGGTCCAGTAATTAGCCCTTATTATTTGATCTTGAAATAGAATGGACACTTACAAAAGTTTGAAAAAAAAAATATTTTAATAATGTCTGACCTAGTTTAAGATTAGGACCATGCTTGACCACTTACAAAGTATGTTAATCCTACTGTAGAAGGAATTCATCATAGTATCAATAGACCTACTATCTAAAATAATAATTTTGAATTAAAATTGACCATTATTCAAGTTGTTCACAATTCACATTTTTGGGGAACTCCTATTGAAGATCCTCACATTTAGCTAATTCTTGGAAATCTGTACAACTTTTAAGTATAAGGTGTTTGTGATGATGCCATTAGACTTAGTTTATTCTCATTTTATCTAAGTGACCGGGCTAAAATGTGGTTAAATTATGTTTTCCTAGGCTCTCTAACCAATTGAAATGATTTGGCACATAAATTCCTAAAAAGTATTTCTCACCTTAAAAAATGACTAAACTTAGAAATGATATCACTTCTTTGGCCCAGTTTGAATGAGAATCAATTTATGAAAGTTGAAGAAACTTAAGGAGATGCTTAGGAAAAGCCCTTACCATTCTTTACCTGATTGGTTAGTTGTTCAAACCTTTTATAATGGATTAGTATGATCTCTTAGGTCAATCATAGATAATGTAGTTGTAGGATAATTAATGTAGAAGCCATTGAATGATGCTTGTGAATTAATAGAGGAAATAGTTACTAATGATTTTTAGTGGCCTACTGATAGATTGAGTCCTAAGAGAGTAGCTAGAGTTTATGAATGAGTTGCTTTGTCAATTCTTGATACTCAGGTAGCTATTATTTTGAAGAAATGGGATATTATTGGTGTTAAGTTAGGATCATGATCATCTATATAATTAGTAAAAACTCATTTAAATTTAGTTGAGGATAGTAATGCTTTAACGATTAAAAATATGAATTTAATTAGATGACTAAATAATCCTTATTATAATACCTACAATCACAGTTGGAGGAACCACCCTAATTTTAGTTGGTTAAATAATATTAGTGGAAATACTCAATGGAATTAGAATAGCAAGTCACCTTTGGAAGAGGTATTTATTTAATTCAGAACTCAATTGCAAAGTTAGACTACTTCAATTAAAAACTTAGAAACTCAATAAGGATAGCTTGCAATATCTTTTAGTAGTAGACCTCTTTGGTCTCTCCATAGCTATATTGAAGTTAGCCCTAAAGATAAGGAAAAGAATCTAATGGGAACTACTTATGAAGTGGGAGTGATGTATCCCAGCTAAGTTGATAAATCTGGGTACGTCTAGTTGAAGATATAAACTTAGCACTAATGGGAGGCAACCCACATGTGCTTGATATTTTCAATTAATGTTAGTTCACTGTGTTTATTTTATGTTTTTTATATGTGATTAAATTTCCTTATGTTTAATCTTTTATATATTAATCTCTATAGTTATTGCACTTGATTACCTATTTAGCACAAAAAAATTATATAAAATTAGGAATTATAGCTTAATTGAAATTGAATCCTAATATTTAACTAAAAAAGATAAAATATGTAATCAAGTACGTGTAATATTGAGCTTATGAATTTCTTATTTAATTATGAGTAACTAGTCCCTAGACTATATTATTTATTATATATCCAGAAGTCAATTTTATATTTTCAAAGATAGTGATCAAATTTAAAATAAGCAATAACAAGGATGACTTATTGGGATAAATATTATGCCTTTTCAAAATTGATTTATATCTTATTCATTCCAAATTACTTCTAGACTCTATTGTATTATTCCATATTTTAGAAAATTTAAATTATTAATTTTTTTTTTTACTTTGGCTATTAAAGTTATCAAGGAATGAATATATGCACTTGAGGACAAGCAAGAATTTAAATTAGAGAAAATTTGATAAGTGTTAGCTGTGCATTATTTTAGTTATGTTAAATTAAGTAAAAATATATTATTTTATTTATGTTTATATAGGGATTGTGCAAGAAAAAATAAAAATTACACATGTTGGACATCACTGCAACTCCGACAGGAATAACACTATAATGCCATTTTAATCAATGCAAAAGTTCCGAATTCAACATGGCAATGCCAATATTCTCTATTTATAAGCACCATGATGTCACAAATGTCAGTGCTGTAGCATATCATTGCACTACTGTGCTCCAAAAATAACACCATGGTAATGGGTGTCTTCGAAAAATTCATAGAGGAGCACCAACCTTTCAAATGCTGCAACATGATAATGTCATTCCTAGCATCATAGTGCTCATATTTTATAGTTCCACAGTGAAGTAGTTCTTACTTTTAAGATCCATATTGATTTAACTAAAGATGTACTAATTCAAGTTATAACCATGCCATGCCATATATCATCGAAATGGAGCCAACATTAGACAACTGAGGCCCTAATTGAATTTTCATCGCCACAATACCACTCTATTTAGCACCATGATCTTAAGTTTGATCCTGTACTTTCTATAAATAGATGTCAGATTTATTATTTGTAGAGTTCAACCCCTTAAGTTAAAATTTAGTACTTTTAATGTGTTTTTTTGGTGCCCCCTTAGAGGACAGTCTAAGGGAGGCAAGGGAAGTACTAGATATAATTTCTAGGAGAGCTTAACTTGTGTTTGTATAAGAAAATTTATCAGTGGTGAAATAAGGAGTGTAGATAAGATACTTTGATCCTTTTTTTGTGATAAATTTCTACTTCTCTTGTACTTTGCTCTTATATGAATAAAATGAATATGAGTTTGCCTGCTATTTCTTCCAATTTGGCTAGATCTCTTATATTGGGTTGATGTTATAAAATAAAAATTAAGTACTAATATAGAATCTTATTTAAATAAAATTATTGATATTTTTAATATCTCCCATTCTTCATTTAATGAATATAATGACTAAGTGTGTAATTAAAATCTAGTGTGATGTATAGTCTCGATGGAGGAATGTAAAAATAATTAAGAATATTGAGATGGAATATTGGTATGCCTAAATAGAGATCTTGGGATGTCCATACTCTGATTCATAACTATAATGAAGAGTCTCAGTAGAAAAGATATGTGATTTACAAGCATTAGTCCAAAATATTTTATTTAAATCATATCAATCATTTTTACTTACTTTCATTCATTGGTAGGAAATCAAAAACATTATTTTTTTTTTATTTTAGTGGTATAAATTCATGTATTTGATGTAATCATTAGAAGTTTTGTTGTAGTATATTAGAACAATTTCTCATGGGCTTGACACTCTACTCTATCACTCTATTACTTGATTTAACATTTATACTTGTGTAATTCAGTAGGCTATTAGAATTTTTTTTTTCAAAGTAAACATAAGCATATTTTAAATTCATCAAGTTTTACATTAACTCACCATTAACTTCTTGCCTTTGCCGTACTACCCCCATTTACAATTAATGAAATCTATTTTGATATCTTTACATATCAGGTCAAGCCATTTCCATATTTTTGGACTAATGTTGTGAATCTAATATTGGTACTAATATAGACTCTTACACTTTGACTGAGAAATGGATGTCTTTAATATCTCACAATATTTATTTAATGGATATAGTGGCCATATGTGTAGTTAAAAACTAGTGTGATATATTACCTTGATACAGGAGTAATAGAAAATATAGGAGTATTAAAAGGGAATATTTGCATACCTAGAGATAAGATGCTTAATCGTCTAGGTTTTATGGAGATATAATCACTTTATAAAGTCCATAAAGGTCCTTTCACATCACATAACCTTGGAAGAGATATAGGGATGCATATACTCTGATCCACTTTAATAAAAGAGAGTATCATTAGAAAAACTTAATAAATTTTGTATACATTAAAAAACATTTTGTCACTTAGTACATTATATTTTATTTCTCAATCCTCTATAGAGATAGAAACTCAGCCCGTATCTTTGATTCCTAAGTTAAACACTATAACCATAGTAGATAGCACTAGTTTACTTATAAGTTAACGCAAAATATTTTCTCATGGGATCAACACTCTCTGAATCACTTTATTACTTGATCAACACATGCACTTATATATTTAATTGGTATTACTACATATCAAAGAAAAAAAAATCTAAGCATAGCATATTTTAGCCCAGAGCATAAACTTAATTCACACATTAAACGCAACCCATGCAAAACATGCACAATCAAGGGCTGGACCTTATCTTTATAAAAAAAATTATTTTTCACTCAAATTTTATTATATCAAATCCATTTATCTCCCAAAGTGTAATAAGTTGAGAGATAGAGAGAGAGAGAGAGAGAGAGAGAGAGAGAGAGAGAGAGAGAAATTTTAGTGACTCTAATTCATTTTCAATTATTAGTCAAGATTAGAAAGTTATTCATATTGAGGTGGGTTATATTTTTCCTATCTTAGTTTTAAAAAATACACAAATTTTGGGATTTTCTAAATTCAATTTATAATTTTGTAGCCTAAAAACGAGGAGAACTTTACAATCGCTAAACTTTTGTCAAGTAATTTTTCGTATATTATAGATATGACTATTCACTGCACAATTTGAAATTGTACCATTTTTACCAAATTAAAAACAATTATGATCCCAAATAATAATGATATAATACAATTAAAACTTATAAAATAATTTTCTAAATAACCCCTCATAATTTGGTGAAATTTTGAAATTATTAAATTATGCCAAGTAGTTGAATATATTACTTGTCAATAAAGCATTATGTTCATTTTTTAAAAATAGTTTATTTACATTTATTTTATCATAATATAATAATATGTGCTTATTTTCTTGAAATATGAGATTATGTGGAGTTGTAATGTTAGCGAAAGTTCTTGTGTTGAATGTATAGGGATTTATATTGGCTTAATTTTTAAAATATTTAATATAGCTAAGCATTTGGGAGTCATAGGGGCCTATTATATGATATGCTAGTAAAAAGAGTCATAAGGGCCAGAATTTTGATATATATTTTTGATGAAAAGGCAAAAACCCTGAGAGAATCTATTACTTTCTACTTTAATATATGAAGTACTTATTTATTTTCTTTCAATATATATTCTATTTTATTTCAAATAATTACAATTAAGATTATGCTCAGTATTATAAGTTTCTAATGAACTTCCTTAAACTTAAATGCATAATAAATGAATTATTAACAATTTAAATTGTTGGGTGTGACCTACTAAGCTGTGTTAACTCACACCTATTATACACTTTTTTTTTTTGGTTGAAGTAAAGGGAAAGAGATAGCTAAGAAGTTGAGTATACAAGATTTGATTTGTGAGTTTATAAAGGTATTTTTGAATTTTGGTACAGCCATGGTTAGTTATTTAATTGATTTATTTTGGTATGTAGCCATACACTATAGTGTACAATTATTATATAAACATTTTGATAAAAATTGAAAAGAATAAAAAATTGTTCTCATACTTATTGGAAGATAGTAAGAATCTCTATGGTCCACTTCATTCCAAATAAATTTGAATAAGTCTTTAAAACTCTAATCTCAAGCTCGATTTATCACAATTCAACATGCTATTATATGTTCTATCTATGTGTCATATTGGGTTGAGTTGTGAAAGCTCTTATTCGGTATCATAGTAGTGGTTTTAGGGGACTAATTATAAAATAGAGCTATAAAAATTGATATATTATCAAAAAGGTAGTTTTTGGTGTATTTAGGCATTCATTTCTAATTATTTTGATTTGCATGTCAATTTAGATCTATGTGGTTATATGATGGATTTGTAAAACCAAGATATAATAGATGGGCAGATGCTTGTTAGGCTTCACCATTATAAAGTACTACCTTTACTGTTAGTTCTGATTTCATTCTCTAATTACTAATTTGGTGGCATAGTTGATGGGTGAGGCCTAGATTAATATTTCCTTTATCAAATTATATAATGTTAGTAGACACTTATAGATATATTTTTGAGGTTAAAGCCTTCGAGATTTGAGGGTTCAATTGAACCTAGAGCAATAGAGGATTAGTTAGTGAGGTTAAGGAAAAATTTTGATGGGGAGGAAGGTATTATTAGCTATTTTTCTTTTTGATGGTGAGGTTGAGCATTGGTATTTAGGCCAGCAGAAGGAGAAGTTCCAAGGGAGGTAGATCCCTAATTAATAAGGATTAGTTTATAAATTTTTTTTAGCATGGTTTGAACCTATATTTCTATGGGAGTAGATGCAAGAGACTTTTCTAAGATTGGTTGAGGGTAGTAGGATATTTATGTAGTATGAGATAGAGTTCACTGCCCTAGTAAGGTATGTATGTAATTGGTTAGTACATCTAATGAGAAGTGCTAAAGGTTTTTGAGAGGGATCTGGGATAGTCTAAGGAATCTACTTGTTCTATTTCATATTATTTCATTATCTAAATTAGGAGGGAAGGCCTATCATTTTTTTTTTTTGAGAGAATGTATAAAGCAATTTATTCAAACTACTAAGTACAAATTGATTCCTCCTTCAATAATTCTAGAAAAGGAGGAATGTTATTACCACACACATCTTGCCAAAAAAAAAAAAAAGAGAAAAGAGCAAAGTTAGCGCATAAATCAGCTAACTTATTACAATCCCTTATAATAAAATGAAATAGAACTTGTTTAAAGCCTTTAAGAAAATCTAAATCCTTAGGATTTAGAAGTTCTTTTGAAATAAACTTTTTTTGAAGAACCTTCTAAAAAGGCAGTATAACATTTTGATTATCTGTTGATTCTTGTTGAATCTAGAATAGGTTGTTAGACCTAAACTAATGTTCCAAGGCTAAGCAAGAGGGGGTGGGGGGTGAATTGGTTATTTTAAAAATTATCTCTTGGATTTAAAATTTGAAATCAGTTAATGATTCATAGTAATTTAATTTAAGTTATTTGAAAATAAATTTTCAACCACGGAATCAAATTGCACTAAGTAAGTAAGTAGTAGAAATTAAAATGACACACGATTTATAGTGGTTCGATCCAGCACGACCTCCATCCACTCCCTGAAGCCTCCCACTTTAGGTATTGCTCTATTACCAAAGTGACTCTCCTTTTGCCCCCACAGCAAGGCGGAGAAGCTTTCACAAAACTCTCTTCCACCAATCATCGGTGTGGTAGAGAACCATCGTTCTTTCACACTCTCTAAGTGTAGGCAGAGAATCTTTGTCCTTTCACACCCTCCAAGTGTAGGTAGAGTACCTTCATCCTTTCACACCCTCCAAGTGTCGGCATAGATCCGTCGTCCTTTCATACCCTCCAAGTGTTGGTAAAGAACCGTCGGCTATTCATACTCTTCAAGTGTCAGCAGAGAACTAGATCTTCTTATGAGGAATCTAGAAAGATAAGAGGAAGAGTGAAAAACACAAATCACACGTAGAGATCCTTACCTTTGAGTAACCTTGTGAACCCTTCACACTCCACTAGGAAGAAATCTCTCTCAAACACTCTCTCACACTTTCTCCTTTAATTGCCCTTCAGAAATTCACAAAGCAAAGATGATAGAAGATTTTCAAATTTAGTTTTAGATGGACCTTTTATACAAAGGATATGAAAAATTCTCCAGAAAACTAAAGTTTTCAATTTTGAACGTACACGATCATACTGTTTGATCATATGTTCGTACGTACAAATAATTCAAATACTGTTGCATACGAATATGTTGCGAATCGATATGAACTCATTTTGTATGTGATCATCGTTCGGTACGAACCAAGTTCATCTGGTACGAACAGAAAAATTTCAAAGTTCATCTATACAAAATGTCAGGATGAAATGAACAAAAAACAGAACAGAGACGTTCGTCCTGGGACGAACATAAATATCATCTAGTATGATCTTTGTCCAAAGATTGAATAGAGGCATTCGTCCTGGGATGATCTTCAATATCGTCCGTATGATCTTCGTCAGAAGACTGAATATAGACGTTCAACATGGGATGAAATTAAATATCATCCGTATGATCTCCATCTAAGGACAAAATATAGTTATTCATCCCTGTACGAAATTAAATATCATCCATATGATCTATACTTAGAAAAAAATTTTCCATTCCTGTTCGTTCAAATGCTCTTTGGGGAAAGTAACTGACCAAATCGTCCCATACAAATTAATATCATATAGTACAATCATTTTAAAAATATGAATTTTAAACTCTCCCCCGATGTGTCTGTGTGCTCAGTTACTCAATTACAATCACACTCACTCAAACTCAATAAAATGGAAAATACAGACTTTAATTTCAATAAACTCTAAACTAATCTTATTTAAAGACTTCAACAATCCAGAGTATGATTTTATCGAAATATTAGTACACACAAGAGTAAAAATAATTCTTCCAAAATATGTTAGAAAAAATAATAATCAAATTAATAATATTTAGAATCATCAAAAATATATAAGTTGCAAAAATATCAAACATGTAAATCTAAGTAGCAACTATCTCAATAATCTCCACATTTTTTATGATGGCAAAATAATTATTGCTTGAATAAAATTAAAAATCCTAAATTTTTCCTTAACTCCTCTAAAATGAATAAGCATGTAAATATAAGAGAATTTTTATTAAGAATAAATCAATTTTTAATTTTTTAAGTTTTAAAAACACACAAAATGCACACAAAGCGAGAAACAAAAACAAAATACAAAATACTATGAACAAAGCAAACAACACGACAAGAAAAAATCAAATGCAAACACAAAAACACTCAAATACAAATAATATTTCTCTCCCTTTTAACAACAATAAAAAGAGAAGAAGAAAAAATAAAAGAAATGTAAGAAGTCATATGAGAAACCTTTGATAATTGATCTTGAAAGAGATTGATTTAAAATTGAAATAACAAGATTAATGTTCATTAGAGAAAAATAAAGATTCATAACATTTAATTAAATTAAGATATAACAAAGTCAAGATAAATATATCAAGGTTATGAAACATTCTTGATAATTGGATAAGAAAAATTATTGGAATTTTATTTTCTACTGTACCTAAAAATAAAAGAATTTTTTATAAATTCTCAAGTTTCCAGATATACTCTTCTTATCAACCTTTCAACTAGCAAAATTTGAATCAGAATATCTAACAATTTCAAATGAAGAGCTGTACTTAAGATATCAAATTCATAAGTTTTAAGTTCCTAAAAAATATCTTAAAATTCTTTTTACTGTTATCAAATGTGATTCTTTTGGATTAGATTGAAACCTAACACATAAATAAATACTAAACATTATATTTGGTCTGCCAATATTCAAATAAAGTAATGATCCAATTATACCTCTATTTTTTTTATCAACAGATTTTTCATTTGGGTCCTTATCTAATTTAATTGAGGAACTCATTAGTATACTTATTAGTTTAGTATTATCCATTTCATACTTCTTGAGAATAAACTTAACATACTTTAACTGACTAAGAAATATTCCCTCCTCAATTTGCTTAATACTAAAACCAAAAAAATAACTTAGATCTACCATTAAACTCTTCTCAAATTTACTAATTGTTTTAGAAAAATCATCATGAATATTTTTATTTATAATCCAAAAATGATCTCATCAATATATATCTGAACAATGAGTATATCGTCTCCTAATTTGTTCAAAAATAGAGTGGTGTCCACACTTCCTTTTACAAAAGATCTCTCTAATAAAAAAGTGCTTAACCTCTTATATCAAGCCCTAGGTGCCTATTTCAACCCATGAAATACCTTTTTTAATTTATACACATGATTAGAGAATTTAGAACTTTTAAAACTTGGAGGTTGTTCAACATAAATATCCTCTTATATCACTCTATCCAAAAAAAGCACTTTTAACATTCATTTGAAATAATTTAAATCCTTTAAAACTGGCAAAGGCTAAAAAAACCCTAATTGCTTCAAGTCATGCTACAGGAGAAAAAGTTTCTTCAAAATCAATTCCTTCAATTTAATTATATCCCTTAGCCATCAATCTAGTCTTATTTCTAATAATAACTCCTAAGTCATTCATTTTATTTTTAAATATCCACTTAGTTCCAACTACATTTTGATCCTTTGACCTTACAATTAATTCTCAAATATAATTTCTTACAAACTAATTTAATTCTTCTTACATAGCCAAAATCTAAAATTTATCTGAAAGTGTTTGATTAACATTTAATTTGTGGGTTCTATCATTGAAATAAAAGTAGAATAGTTGACCTCTTTGTTAAGTCTACACTTAGTCCTAATACCCTCACTAGGTTCACCTAAAATCAATTCCTTAGGGCGATTTTTAGAAAATTTTAATTCTCTAGGCAAAGGATTTTTTTCTCCAAATTTTCTTTCAAGTTTATCTTTTCAATCCTTTGAAAGTTATTTTCTAAATTATCTTCTTCCAAATTTGGCTTTTCTAAAATGTCAGATTCATTAAATACAATATGTATGGTCTCTTTAACTATCAAAGTTCTTTTATTAAATACTATATATGATTTTCTAATACTATAGTATCTAAGAAAATTTTCTTCATCTGATTTTGGATCAAATTTTTCTAAAAGAGATTTTCCATTATTATGTATGAACACCTTGCATCCAAAAACATATAAATGTGATAAATTATGTGTTCTCCCCTTAAGAAGCTCATCGGATATTTTATTTAATTTTGCTCTAATGTTCACACTATTTATAACATAATATGCTGTACTAACTACTTCAGCTCAAAAATATTTAAGAAGTGAATATTCTACCAATATGGCTCTAGCAGCTTCAACTAATGTTCTGTTCTTTCTTTTCACTACCCCATTCTGGTAAGGGGTCCTTGGTGTAGAAAAATTGTGATCAATTTCATTTTTTATAAAAATCCTCAAATTTTTCATTTTCAAATTCATCTCCGTGATCATTTTGAATTATTAAAATTTTATATCTTAGTTTTCTCTTAATCCAAGTAAAAAAATTTCTAAATTTTTTAAATAATTTATGAAATAAAAATATAACCCATATGAATATCAAGAAATCATCAATAATCACAAATTCATATACCTTCCCTCCTAAACTTACAGTGCTAACCGATTCAAAAAGATCCATATGAATTATTTCTAATGGTATGCTAGTTCTAAGATCCTTAGTGGAATAAAATGAAGACTTCGCATATTTTCCTAATTGACATGCTTCACAAAGGTGATTCTTAGTAAAGTCTAGTTTTGGTATACCTCTAATAAGTTCTTTTGGGATAATTTTTCTAAGATTTTTTATATTAGCATGACAAAGTCTCCTATGCCATAACTATGATTCATCAGAATTTTTTTTAAATTAAAAAATTAGGAGTTTTAATATAGTTCGAATTTAGCATATAAACATTGTTTACCCTTGTTCCATGCAATACGTCATTTCCATATAGACTTAATATACAACTAGTGGGAAAAAATTAAATGTTATACCCTTTATCACATAGCTGGCTAACACTTAATAAATTATATTTTAAGCCTTCTACATGTAAAATATTCTCAATGAAAAAATTATTCAAGTTTTCGAACATACATGTGCCAACCGCTTTCCTAGTGATATTATCTCCCAGTGTAACCTTACCTCCATTCTTGATTTTTAGCGATATGAATTGTGTAGTATCTCCAATCATATGCTTCGAGCAACCACTATCTAGGTACCAAATGCTCTCATGAAGTTTTGTATGAGAATGTATCTACCAAAAAATAAAATGTTAGTCTTAGCAACCCAAACAAGTTTGGGTTCTCTTGGCAAAATAAAATTAGATGCATTATGATATGATGTATTTTATCCATCTTAGGTCTCTACACTAAATGAGCTTTTTTATGTAAAGTACAAGTATGTGAAATATGTCCAATCATCCCACAAGTAAAACACTTAACTCCAAGAAAAGGGTTTTTCAATCTCCAATAATAAATCCGACTCTTCTTATTTTTTAAGATTTTTAACTTCAACATAAGATTATATAAAATCTTGAAGTGTAGGGGGTGTCATATTTTCTTTAAGAGATTTCACTTTCAACTTAAAAAAATGTGTTTATATCTTCTAATACATTAATATCATTTTTTAAATAGTACTCTCTATTTTCATGTTCATCCTTAAAATTTTTAAATTCTTTTTCTAATTCGATTTAGGATGATTTTTGTAATTCGTTTTGCTTATTCAAATCATCAAATTCATCTAGTAAGCTCATGTGGTTGTTATCAATCTATGCATGATATTCTTAAGAGATTCATGCTCTTTTTGTAACTCTTGCAATTCTATGTTCAATCTAGCATGCATGTTCTTAAGTTTTCTATATGGAGTGTGAATTCTTTCAAAAACTTCAAGCAATTCATCATAGTTTAAGTCATATATCTTTTCTTGGTCTGATTAATCAAGATTATTGGCTATTAAGCATAAGTTTGTGACTTCTTCTTCATTTTTTATTTCTGATGAATCTGAAGCTGAGTCCATCTAGAAAGCACTCTGAAATCTCTTCTTGTCCTTCCTTATATTTACTTTTTTCTCTACCTTCTCCTTGATAGGAGTGGCTTTAAGATTAGGGCAATTCAACATGTCCAAATTTCTTGCATTCATAGCAAATAATATAATTATAAACCTTAATATTTTTGTGGAATTTACCTTTATTTCACTACTGGCATCTCTTTTGCTTCCTTTTAAGAAAATTCACGAATTGCCTTATCATCAAGGCAATATCATCCTCATCTTCAAGTTATGAGTGATCACTCTCCGAGTCATCCACTTTTAGTGCTATGTTCTTCTCCTTTCGCTGTTCTCCTTCATCAATCTTTCTTTGAGTCACTCCTTACTCGTAAGCAATTAGTGATCCAAAAAGATTATCAATAGAATACACTTTTAAATCTTTTGACTTTATAATAACAATAATTTTAGCATCATACATAGTAGATAAACAACGAAGAATTGTATTACTCATTTTAGCATTCGTTCATTCCCTACCTAATGCATACAAAGAAATGACTATTTGAGTGAATCTTGTGTATATATTAGAAATGGATTCATTGAGTTTCATATGAAACAATTTATAATCATGTAACAGTATATTTAATCTAGATTGTTTTACTTCATTAGTCCCTTCGTATGTAATACAAAGCCTATCCCAAATATCATTTCCACTTTTGTAAGTAAAAACCCGCATGTAATCTTCAGACTTAAATGTACAAAAGAAAATATTTAAATATTTTGTATTTAATTGTACTAAGTCACATTCTTCTATAGTCAATCCAGCAAAAGATATTTTAACTCTAATTCCATATACAAGCCTAGTTGGCCTATTATACCTTTCATAAACTAAAATCCACATACAATAGTTTTGTGATTGAAGAAATGTCGACATACGTGTTTTCCAAAAATTAAAATGGATATTATCAAATAACGGAGGTATAGTGATCAAATACCCTTCAAGTGTATTTTAGTTTTCAAAAATAGCTATAATCATTTTTAAAAAAGTAGTCTAAACTTATAGTTTTGAAACAAGGCTCTGATACCACTTATTGATTCCTTATAGGTTGTTAAATCTATGTAATTATCCCAAGGCTAACTAAGAGAAGGGTAAATTGATAATTAAAAAATTTCTTATATTTTTTAATAAAAAACTATTATTTATATTTTTGCAAAAGTAAAATTTTCAATCATAAATACTAAAGTGCAGAAAATAAAAATGCAAAAAATAAATTAACATATAAATTTATAGTGGTTCGGTCCAATAAGACCTACATCCACTCCATGAAGACTCCATTTTCAAGTATTGCACTATTATCAAAATCGACTCTCTTTTTGCTCCCACAACAAGGCAGAGAAGCCTTTATATTTTTTCTCTATTCCACCAATCCCCAATGTGATAGAGAATCATCGTCCTTTCACACCCTCCAAGTGTCGGCAGAGTATCGTCGTCTGTTCACACTCTCTAAGTGTCGACAGAGTACCATCATTCTTTCACACCCTCTAAGTATTGGCAGAGTACCATCGTATGTTCACACACTCCAAGTGTTGGCAGAATATCATCATCATTTCAGACTCTCTAAGTGTCGGTAGAGTACTGTCATCTATTCACACTCTCCAAGTGTTGACAGAGTACCGTCATCCTTTCATACCCTCTAAGTGTAGGCAGAGTGCCATCGTCTATTCACACTCTCCAAGTATCGATAGAGTACCAGATTAACCTTGTGAATCCTTCACACTCCACTTATAAGAAGTCTCTCTCAAACACTCTTCCACACTCACTCTTTCACTTGCTCTTGAAAACTCATGAAGAACAACTCTTTTCACGTTAGTTTCTAATGACCTTTTATATGAAAGACATGAAAAATCGTCCATAAAATTGAAAGTTTCCATTTTTATCGTGTATAATCATACAATACAATCATATTTTTGTACATACGAACAATTCAAAAATTGTTATGTACGAACCTTGTGGAAATCTATATGAAAATTTTTCGTACATGATGATTGTCCAATACAAACCAAGTTCATATTGTACGTACAGTTAGAATTTTTTTTAATTCATCAGGATGAAAAGGTACCCCACATTTTTATACTTTGAACGTCGTCTGTACGAACATGAAATTGTACAGTATGATCTGTTCAGAAAAATTTTGGCATTTGTTGGGACGAAATGGGACCCTTCAAATTCATACTCTAGACGTCATCTGTACGAACAAGATATCATACAGTATGATCTATTTAGAAAACTTTGAGTTTCACTTGGACAAAAGGGATCCGTCCAATTCATACTTTAGATGTCATATGTACAAACAATGAATTGTACAATATGAACAGTTCAGAAAAATCTTTGAATTCATTGGGAGGAAAAGGGACCTATCCAATTCATACTCTAGAAGTCTTCTATATGAAGAGCCCTTCGTACAATACGATCGGCACTTAGAAAGATTTTCTTCATGCAGTTCGTTTAACTGCACGCATGTGAAAATAACTGAATAAATCATCCCGTATGAAATGACTTTGTATAGTATAATCAGTTTAAAAAATTATAAATTTTAAACACTCAACCAGTGTGTGTGTGTACAGTTACTTAATTATAAATGCACTCTCTCGGACTCAGTAAAAAGAGAAGTACATACTCTAATTATAATAAAACTTAATCCAATTTGATTTGAAATCTTTAACAATCTGGAGTACGATTTCCCTGAAATGTTAGTACACATAAACAATAACAAAAATAGTATATCCAAAATATGTTAGGAGAAACAGTGATTAAAACAATAATATTTGGAATCATAAAAAACATACACGTTGCAAGAATTTCAACAATCAAAAAACTAAATTGCAACCATCTCAACATTGCTCGTGACACATGCCAACCCGTTGCCCTCTTGCTTCCTACTGACTCTCGCATGCACAACTCGAGCCAACTAACTAGCCTCCCTGCTTGCCACTGACATGAGAACCCCACCAGCGCGCACTGCCGCCTGACATACACAAACCCACTATCAATTGACCCATGCAAGCCTAGCCATC
Source organism: Dendrobium catenatum (assembly GCF_001605985.2). Classification (NCBI taxonomy): domain Eukaryota; kingdom Viridiplantae; phylum Streptophyta; class Magnoliopsida; order Asparagales; family Orchidaceae; genus Dendrobium; species Dendrobium catenatum. The sequence continues at coordinate 11,864,792 of NW_021319178.1, read as the reverse complement.
ATGTGCCCATTGTCAAATAGCTCATATATA
>NW_021319178.1:11789555-11864274 GCF_001605985.2 Dendrobium catenatum | reverse complement strand
CTCAATATATTAATTATATTATATATATATATTATATATATATATTACTTTCATACACAAATTAAACATCCTTGTAAGCAGGGTGGGACTAAACTTAGGAGATGGAAAGAGGGAAAAAGGGGACCCGTGCTACCTACTGACTTTCTCATAAGCCATAGTCTTGAGCCAACCCGCTAACCCTCCCCACATCTCCCACCGACCCATGCAACTCGCCTCCCCACTGTTTCACCTACATCATGCATAGCCCATCTATTTTTGCCCAAAATATGTAAGGCCTAGCCATGCCTACACCCTATGTCAAAAGCATTAATATTTTTTTTTTACTCTTTATTACATAAAATATTGTTTCTTGAGGCAGACTTAAAAACACCATCTTGATGTTATTCTAACCATTATTGTGTGATTAGAATTAATGTTGATTATTGAGTATTTGATTAATCTCGGCAAGACACCTAGTTTGATTAATGTGCATCGATCGCGATTCATGAGATTCATCTGGCCATGAATTAATATTATGAGATTTTCAATCATGCTTCAAGTAGGAAAATTTATGCCTTTTGGGACTTGGATCTATACACTGATATCGACATATTTAGTTCAACTATAAATTTGTTGGAATTGCATTCAAATGATATTCTGAATTTTCATATACTTGCTTGAGCTCTTTCAAACTTGTATGAGATTACTTGTGGGACGCGTTTCTTAGTTTAACTGTAATTTCGTCGGGAATTGAAGTTTGAATGATTGATTCTGAATATAATTACAAAATTTTTAATTCTAATATGTCATTAATATTCATATTCAATCTTTTTTTTTTTTTTAGAAAACTATAAATTTATTATTTTAATAAATTAATTTTATTTTATATTATTTCTGAAACAAAGTTTTGAGCAAATCTGCGCATGTCAAAGAATGGAATTAAAAGAAAAAAAGCGCGTCTTTTACCCCCAACGACAAGCTTCAGATAAATACGACACTTAGCCTAAAACCCACACCACAAACACTTTGATCGAGAGCATACTGCCAAGCTACTCAACACAAGAAAAGCTACAGATACGGAGTTTGATTGAAATTGATAAAAACTAATCCAGATTGCTAGCGAAATGGTAGAGAAAGCATCTCTTCTTATGAAGCGCGGAAAGAGAATCGACTTCTTCGAAGTTCTATTTTCCCGGCTCCCTCCAATGCCCCACCAGATTCCATCCCCAACTCTCTTCTTTCTAATCCTCTCGTCGGCACGGTGCCGGCATTCTCCGCCGGACTCTCATATCGGCTGACTCTCCACCGTAGACCGGAATCAACGGGGATCTCGCGCACGTTAGAAGAAATCCTTTCGAACGATGATACACGGCGATCGACGGCGGCAGAGGAATTGATTTCGATAAGATCGGAAGGCGGCGGAGGGCTTTGCCTCAGTCCGCCATCGCCGGCACATCGAAAATGCCGGTTTGGTCGGGGGGCTACACGGGGACGAGCGACAACTTCGTTAGGGTTCGGCTTAGGCCACGCCGGCGAAGCCAATTTCTGCCTAGTTACCGACACCGGGAGTGATCTCACCTGGGTAACTTGCCCAGTACCACTGGTTGGCGCCGATTTCGAACGGCTCCGTTCCCCTGATGTTAACTGGCAGGCGGCGGTAGTGAGGCTCTAGAGGTTTTCAATGCGGGATCTATCGAGGTCATTCCGCGCGATTTCGTGCTGTCGTCAGACTTATCGGACGGAGCTTCCGTTCTCTCTTGTCGATTGCCCTACGCCGGCGAGCCCTTGCGCTTACGATTACCAGTACGTATCGTTCTCAATTAATTAATTTTGGTCTGAATGTCTTTAGAATGTTTACATTTCGCATTAAAATCCCCCTAAAATAACATTTCACATCGATTCAATGCTTTTTAAACTTCTATAAATAATTTGAAGTTTTATTATTTTATTTTAATATATATTATTAAAATTTTAATCTTATAATCGAAATTTAAAAAATGATGTCGCCTAAATTTTTATTAAAATGAATATAATACATGATTAAAATTATATCATATTTGATGCGTTATTTATAAAAAAGTTCAATCAGAATATTTAAAGCTGACTTTATCTTTTTTAATATTATAATATAATCGTAAAATAATTTAAAATTAGTTAAATTAGATATAATTTTTATTATTAGACAATAATTATAAAAAATTATATTTATTATTAAAATTGATATAAAGAAAATTATTAGCTTCCAAAGTCCAACACAATTCTTTCCATCATGTTACTTTTCACTGGTAGGACATCAAATAGTCCGGTGATTTTTCATCTAAACCCCTAAGAAACGCTATTTAGAAACCTACACTTTTCTTTAATTCGTGAAATTTTGAATTCGAGTGAAAGACTCTTGCATTTTGGCTTCATTCTGAGAACACATGTGCCATTTTCCCCATTTCCTGTATCATACAACTTCCCCTATTAAATAATAATAATAAATGTTATTATGCTTTTAAAAATATTATTCTCTATGATGCTAATTCACGGTATTTATGATGAGCACATTATCTACTCAAATTAGCTAAAAAAATAAACTTCCATGTTTATAGTGCAAATTAAAGGTATATGGGTCTTTTTTCGAAAATTTCACGTCTTTAAATGTAAATTTATGTATAAAAAATTTTTGATCGAAATTTTGACAATGAGTTTAATTTTTTATTAATTATAATAGTTGATATCACAAATTGCATTTCTTCAATTGCACAAATTAGCATTAATTGCAAAGCCTAACTAAACATTTTTATACAAAATAAAAAGATAGAGCCTTTTTTTATAATTTTTTATTTTTTACTTCTTAGATAGGAGACTTATTAAAAGAGCCCGAATTCGTTCGCGTGGGAACGCCCACTTTGTTTTTCTATTTAAGAATAATTTTTCAAACAACTTCATTCCGATTTTTTTTTTCAGCTCTCCTATTTAAAAATAATTTTCAAACAACTGAATTAATTTTTAACAAAATATTATTTTTTTAATGTTGACTATAATCAAACTTTTTGTGAAAATGTTGTTAAATATTTTTGAATTAAATAAAGTATTCTCTTCAAATATTGTTTAAATCTAACTTATGATACTTATTTAAAATTTAAAAAAATTAAGAAAATAATTAATAAAATTTAAAATATCTTTTAATAGTAAATAAATTAATGAAAATAAAAGATTATACAATCGTATTAGTGATAAAATTTTTTTCCCCAAAAGGAATCTCTTAGAAGAAAAGTCGTGGTCGTGGCTTAGCAGATATAGCACGGAGAGGCTACGGATAGCGATTAATGCATAGCTGTTTTCTCGTGGATTGTGCATATTGGTAGTAGTAGTTGCATTAATTGTCGTGCGCTTTATTATTATTAATTATCACTCTGCTCATTGCTTTTATTTCCTAGCCATTCTTGCTACAACAAAACTTAACCTTACTATCCAACTGCTTTTTGACACTCACCCACGATAAAACATTCTCTGTTTATTATCCACGTGTCAATTCTTTACATGTTTAGTGAAGATAGACGCTGTTGTTTCTTCACAGCTCAAGATTAGGTTGCCAGCATCATTAATTCACCGGAATTGGGTATATATATTTACGCGGTAATTAATTACTAAAAATAAAGTAATATTAATTCAATCCAAACACATTAATTGACATATCCCTTTTTTTAAATATGAACAAATTGCAAAAAAAATTATATATAAAATAAAAAATTAAAAGTGATGTAATTTTGAAAATGTGGATGTACTATCGAGCTTAAATGTTTATCTGGTATAAATTAATTAATGAGAATTATTAGATAGATATATGATTATGCATGAAGATGAATGTTTATTTAATGTAACACCAAACTTGATAATCTATAATATTTTAGACATTAATAAACATTTAAAATTTGCTTTTATTTTTAGATTAAAAGAAAACTCAATTTTTTATGAATCTGAAGTTTTTTAATTCTTTCTATGAGAAATTTTCTAAAAAAATTAATCACAAAACATAATATCTATTTTTTTCATTATAATAAATGAAAGTAAAATTCATTTATATTGTTATTGAATTCTAAATTAATTCTTCACTTTGCTTTGTAATCTTTATAGGGGAACAAATATAAAATATAACTCCAGTAGCAAGTAATATTTCTATATTTAAATTGTTTTTTAATTCTAAAATGGGAAAAATTATGCAGTATATATATATATATTTTGCTAATTTTACTTCAGGTACGCCGAAGGCTCATCGGCCCAAGGCATCTTCGCCAACGAGTCAGCAACGGTCGAATTACTGAACGGACACCGAATGAAACTAAAAGGTCTAATAATCGGCTGCACATCCACTTCTGTGGGATCCAGCTTCATCTCAGCCGACGGTGTGCTCGCCCTCGGCTACGGTCCGAACACCTTCGTCTCTCGCGCCACCGCCAAGTTCGGTAACCTTTTCTCCTACTGCTTCGTCGACCATCTCAGCCCACGAAACGCCACCGGTCATCTTACCTTCGGCCCGAACCCCGACCTCTTCCCTCACTCCCCCTCTGCCCGCCTAATCCTCGAACCAAAGCTCCAGCCTTTCTATTATATTTCCGTCACTGGAATCTCAGTGGCTGGCGAACTCCTTCCAATTCCGGCCAGTGTTTGGAACGATAGTAGCGGCGGCGGAGCTATTCTGGATTCCGGCACGACGCTGACGATTCTCGCCGAACCGGCTTATAAAGCTGTTGTTTCTGCGATAAGTACCCAGCTGATTAACGTGCCCCGTGTCGAGATTGATCCGTTTCAGTATTGCTATAATTGGACGACGGCGGCGGCCGCTGCAACTGCGGTGCCGGGCTTGACTGTTCATTTTACGGGATCGGGGAATCTGACGCCGCCGAGGAAGAGTTATTTGATTGATGTGGCTGATGGGGTTAAGTGTATCGGGTTTAGTTCTACGCCTTGGCCGGGGGTTTCCACGATTGGGAATATACTGCAGCAGGAACATATATGGGAGTTTGATTTGAAGAATCAACGGCTCAGATTTCATCCATCGAATTGCACAGAAGGCTCTTTTTATCATTGATTGATTGAATAAATTAATTAATGGATGGATGCATTATAAAATCTATTTGCTGATTATTTTTTGGCACATGTGTTTTACACCAATATGAGAGCAATTATTATTTGAGTTCGGATGGGAAGAACGTTTAGATTTAATACATATTTACTTATTATTTGTTGTATATTTTTAAATACTCAGTGAATATATTTGCTAAGTATTTTATGAATATTTGCTGATCTACTTTTTATTTATTGAGTATTTGCTAAGAATTTATAAATACTCAACAAATATTCAATAAATACTCAACAATTCGGATGGTTCTTCTCATTCGTACTCTGCACAAAATAATTTCTTCCTCCATATATATACACACGAAGCTTCTAATCGGATTTTTTATAAGAGCTAAATTTTTTTTTTTGATAAAATTGGTGAGATGAATGATTTTTAAAAATAAAAATAATGAGTTTAATAAAATTATAATTATTTGATTGAAAAGGGATCACTGATAACATTCTAGTGGAATGATTTTTATAAAATTATGCATATCTAATATCTTTAGGTCAAATTTAATCAATTAATATTGTTAAAATAAATTGGATTTAATAAGTTGTCAGCACTTAAGTTACAAATTGAGTCAATGCGGCTTTTAAGTTACTAGTCATCAATAGAAATGATATCCTATTGATATATCATAAAAAAAATTATCCCGATCGGTCACGAATCTCGAGGCAAAATCTAGCTGGAAATTTCAAAAATTAAATCCGGGATCACATGAACTCTGATTTCAGCAAACATACAGTCAAACTGAGCTTCTAGGAAATACGAACCCAACGACACCAAATTCGACTCAATCCGAGCCCAAATGAGCCCAAATCAAGGACTTGAGGCGCTGTTAGAAGGTTCGAACCAAGATTTGGATTACCAAACGGTTTCCAAACATAAAGAGCTTATGGAAAAATCGAGCAGCTCGACGAGACGAATCCAACGAGCCCAAGATCTCCGACATCATTAAGACCTTTAAATGTCTAACGAACGGTGCACGATTAAGGGATTCAATATCGGCCGTCCATCCAACCACTCCCCCTTTACCCTTGATCTCTCACATATTTACGAGACATGCCACTCCAAAAATCTATAAATAGTCCCCTCATTTCTCTTGAGACGGGACCCAAACAAGATGGAAGAAGAGATGGAAGAGAAGGAAGAAGTTTCACCTCAACCACCACCGGACTTCCGCCGGACCACCACTTGAGGCCCTCACCTCCGTTAGATCACCGTCTAACGTCGTTGCTCCGTCGGACCACCACTTGAGGTCCTCACCTCCGTCGGACCATCGCTTGAGGTCGTTGCTCCGTCGGACCATCACTTGAGGCCCTTAGCTCCGCCGAACCACCACTAAAGGCCCTCACCTCCACCGGACCACCTCTTGACGTTGTTGCTCTCTTGGACCATCACTTGAGACCCTCACCTCCATCGGACCATCGCCTGACGTCGTTTTTCCGCCGGACCACCACTGCTCTGTGCTCCACTTGACCATTACTTAAGACCCTGAGCTCCGTCGAACTAGTACTTAAGGCCCTCACCTCCATCGGACCACCGCCTAACAACGTTGCTCCGCCGGACCCCAACTTGAGGGCCTGAGCTCTACCGAACCACCACTTAAGGACCTCACCTCTTCCAGACCACCACTTGAGGCCCTCACCTCCACCGTAACGTCTTTGCTCTGCCGGAGCACCACTTGAAGCCCTCACCTTCGCCAGACCACCGCCCGACGTCGTTGCTTTGCCAGACCACCGCTTTAAGCCCTCACCTCTACCGGATCACCGCCTGACATCGTTGCTCCACCAGATAACTACTTGAGACCCTCTCCTCTACCGGACCACCGCTTGACGTCGTTGCTCCACCGGACCACCACTTGAGGCTCTATGCTCCACCAAGCCACTACCTTGAGGCCCGAACTTTTGCTGGGCCACCACCTCATGCCCAGAGTTCTACTAGAGTACTGCCTTACGACAACAGTCTTTTTAACCCCTATCTCCTGCCGCATATGGTCCTTCTAACCTTTATCGCCTACTACAGTCCTTCTGACCTACATCGCTAGACAATAGTCTTTCTGACCCATGTCTCCTACGCATATGGTTCTTCCGACCTCTGTCGCCTACTACGATCCTTTCAACCTACATCACCAGACAACAGTTTTTCTGACCTCAGTCTTATGCATACTACGGTCATTCCGACCTACATTGCCAGACAACGATATTTTTTGCCCCTATCTCCTGCCGCCTATGGTCCTTCCGACCTCCGTCGCCTACCATAGTCCTTCCGTCCTACATCGCCAAACATCAGTCTTTCTAACCTCAGTCTATGCATACTACGGTCCTTCTGACCTACATCGCTAGACAATGGTCTTTCTGACCCTGGTGTCTTTTTTAGTCCCTTAGACTCTTTAACATAATGGGATTTTTGAAAGGAAGAACAAAACTTTGGTAGAAGCTGCTAGAGCCATATTGGTTGAATATTCACTTCCTAAATATCTTTGGGCTTAAATGGTTAATACAATATGTTATATTCTAAATAGGGAAAATATTTGATCTAAGTTCAATAAGACACCCTTTAAACTTCTTAATGATAGAATACCCAACCTTTCACACCTACATATCTTTGAATGTAAATTGCTCATTCATAATAATGAGAAAACTCTTATAGGAAAATTTAATCCAAAATTTGATGAAAGAATTTTTTGGGATATTCAATTGTTAGTAAATCCTATAGAGTTTTTAATAAATGAACTTTGGTAGTAGAGGAAACCACTCATGTAGTTTTTGATAAATATGATATTTATAGAGGGTCTATGTTAGAAGAAGAAGATATTGAAGAGAATACCCAAGGAATTGAAAATGTAAATCTTGAAGAAAAGGTTGAAACAAAAAATAAGGTGCATAGAGAACCGAAATATCCTAAAAGTCATCATAAATAACTTATTTTAGGAGACACGAGTAAAGGTGTAAGGAACCACTCAGCATTTATTTCAATGATTTAACCCAATAATATGAATCAAGCACTTTCTAATAAATTTTAGATTTTAGGTATGCAAGAAGAATTAAATCAATTTTTTCGAAATGATATTTTAGAATTGGTAGAAAAACCTAAAAATTAAAGTATTGTTGGAATGAAGTGGGTTTTCAAAAATAAGATGAATTATTTAGGTGTACTAGTTAAAAATAAGGCAAAATTAGTGGCCAAGGGGTAAAATCCAATAGAAAGAATTGATTTTGAGGAGACTTTTGCCCCCTGTAGCCAGACTTGAAGCAATAATGGTACTTCTAGATTTTGCATATTTTAAAGAATTTAAATTATTTCAAATAGATGTTAAAAGTATTTTTCTTAATGGGGTGATAAAAAAAAGATGTTTATATTTAGAAACCTATAGGTTTTGAAATTCATAGTTTCCTAATCATGTGTTTAAATTGAAGAAAATATTGTATGGACTAAAACAGCACCTAGTGCATGGTATGAAATGTTAAGCATTTTCCTACTAGAAAAATCTTTTGTTTAAGGAAGTATGGACACCACTCTCTTTAGAAAAGGATAGGAAATGACATTCTTATTGTTTAAATTTATGTTGATGATATCTTATTTTGATCCACTCATAAAAATCTTTTTGATGACTTTTTAATAATAATGAGTAAGGAATTTGAAATGAGTTTGATGGGAGACTTAAGCTACTTTCTTAGTTTTAGCATTAAGTAGATAGAGAATGACACTTTTCTTAGTCAATTAAAGTATATTAAGTACATCCTTAAAAAATATGAAATGGATAATGCTAAACTAATAAATACTCCCATGAGTTCCTTAGGTTAGTTAGATACGGATTCCAAAGGCAAATCTGTAGATAAAAAAAAAATTAAAGTAAAGATTGGATCATTACTTTATTAATTATAAGCAAACCTGATATCATGTGTAGTATTTATCTGTATGCTAGATTTTAAGCTGATCTAAAAAAATCTCACCTAACTACTGTTAAAAGAATTTTGATATATCTTTTAGGAACTCAAAATTTAGGGATTTGGTATCATAGATATTCTTATTTAAATTTTGCAAGATGTAGGATTGATAGAAATAGTACTTCTAGAACTTGTCAATTCATAGAGAACTCCTTAGTCTCTCGGTCTAACAGAAAATAAAATTCAATAGCTCTTTCTACTGCTGAAGCAGAATACATAGCCTTAAGAAGTTGAATGGTACAAGTTCTATGATTAAAACAACAACTAGTGGATTTAGGTTTTACAATTGATATTATTCCAATTTTTTATGATAATACAATTGACATTTGCATCTCAAAAAATACAATCCAACACTCTATGACCAAGCATATAAACATAAAATATCACTTCATTAGAGATCATATTACAAAAGAAGAAATTGAGCATGAATTTATTTTTAAGACTTCAGCACTTTAAGAACCATATTGGGTGTTATTGATATTCATGATTGACAATTGTAATTCTGTAAAATGAAATTGTAGTGTATATCTTTTGTGTTTATGATTGTGTGATGTTCTTTGTTTTTGTGATTTGGCATGGTTATTTTTTCTCCATTTTGTGGTTGATTTTGTATTTTGTGTTTGATTTTTATTTCATTTTATTATTAGTTTATCATTTTTGTGAATCTTGCATGAATTTATTTTTGAAGAGTATTTTGATCATAATGTGAAAAATTAATTTTTTCTCTATTCGTACTATAAGAACATAATTCGTACTATATGAATTATCCAGATTTTACATTATTTCTTTTTTGCATTGGACTGATGAAAATATGTTTTTTGTTATTGATCGTACCATACGAACACATATTCATATGTACGAACCATCAATTTTTTGTCTGTACGATCCTCACGGGTATTCCAATGACAATTATTTTTTAAGCATCATTTGTACGAACACCTATTTTTATGATGATCTAGTTGTCAATTTGCAAGTGGATAATCTTAACCTTTAGGTATGAACATTATTAACTGATTGTCCCGTACAAACACCTAATCATATGTATGATCAGTTTGGTCAAAATATCGTATGAAACGTCTCATCAGAAAGCAGCTTTATGAAAGATGTTTTGTTCGTTGTATTAACTAATTTTGACCATTTTCATTTGTATGTACGAACCAAAGATCATCCCGTATGAAGATCTAAATTATACATACGAACATAATTTCATACTGTGTGAAATCGTTTAAATTCTATAAATTGGAGTTTTTTCTTTGAATTTTTTCAATATTTTTCATCTCCAGTCCCTTTCAATTCTTGTGTATGAACTTATTTAGCAAAATGTCAAGCAGTAGCAAAATGATCACGACCTTCCAAGGGTGGATAATCTCGTTCTAAATGAGATGATAATTTTTTGTCTAGGGAGAACGAACAAGCCTTCAATAGGTTTGTTCAGGATAATATTACCCTTCTCATCCTCTAATTCAAGAAGTCATTAGTTTTCAAATCAAGCCCCTTTTAAACTCCACTCAACTCTCTTTCATTCTCACTTTAATCTATGTAGTTCATTCTAAGACTTTTTACTATTTTCTTGCTAATCTAGGAATTCGAGAAAATAACACAATAATGACCTCCTATATTTTTCATTAACTTGTTCAAATTATCAAGGAAGATTTGGAAACTTTTCTATACCTTAGGACTGAAGAAGTTGGGACTCATTCAATGATATCTAGAAGTGATTATGATTAGAACATCATTAATACAAACTATTAGTGGTATACCTTCGATCTCACATTTACCCCTTATTTCTACATTGAATCAAAATACTAGGATCATCCAGCATGTCATAAGAACTTCTATCATTCTTAAAGCTCGTGATCGAATCAATACTACCCCTATACTTTCCTTTGTTAGATATTGTATACTAAAAAACACTCCAATTGATGAAGTCCAGTTAATCCTGGACTACATCAATAATTTGTCTGACATTAGACTCCCTACCACTAGAAGAAAGAATAATGTGGCCCTAGGACACCTGGTTGCATACATTCTTGAAAAGAAATACAACCTCATTTATCCTGAACCCCTAAATAACCTACCTGTTTATTTCATTGATGCCTCATTTTGAATTATTTCTCACCAGGATTAAGGGCATGATGGAGAAGAATTTGATGAAGAAGGAGGACCTGCACTTGCACGTACTCCTACTCCATCGGACATGATCAATAGTTTTATCAAGACATGATACAAAGATTTGATCGCCTTGAATATCAGATAGACCAACATTTTAATCAAGTTCAGACATATCTGGAACAACAGGATTACAGATTTAACGAAGATATGGGATGGGTTAGAGGATAATTTGATTTTCTCAACACTCAAGTAGCTACACACAATTCAGTCTTCCAAAGTCTCCTCCAGATCAAGACCCTCCAAATTATAAGCTTATTTGTAGTTTGTTGTTATTTTTTTTTTTTTTATGATTGTATGTTTAGTTGTTATTAGTTCTTGTCTTGCTTTTTAGTTGAAAAAGTTTTTGAGTGTGTTGTATTTTTTTTCAAATATTTTTAGTTCATACTATTTTAAAAAAAAATGTATGTTTAGTTATTACAAGTTTTTATTTATTTTCCTTTAGAATTATCAATTAATGAGTTAATACTAACTAATTTAAAATGCTCATTTAAAGAATTGAAATTTTATAATTTTAACTTCACAAACATATATCCTTAGTAAATCTTTTTCTTTACTCAGACTTTAAATCAAATTATAACTAGATTAGATAAGGAAATCTTTTATGATGTTATGATAAGACATTTGTCTCATAATTATAATTATTACAAAAAGGTGAACTTCTTTCCTTTTATTTTCTTATTCAATGTATTATTTTTATTATTATCAATAGGATTTTGATTTATGGCTTATTTCTCTTATACAAGAAAGTTTTTTTTTTCTTTTATTTGGAAAATACACACACAAGGTAAGATTTACTGATTTAGTCACAAGATGCATAAAGAGTGCAGAATTTGAAAAGAGGAAAATGAGCCCAACTTGAAAAGATGCATAATTCTCACCAATAAAATTCAAAATCAAAAGATATGCAATTGAGATAACAAAAATTCTTAATTCTAGTTGATCAAGAGGCATAAAATGAGACAATATTATATTTAGTTTTTTTTCCTCTATATCTCTAATTCTTAAAAAAACCTATAATTTTAACAATAAAGTTCAACTATTGAATTTAAATCTATGTGATTTTTGTTTAATTTTTTTGATAATTATTTTTTTTGAGATTTCTGCTCTCTAGAACGAACATTGAATTTGACCAACTATTCTTATCTTATTTCTTTTTTATTTTAAAATATGAGTTTAAAAAGAGTTTTTTCTTCAAGAATTTAATCTTAGTCCTGCAAAATTTTAAATTTCTTTTCCTTATCAGATTTTTAGATCCATCAATACTAACTTTCATATTCAAAAGTTTTTTTTTTAATTTTTCTTTCCTTTTTTGTTTATGTCAAAAGGGGAAGGATATTGTTTGTATTTGTTTAATGTCTTATGGTTTGTATTTTTTATTTGAAGTTTTTTTTTAGTTCTATGTTGGTACACTCAGGGGGAGGTTGTTTATGGTTATGTTTACTTCAAGTTTGATTGTGAACTTGATTTTGTGTTGTGCTTGTTTGTTTTAGGGTATTTTTTGTGTTTGCTTTGCTTTGTAGTTTGTTTTGTGTTTGTTTTTAAAAATCAAAATTAAATAGAGGGATTTTTTTTTTTTTTTTTATACTCATAATTTTTAGTCTTCATTCATTTAAAGGGAGTTTAGGAGAAAAGGAATTTAATTTGTTATTCAAATAATAATTATTTTTGTCATCATAAAAAATGGCAAGATTATTGCACATTATTATTCAAGGTTGATATTGTGATTTTTGATGATATAAAAAAATTATTGTTATGATTTTATTATTTTTCTCCTAACATATATTGCATAGTTCTGGTTATTTTTATAAATACTAATATTTCAAAGAAATTATATATTACTCCAGATTGCTGAAGACTTCAAGAAAAGATAGAATAAGATTTCATGTAAAAGAGTCTATATATATTTATTTTTATTTCTTGAGTCTGAGCAAGTGTAACTATAATTGGGTAACCATGCACACACACAGGGAAAGAGTGATATTTTTTTTAAAACTAATTACATTATATGATATATAATTGTACTATACAATTTGACTTAATTTTTATGTAGAATTCAGTTACTCAAACTATGGATTGATTTACTTAACTAATCATACTATATGATATATAGTTGTATATATGACTAATAATGTATGAAATCATATTCATACCAGATTATACCATATGAACTTGTTCATTTTTAAATTATTCATACAATACGATATCAATTCATACAAACGATCGACTGTGAACGAATTTTGGATCAAATCTGTTCGTACCAATTAATAGATAGTTATTTTGAGTTGTTTGTGTTGTACGATGTCAATTTATACAGACGACTAACAGTATGACAAATTTGATTCATACCAGATATTACCAAATGATAGAAAATTATTTTTAAATGTTTGTACTGTACGATTTCAAGTCGTACAGACGATTGACATTCTACAAAATCAGGTTCATACCTAATCGTACCATATAAACTTGTTCATTTTTGAGCTATTTGTATTGTATGATATAAAGTTATCCAGATAACCCACAGTATATGAAACTAAGCTCATCCTAATTCACACCAAATGAAGCCATAATTTTTGAATTATTTGTACCAGACAATCTTTGATTGTATAGTATGAACCGTGGATAGTTCTCTTGAAAATTTTAGTTTTTGGATAGTTTTTAATGTGTTTTCTATAAACGGAGTCCTAAAACTGTCATCCTTGTCCTTTGCTACGAATGTTTTCTTGAGAGTGACTATTGGGAGTGTGTTTAAGAGATATTTTGAGATTGGAGAGGGAGAGATCTAGTGAAGAGAATTATGATTCACAAGGTTGCCCAAAGTGAAGATCTCTTTATTTTTCTTTTAATTTATTTCCAACTTCTTTAGAGTCTTTTGAGAAAAGATCTTCAAGACTGGATCAAGGTTCTCTGTCGTCGTCAAGAGGGTGAAAAAGATGTGATTGTTCTCTACTTTCACTAGGAGAGTGAAAAAGGATGCTTGGTTCTCTTCCTTCACCGGGAGGGTAAAAAAGGATGCTTGATTTTCTACCTTTACCAGGTGGGTGAAAAGGACAGTAGGTACTATGCCTTCATCAGGTGGGAGAAAAAAATGTGACTGTTCTCTACTTTCACTTGGAGAGTGTAAAAGGTGATGGTTCTTTACCGTACTGGGTTGGTGGAAAATAGTTTGTAAGAGCTTCTCTGCCTTACTATGGGGGAGAAAGGATAGTCACTATTATTTAGTGAAATACTGGAGAAGGAGTCTCTAGAGAGTGAATGTAGGTCTAGTTGGATCTAATCACTATAAAATTTTGTGTTCTTCTGTTACCTTTCATTTTTCCTGCATTTTATTTCTCTGCTCTTTATATTTTTGGTTGAAAGATTATCCGTCAAACACATTTATATAAACAATTGCATATTTCAAGATTAGTTTTTGTAATCTTCTAAAAGATTCAAAAAAAAGTTTTCTAAAAAGATAAAAAAAAGGTTTTCCAAAATACAGGATTCTTTTTTAAATATCCAATTCACTCCCCCCCCCCTCCTCTCGGTTAACCTTGGGATAATTCTATAAGTTCTAACAACCTATATAAACTTTCACATAGTCTATTTAAGCAAACACAATGTCTAGCTCATTGGAAATTTGTATTAAAATGTGGCACGAATCCAACAATCCAATAGAAAATAAACCAGAGTTTTAGATTAAAAAAAATGCATACAATAACAAGATTTGGATGCCACAAAAAAATTTTACCCATTAAGGTGAAAGCAAAAGGAGCAGCAAGTTTAGAGATCACATTCTCATCAAACATCAAAGCCAGAACTCCTTTAAAGGAGGTTTGCACGAGATCCAATTTCGAGGAGGAAGAAGAAGAGAACTAGTGTCCTTTCACACCCTCCAAGTGTCAGCAGAGAACCGTTATTCTTTCACACCCTCCTAGTGTCAACAGAGAATTGGCATCCTTTCACACCCTCTAAGTGTCAGCAGAGAACCGTCGTCCTTTCACACTCTCCTAGTGTCGGCAGAGAATCGATGTCCTTTCACACCCTCCAAGTTTTAGTAGAGAACCGGATCTTCTTCAAAGATCTTCTCTCGAGTAACTAGAAAGAAGAAAGGAAGAGTAGTAACCAAAAATCAAAAGAGATTCTCACCTTTGAGTAACCTTGTGATCCCTTCACACTCCACTGGCAAAAAATCTCTCTCAAAGACTCTCCCACAAACACTCTTTCATTTGCTCTTGAAAAATTATGAAGAATAACTCTTTTTATGTCATTTTTAATGGGCTTTATATGAAAGACATGAAAAACTGTTCAGAAAACTAAAAATTACCATTTTGAGCGTGTATAATTATACAGTATGATCATACTTCATATATACAAACAGTTCAAAAAATGTTGCATAAAAACCTGTACAAAATACTTTTGTACATGCTAATCATCCAGTATGAACCATGTTTATATTGTATGAATTATAAGAAAATTTTTCTGATTCGTTGGGATAAAAAGGTTCCACACATTTTCATACTCTAGATGTCGTCTATACGAATAGGGCATCATACGGTATGATCCAATAAAAAAGTTTTGGCATTCATCAGGACAAAAAGGGACCCATCAATTTTGTACTATAGACATCATTTGTACAAATAAGGTATCATGCAGTACGATCCGATCAAAAAAATTTGGCATTCATCGGGAAGAAAATAGACCTATTCAATTCGTACTTTGGACGTCAACTATACGAACAAGGAATCATATAGTACGATCGGTTAAGAAAAAGATTTGAATTCGTCGGGACAAAATGGGATATCCAATTCATACTCTATTCGTCGTCTATACAAAGAACCCTTCGTATAGTACGACCAGTACTTAAAAAAAAATTCTTCCTACAGTTCGTTTAACTGCTCGTAGGAGGAAATAACTAGATCAAACATCTTTTATGAAATGAATTCGTACAGTACGATCAATTTAAAAATTATAAATTTTAAACACTCTCCCAGTGTGTGTATGCACAGTTATTCAATTACAATCACACTCTCTCAGACTCAATAAAATGAAAAATATAGATTCCATTTATAATGAACCCTAATCTAATTTGATTTGAATTCTTCAACAATCTAGAGTATGATTTTTCTAAACTATTAATACACACAAAAAATAAAAGCAATACATCTAAAATATGTTAGGAGAGTAAGTAAGTAAAATAATAATATTTGGAATCATCAAAAACACACATGTTGTAAAAATCTCAACAATCGAAAAACTAAATTATAATAATCTCAACAATCTCCCCATTTTTTATTATGATAAAATAATTATTATTTGAGTTAATATTTGTATCCTAAATTTCTCTTTAGCTCCCTATAAATGAATGAACATTTTTTAATATAGGGAACTTTATGAAGAGTTGATTTTTTTTTATTTTTTTTTTAAATAAACACACAAAACAAACACACAAAACACCAAACACACAAAACACTATAAAAATACCACAATCACAAAAACACAGAAAATAACAAAAAAAAAAAATATAAGAACTCAAACACAATATTACTTCTCCCCCTTT
Source organism: Dendrobium catenatum (assembly GCF_001605985.2). NCBI lineage: Eukaryota > Viridiplantae > Streptophyta > Magnoliopsida > Asparagales > Orchidaceae > Dendrobium > Dendrobium catenatum. The sequence continues at coordinate 11,847,527 of NW_021319178.1, read as the reverse complement.
TGATAACAACAAAAAGAGAAAAGAAAAAAATTAAAAATGAAAGATGTCAAATGATAAACCAATAGTTATGATCTTTAAAATTATTATAAGATAATTGCAATAACAAAGATAATTTTACAAGATCAAAAAGAAAGATTTAAAAATTTTAAAATAAAGAATAACTTAATATGAAAAATTAATCACAATCATGATCCATTCTAGACAATTAAATATGGATGATTATTGCAAAAATGATGAAATGAAGATTAGTTAATTTTAATTTTCAATATAAAATATAACTAAATGTTAAATTGATTTGAATTAAAGATTAAAGGATAATGGAAAGAACATAATACAAAAACACTTTCAATTTGTGATATTGCGCATCTTTTCAAATATTTATGGCACATTTTATGCATCTTTTTCTATTTGGACTAATTTTGTGCCTTTTTTATATTGTGAATTATTGCGTATTCTTTTAATTTTTGTACACACTATACATTTCTTTTGATATACTCCTTTTTATTTGGTCTTTCTAAAATCAATAATCTAAAATTAAACTTCTCTAATAAGAAAAATAATTATATTGAAAAAAAATAAAATAATAAGACATCAATTTTGCAATGATAATATTCTAATTATGTTTTTCCTAAAAGAACATGAAATTTATATTCTTAACTTAAAGGAGTTATAATTTAATTTAAATTTTAAAAAATTAAATTTCATAATGAAATTAATTTTATAATGCGAGTTAATTGATAATAATATTTAGATCAATTATAAAAGGCTTTTCATATATGCAAACTCATATTTCAAAATCAGAACATAAATATATTCACAAAATATATAATTTTTTATTGATATCAAAAATGATTTAAAAATATCAGTACAATGATATCAATTGATAATACTCCAAAACAACATACATAAGCATCACATCAAAAAACTTAACAACTAATAATAAACATCCACTGAAAAAAAATACAACATCACATCACAAACACGAAGTCATCACAAGTAAAGAACTAGCAGAGGCAGAGACAACAACAAAGAAGTACATCTAAAACTCAAAAGGAACCTGATCTGGAGGAGGAGGTTGGTTGAAGACTGAGAAATAGCTATTCATCATAGCAATATTTATATTCACTGAGTCAAACTGATATCGGATCCACCCCATATCTTATTGGTACCTTACATCCTGCTGGTTTAGATGAGTTTGAATTTGATCAGAACGTTAATCAAAATGAGTCTCAAATCGATCAAATCACTAGACTATTTCTTGAAAGTAATTCTGATCAGGTCCCTGAGCATGTGCAGGTGCGCCCCCTTCTCCCTTAATATCTTCACTAGAACTCTTATTTCTCCCAAAAAGAGATTAAAAAAAAAAAGCATCAGTGAAAAAGATTGGCATTTCAGTGGAAGGATCAAGATGAATAATGTGGTACTTCTTGTCTAAAATGTGTGTCATTAAAGTTTCATAGAGCAATATATTTTTCTCTTATGATGAGGAAGCCTAATTTTAGAAAGGTTATGAATGTAATCCAAGATGAGTTAAGCCTCATCAATAGGTTGTTTGTTCATGATCAATTATGTAAGAATGTATAGAAGAGGAGTCTTATTTATCCGATCATCAGCCTTAGGAATAACTGAAGTTCTTAAGACATGTTAGATGACCTAGACATTTTGATTCAATGTGTAGACTCTCATTAAGTGACATACTTGAGTTACACCTATAAGAGTTTTATTGATCTCAGACTAGTCATAATCAGATTTAGAGGTCAAGGTGTGTGCTCTAGTCCCACGAGTCTTTAAGTGAAGAAATGTTCCTAGATCTTCCTTTGTGATTTTCACACATTATTTTTTGATAAATGAGGTTATCCTAATTTCATCTTCACTGAATCTCATGTTTGCTAGGAAATAGTGAAAAGTCTCTTTGTGGTAAGCATAGATCAAGGTTAAAATAAAAGAGAATTTGGTTGAAGCAAATAGAGGCATAACAGAAAAATGGATTTCATCTTGAATGAGGAGTCTAGAAGGAGTGATTTTGGCAGCTATACACCTATAGAATGTATCCTCATTATCTCTAGACAAGAAGTTGTCATCCCCACCCTTAGATGATGATCCCTTAGTAACTTGAGAGTGCTTACTAGAGCTTGCCATTCCGAGGTTGAAGAGTCTTGATGGATTCAAGAAGGGTTTGAAAGTGAATGAAAATGATTTTAATGGCCCTTCTATTTAAAGAAAAATGACCAATCGTATAGTACAAAAATGGCTTCATACATACGATCTTGAGATCATATGAGATGACCAAATTTTCATATGGATATAATAACGTCCAAAATGAAATGACATTTCGTAAACACATAATTTAAGAGACATCCTTTCGTATAGACTTTTTGACCATATGATCGTACAGATGAATAGATGTTTGTGTGGGACGATCAGTTATTTAAGATTATTTTAATAACGGTTAGGTTCATCCCCCATAAAAAATGACACCTGGATTGTATAGACAAAAGATAATTTTGTACGTATGATCAGTTATAATAATTGACTAGCTGGATAATAATTCACATGCATATAAATGAATATATACATATCGTACGATATGATGATATCATCATACAGTAAGAAGTATGTTAACCTTGATTTTTTCCAAAACCCTTGGACCAAGGCGTTGACTTAGTCAATTGACCAAGCTAGGACCCAAGGTCTCTCTTATTTTGTTCATTGGGTCAAACTGAGTTTGCTGAGCACAGACCTAGGCCCTGAGTCAACCTGGTTGACCAGATCAACCCAGGTTGACCCAAATCAACCCATTTGAGCCTAGACCAATTTCAAGCATATTCAAACCTCTCCATGGCTCAACTCACTTCTCCCTTGGACCTATTTGACTAAGTTGACCAAGTCAATACTTGACTTGGTCAACCCAAGTCATAATGGGTCAAATCCACCCATTAAAGAGCCATTTAAATCCTATTTAAAACTCCAAACTCTTTCCTAATGCTCTATAATTCAAAACCACGGCTCAAAGGGTCTAGTTTCCTCCTAATTGTCCCTAGAATCGATCCCAACCGTTGATCAAAAGCATTGGACTTTAAATAGAGAGAAATTAGGGTTTGGAGGGACCTTTTTCACTCATACTCTCTCTAGACCGCCTCAACACTTGAAATTTCGTGTGAGAGCTCCAGAGAGATCCCTCCCCCTTTTCCAAGAAAATCCTGCCGCCAAACCCTCGTCGGCGGTGAGATCTCTGGCCAACAGAATCCTCAAAAGATCTAATGCTCCTTCCCATCGATCGAGGCTATTTCGGAGCTTGAGTTCAAGATGGAAATTGTACAAGGATAGTCTGCAAGCTCAACCATACAAAGATCTGCTAAATCCACCATGTGGATTGAGGTAAAATCAAAATCCTAGTCTAGAGCACTTAGATTTAAATATCTTCCTATAGGACGCGTTTTAGAACTCGAATTTGATCCACCATGAATGCTCTTCACTCCTATAACCTAAGTTTAAAATTTCATCTAACTTGGTCCCCCGATTAAGAAAAAACATCAAAAAATGAATTAGGGCTTCGGTTCAGACGTGCTAATGCCTAGGAGCGATTCAGATCGTTGATATTTCGATCAACGGTCATGATCCAGCCGTTCCGCGGCCTGGATCGACCGCCGAATTGAATCTCAAGGCTCCGCCTCTCATTTGACTCGATCGAGATCGTCTGTTTCATACAGCGCCGGATCAGACGATTGAGGTTCTCTACCGACGTTGATTAAGAGCCGCGCGTTTTTTGGCGCAATCATTGCCAATGACTTCATCGCCGCACAATCATTGGAAATGATTGTACGGACAGCAGAGCCTCTCCCGCGGCACCATGTAGCTGACCGCCGCCATTTACTGATTAATATTAATTTTAATTATTTTTAAACCTATTTTTACTTAAAAAATCATAATAAATCTATTTTTGATTTATTTTTCATGCATAATATATCGAATCATTCGTATTTTAATTCTCTTTGATTTAAAATTACTTTTAATTAAAATATTTAATATATTTTATGTTATTTAAAAATAGTAAAAATACAATTATTCTTAATTATTTTTATTTATTATTTTACTATTATTATTATAATTATGTTATTATTATTTTTATTATTATTAGTTTACTATTTTTGTATTATTTTAATTACTTAGCATTATTTATTATTATTATGATCATATTTATTAATATTACTATTTTACTATTATTTAAATAATTAATATCCTAATTATTTTGAAATTAGAAATTATTTTCAAATCATTTTGAAATCTTATTAGGGTGGTCAATGGATCACTCCTATAGGTACTTATTACAAATTGATTTATTTTGAATTACTTTATTTTAAAAAATCTATATACTCATAAGTATTCTTTAAATCATTTTAAAATTACTTATATTTTAAATCTTAATTTTGGGATATCTGCTTCATGAAATTTTAAATATATGTTATATTCATGAAGAACAATCATGGGGGAGTAAATTAGTGGATGATTGAGTCCGAATTATTCACTAATCACCTCATTTAGCGTACTTACTTTTCTTTTATCGTAGTTTGCATGTGTAAGATACACGAGCACTTAGTTTAGACTCTCCTAGATATAAGAACTTGATGTGTTTACTACTTTTATGTATTCCCATGTATTGTTACATTGAGGGTTAGTTCAAAACACAGTTTAAACCTTTATAACGTAGCGACACCCAATGGACAATAATTAAGGACCCGTCTAGCGAACTTAAAAAATTTCTAGGAGCTAGGGTAGATCATCGATTGACATGAAAACTTTAACACTTAAACCTAGTGACATTTAAAATCTCTCAGAATTTTTTAGGAATTTTTAGGAGCTTTTAGATCCCTTAATTAACCGACCTTAATTTACCAATTAAATAGGGCCCGGTACCTTCTAAAAATTACAATAAATCCATTTTAACTCAGAAAAATACCTATAGTAGCTTGAATTATTCAAAATCTAATCCTTAATCTTATATAAATAGGGCTCATTAGTATGACCTAAATCTGGCACTTAATTTCAACATTAATCAAAATTACCTTTTTTCCCCTAATAAATTATTAAAAATTATTAAAAATCTCAAATTTTCTTCAAACACTTAGGAACACTTTTTCATGTCATTTGTAACTTTCTGGAGTGGTTTCAATCGGTTTGGAGCTGATTTGGATCAAAACTATAAAAGCACCCCTTAATTGGATAATTTAGATAATTCCCTTAAATACCCTAACTTCAAAAATTCATAACTAATTGTAGAAAATTCCAAATTATACAAACTCAATTATAGACAACTCCAATTAGGGTCTAGTATTTATTAAAAATATTAGGATTTCAAAAACTAACTTAAATATAAAATTCAACTTTTCGACCCTAGCCTATAGTCTAAGGCCCAAAACTTCCAAAATTCATAACTTTGCATAGGAAACTCCAAATCCAGCAAACTACCTGTCTAACTACTCAACTTAAGGTCTAGTATTTACATAAACTATTAAGAACCCTAAACCTAGCCTATTTTTAATAGTGACCTTTTAGACCCCCCTTATCCTAGTACCTAGGAGGACCCAGTACTTTCCAAAATTGGCTAATACAATTTAAACTTTTAATACTATCCTAAGAATTAAAAAGTGATCGACAAACTAAATTAACTGAAATTGATCCTAATCCACTAATATTTGAACTTTAATTAAAGTTTCTTTTTCTGACCTTCAACAAGCCTGAACTATAGACAACTTTTATTAATCATCTTACATAGGACCTATCCAAAGCCACACAAATCTTACACACACATAGAATTATTTGCTAGGGCACCACTTCTAGATCTAGGCTAGGATGGTGTTTCCTTTTCTGCTATTGCATGTTTTGATGAAATTATTGTGTTTGCTTACTTTAATGCACTCTGTGAAATTGATGTGATAGGCGATAGATTTACACCCCTAGGTTAGGGACGAGATATATATTATTTTTCTTACAGGTGGCCATGCTCATGCAAAGATAAATAAAAGGGGGCGGGGGAAAAATGTCATGATTTCTAATGATATTTTATGCAGGTGCTTGCTCAGCTCCCCTAAATAAATAAGGGTTAATATCATTATATAATAAATGCTACAAGTGCTCCAGAAGCTGCATTAGCCCTCAATGATTAAGAGCATGGCCAAGCATGGCTGCGATGTGCATTTTACTTTCAATATAACTGCTTGGGATTTCTTTTTATTAGGATAACCTTGCAGGTGATTTTAGATTTATTGCATTTCATTAATATAATAATTGTAATATTGGTGAGAGTTGTGAATATGAATTTTTAGTGGGATATTCTTATCCAACTCAGATTCAAAAAGAAGAAGGCATCCTCAAAGGGGAGAGTCTTCTTCCATTTAGAAGATCGAGTTTGGATGGCTTTAGATATCCCAAGAGAAAAGGCAACACCCCTTTCAGGGGAATTGTCTTTTTGTTTGGATATTCAAGCCACGACGAATTGAAGGAGTCCAATAAGGAGAGATCTAAGGAGAACAAATCTGAAGAAGACCGAAGAGCTGAAGATTTGAAGACCCAAATATCTCACTCAAAGTTATTTTCGTCAGTCCAAGGCTTAGAAATTCAGATTGTTGGCAATGGTGCCCGTCCATTTTAATTTCTACAGACCCTATTTTGTAATTAAAGGGTAGTTGACCTATGGATATTTATTTAATTAGTTTGATTATTTTTTATGCATTTATTTATGATATGTGCCTCTAGGGTTGCATGTTTTTATTAGTTTATTGGTGATTTACATGCCGCTTTTGATTTAGCCTGGATTTCGTCAGGCTCTTTAAGGACTACAAAATTTTTTTACTCATAACAAGAATTTAATATTTAAGGTTTAAATACTTTAGAAACTTAATAAACTTAGAGAACTACCAGAATCATCCGAGGTCGCATGCATATTAATGCATATCTCTCTCCTTTTAATAAGACACCTCCCTGCCTGCGGGTAGAGTCCGGATAATCTGGCCTATGAGAATGAAGTGCTAGACCTGGGGAGGCCTAGTCTTTTCAAAAAAAATATTTTCTATAAGCTGTTTTTAAAATTCTAAAGCATACATGCTTTGGATCTTCTAAACTATCATGCATTGCATTAGAAATCATCTAAAATAAAATTATAATTGCATTAGTTAGGAGCATCTATCAATATAAGTTCAGGACCAATTAAGAAACTCTCTAGATGTCGGTCCTACTTCCAAAAAACTGTACCACCCACACATCTCTCAAAATTGACTTGACGGTATGGTTTTAAAGCAATTAGGTGGTTAGCTGGCTCCCCAATCCAGGCCGGGGTAAGTTCAAGTTTTACACTGCATTAGCTAGGACACGAGTGTTAGTGTGTGTAGAACACTAAACCTAACTTAGATTTAGGATTCAAGGCTACTACACTTGGTCTCATAGTATGCCTTAAATAGTGGGTAGGTCCCTATTCTTTAGGGACTATAAATCCTACTTATCTGTGTCACATGATGATGCCACCTCCATCTTTTCTCTCACACATGTGTTGAGTGCTTGATCTTCTTTTCCCCAGTTTCTCTTTAAGTACCCTAGACCATCCGAATGCTGGTATGAACCCCGCATGTGGATTTAGCTAAATTGGACCTTTCTTCCCTTTGTATAGAATTTCCTAGTTATAGCCCTAAGTGTCAATCCCACTTTGGAAGAAATAATATATGATCCTTAATCGAGAAACTTCTCGAGCTCCGGCCTGGGATGTAATTAACCATGGGGGCTTGCACATATGAGAAATTGAATCCCACCATCTCATAAACCCCATTTCAAGCTGATGCATCAGATAGGGGAAACCCATTATTTTTTATCAGGTCATGTATATTACTACCCATTATGGTGACCTGGCGAGAGCCACTATCCTCAATAGTTAGTCGTATGTATGATCTAATCTGCCCTTTCATTGACTTGTTCGTGTCGAGTGTAAAGGCCTACGATCGTTGCGTCCTACGGGATAGTGCGGCCGTACCCTTTGCATTCGAACCCCACGAACGGTGCTCTTTCAGAGGTCCACAGGTTTTTAGAGACCACGATGAGACCAATTTCTCTCTCCATCTTTGGATTATATTTTATCCTTTCTTGTGTGTACTCTAGAATTGTTACTCCTTAGATTAGGTCCATCCCACTCTTATTTAGGGTCTTTCCTTAGTTAAGGTTCCTTCCTTAGCTAGGGTTCCTCCCTACTCTACTTCTGTCCAGCCTTACAGGCTATTCTGACCCTTATCTATCTTACTCCTGTGTTCGGAATTCAATCTTTACTAACTCATTTCAATTCTTATGTTCTTTTCTTGGCAGCAGTGTCATGGATTCCTTTGTTCCTTCTGTCACTTTTCGTTTTGGCTTGGATGCACGGGTGACTCTTCCTGAGTCCCTGCTTGCTAGTCCACCCGCTGGAGGGATCACTTTTGGTTCCTTTACAGACTCGATGTTCGTCACTCTTGGCTAACCCACCCCGGTTGAGGCTGTTGCATTCTCTCCTTCCTAGAGGAGAGGACGTGCAACCATGAGCCCTTTTGGACGTCCAGTTGCTCGGAAGACAGCCCGAGCACCTGCTCATCCCATTTCTGTACCTACGCAGCCAGTGTGTTATGTGGCTAAGTGATCAGTGCCTAGGCCACTTCCCATTCCATCTATTTGTTCTGCGGTTAGGCAACCAGTGCCTGCTTCTCCTATTGTATAGGTTGCTCCAGCCCCTCAGCGCTAGCATCCTGCTGCTGTTACCACTGTCGTTCCAGTGGAGGTTTCTCGAGTTTGGGTTCCCCCTCCCACTTCCACTAGGAAGAGGGGTGCCCAGACTGAGTATCCTTCGCCTTATTCTGGTCAGGTTTTTATTTTTGCTCTGCTTTCTCACCCTAAGACCTCCAGGCAGACCCCGACTCTTCCCATTGCTCCTGTCCCCCCTGCCACCCAGGCAGTGAATTCAGTTGTTCCGTCTTCCTCCACCGCTGACCGTAAGAGAATGGACATAAGGAATAGGAATAGGAGACTCCGTCTGGATGCATCTGAGGTAGATAGACAGTAGATGGCTGTGGCGATAGCTCACCAGGAGCTAGTTCAGAGGACAGTGGCTCCCAGGTAGTGTAGACCACGACAAGTTATAGTTGTGCCCACCCCGGATTTTATAGTAGCTCCTGAGATAGAGGCGATCCAGGGAGGATGCTTCTCTCCATTGACAAACAGTGGGGATGAGGAGGATGTTGCTTGCATTACAGCGGCTCCTCCTATTACCACTACTTTACCCCAGGCTAGGGTCCTCAGGGATGCTGGTGTTCGAGCCCTCTCTCAGAGGATTTGAAGCATCATCCACCTAGCACGTGGTAGAGGGCCTTTTAGTTAGGAGAGGTTACTCCGACAGATCTCTCAGGCTACTTTTTAGTTATGGAGATAGACTACGAGGCGGATGTACAGTTGGCAGAGAGGACAAATACCTCAGTAGCTAGTAGAGGAAGCTCCAGTTATTAAACCACCGGTAGTTACTCTCGCTATCAAATGACACCACATCACCGCGGACAGAGACAACAGTGGGAGCCTGCTCGACCCTAGATCAGTTCAGTTGTGGTAGCCCCACAGCAGCTGGTTACTAGTACGGAGCCCCGCCGCAGTAGATGGGTTTGGAGACATCAGCAAGCGGGCACCCCTACCGACACAGTTCAGCCAGTTGAGATAGTTCAGCCAGTAGACACAGTTAAATAGTCAGAGGCAGTAACTTCCCCTGAGTCAAAGGCGGTTCTGATGGTGTGTGATATAATAGCAGATGTGGATGAGGTAGTCCCTCATGATGGTTCACCAGTTCGGATAAAGACTCAGTCAGTTTCTGATCCCCAAAAGATCACTTCCCCGATGAGTCCGTACATAGAAGCACTCCACCAGGCCTTCTCTGAGGATGACACACTCGGAGATGAGACAGATGAGGATATACCAGTACACAAAGTTTATGTGGTTACCACGGGAGGTCACTCAGATGAGCAGAGGGAGCCTGAGGACGATGAGCAGGGAAAACCCGAGGTGGGTGGATCTCCCATGTCAGTGGATACAGATGCTACAGTTCTACATCTCCAAGCATAGATGGCAGAGATGGTCAGAGCCATGGCAGCGATGATTGCCCAGTTGACAGCGTTGGGGGAGATACCCTAGATGACGGGTGCAGACACTACTAGTACTTCAAGGGATGAGCTAGTTGTTCCACCAATTACACTAGACCCCGTAAGAGTGGATAGGATCCAGAGAGCAGTCCCAGTATCACTCACAGTGCCTACTCACACTCCTCCAATTTAGAGTCAGCCAGTACAGTTGTCAGCCGGCCAGATTCAGAATTTGATAGCCTAGAAGGTTGAGCAGGCCATTACCTCCAGGAAGGCTAGAGAGGTTATTAGCAGAGGTAGGCATTACCCAGTGGAGTACGAGAGGGAGTCCTATCCTCCTGGTTTTGTTCCCCTAATATTTAGAGTCTTTGATGGGTTAGGGAACCCAAGGCAGCAAATGGCTCAGTATCAGGCCATATGTTGCAACATAGGGGGAACGACGCTTTGATGTTGAGGTTGTTCGTCAGCAGCTTGGTTGGGGTGACGTTTGCTTGATACGTCGACCTCCCCAACAACTCGGTCCAGACCTTTATAGAGCTAGATCAGTTATTCATATAGAGGTTTGTCAGTGTAGAGCACCGGGTCACACTAGGAGAGTTAGTGCTCACTAGATAGTGCCCTAAAGAGACTCTACCAAATTACATAGTGATATGGAGGAACCTCAGTTTAAAGTGTGAGCTATTGTTACAGGAGCAGCACACAATTGAGATTTTATTGAAGAACATAGATGGTCCTATAACTCCCTACCTTAAGAGATTCAGTATTAAAACCTTCCAGAAGTTATTAACGAAGGTTATTAGTTTGCAAGACAGCATACCCGATTCAGTCCCTCATACGGTTGAGAGTCAGCCTTCACGTAGACCTCAGCAGCAGGAGTCTTCAAGGGAAACTCCACCTAGGAGAGGGGAGGTACACAGTACTTATGGACCATCAGATAAGGGCAAGAAGACCTTAGGCAGTTCAACAGTACAGCATCATAGTCACACTCTTCTGGTCAGTCGGCAACACAGTCTAGACCCTCCCATAAGACTCTAGAGAGTCAGCAATACCTACAAGAGAAGATTAGTAAGGAATATCCCTTCAAAAGGGGAAGTGTAAGGAAGATCTTTAAATCCCTTACTAAGAATAATATTTTGACATCGTCAAACAACAATAGAGTGGAGGAGGAGGGACAGACATACCACCCACTCTATTATCCTTACCACAGACACATTGGACATATTTTAGAGGACTGTTATGTGTTCAATAATAAAGTAGAGAGGTTGATGGCCACCTGACAGATACACCTCTAAAATAGTGATTTGGTGCAGCCCAATGGAAAGGCTACTCAGACAGTTCAGATGATCTCCAGTCCTAGCCACAGTCCCAACTACAGTGACAGTCAGGACAGTAGTAGTAGATTACCCCGCATTTCCGAGGGAGAGTGACAGTTAGCACTCTCCAAGAAGATCAGGAAGATGATTGATTGTGCAGTTCAGAGGCAGTCGAGAGGAGGCCTTCCTAGGCCAAGTCGACAGTTACCTCCCGAGTTACCACGCCAGTACTTGTACCTTCCTCATTTTTTATTGTAGTGCCAGATAAGCACATTTCTTTTTTGCTTTTACTTGTACTAGAAAAATGTATGAAGAAGAAAAATTTATTGTAACCTCAAAGGGGAAGATAGGGTTTCTTCCAGCACTTATGCTGAAGGACTTTGTTTGTTCTCCCTTCAATTGATGATGAAATAATAGAAGAAAGTTATTCTGGCTACTTCTGGTCTTCTATACCTTTTACTTATGTTCCTACTTTTACTTCTTCTAAAATTTGCTCTTCTCATGCTTTACATGCCTCTTATAATGTGAATGATTCTGAGTGTAATAATGAGTATGAGTCTAAGTATGAAGATGAACTAGTATTCATAATTTCTTAGGGTGGTTGTTACATGGATTTAGAAGATGAATCTGATAACCCACTCCAGGCAGTTTCCTTAGAGCCGACACAAGCCACCACCACTGAACCAAAGGAATATCCTGCTGATAATGACTCAATACAGGAAGTTCATTTACATTCAGTGGAGGTCCTTAAACCTCGGATGGCTAAAAATACAAAAGAAAAGGATAAAAACATAGTCACCCAACAGGACGATCCTATCCCTTCCTCCTAAGAGCAGTCTAAGGAGAAAGGAAAAGGCCCTCAGTCGGATGTTGACTATAATGTGTTGGCTCACTTAAGAAAAAATCCTTCCCTCCTGAGTGTCTATGACGCTCTGATGATGTCCCCTGGCTTGAGAGAGACACTAGTGAAAGCTATGCTAGAACGAGAGTCCTATCAAGCCTTCTTTGCTTCTGAATCTATAGGGGATGCATGCCATTTGAAAGAGATGCCATGCATTACCTTTTGTAGTTGTGATCTTCTCTTAGGGACTACTGAGCATAATCATCCCTTATATGTCACTACCGAAGTTAATGGTTATGAGTTGAATAGGATCCTCATCGACCCAGGGGCTTCAGTAAATATTCTTACCCATAAAACTTTAAAGAGCCTTTCCCTAGGTCATTTGAAGCTCACTTCATATAAGATTATGTTGAAAGGCTTCAATGACCAAGGCCAGCGCGCTCTAGGGTCCATTACGCTGCCTCTGAAGTTTGGGAATTTTCTAATAGAGGCAAAGTTTCTTGTACTTGAGGCTGATACTTTCATACAAGGCTCTCTTAAGAAGGCTTTAGATCCATGAGTATGGAATGATGCCCTCCACCTTGCACCATGATATGACGTTTATGAGGAATGAGGTCGAGTATACCCTTCCTAGAGACACCTAGCCCTTTTTAGTACATGATGTCTCTATTTACGATGATGTCGAGTACTACGTACCTCAAAAAACTCATAAACCTCCACCTGACTAATCACCAATGACACGTTGTAGTGTTGTACAGGGTCCTACGTAGTCATCTACACAGGGTCCTATACAATCATCAGTATAGGGTCCATCACAGGTTAGCATTGAGCCAGGTGCTTCCACTACAAATTATGATAGAGATCCTTTCCAGTTTACAGTGAGGCACGATGTTCCCCCTAGTAGAGATTGGGGAGTACGAGGTAGAAATAGATGATTGACCCGCGAGCCACTGAACTATGACACTCGGAAATCTCCTCCCCCTCACCTATACACTTTTTCTTTGACTATAAAGTCCAACTCTTCAAATGATGAAGTGATAGATATCCTTCATCGTTCACTCCCTTTACCACCTTCATATTCTGCTGGTTATGACTCACGTCCCACCTTTCATAGCCATTTGATACTTGAGCGTGGATTAGTTGTCGATAGTAGCCTAGACGATGAGGGGGACCTCCAACGTCAGACTACTAACAGATAAGCTGAAAGTGCTCTGATGGCACTAGAAAGTTTGTTAGGGATGTTAAGCCCTATAGAACTGGACCAAGGTTAACAAAGAGAGAGGTGAATTGGATAACTTTAAAACCAAAGATAAAACTCAAACCAAAATCACCACATAAATCAAAGTGCGGAAGAAAATAATACGGAAGCAATAATAAGAAAAGAACACACCGGATTTATAGTGGTTCGGTCAAACCTTGACCTACATCCACTCCTTGGAGGCACCCTCCAAGTATTGCACTAAATTATGACTGCTTGATAGGGCTTGTCTCGAGGGAAGTTCACCAAATAAGAAGTATAAAATCTCATATTTCAAGTAGAAGTTCAAGGTATTTAATACCATCTTATGTTGTGCTTTATATAGGTGAAGTCTGAGAGGGAGAAGATCCTGTGAGGGGGGACTCAAGGGAGTGTAGAGGGGATTCCACACGTTTGCTCTGGTAGACTTGCAGCTTAATATCGTCGGATTCAAGGCTTGTCTCGAGGGAAGTTCACCAAATAAGAAGTTCACTTTGGTGTCAAAGGACCCAGGGACTCCGCCGCACCAGGGAAGGTGGAAGTGATTTTGTAAGGGCTTCTCCGCCTAGCTGTGGGGGCTAAAGGAGAGACACTTATTTTAATGCAATACTTGGAGGGTGCCTCCATAGAGTAGACGTAGGTCAAGATTTGACCGAACTACTATAAATTCGGTGTGTTCTTTTCTTACTATTGCTTTCACATTATTTTCTTCCGCACTTTGATTTCTGGGGTGATTTTGGTTTGAGTTTTATCTTTGGTTTTAAAAGTTATCCAATTCACCTCTCTCTTTGTTAGCCTTGGGCCAGTTCTATAGGTCTTAACATCCCTAACGAACTTTCAAGTGATATCAGAGCACTTTCTAGTGTCATCTGAGCACTTTCATCACTTGCCACCCTAAGTGCGGTCTGGGAAATCAAAACCAATAATTCAAGTCTATTTTAAGATGTGGTACTGGGTCCACACCCTCCTATGATAGTTAGGTGTGGTGATATAAAGACCCACTATCTTTATTTGAGTTGCTTCTTCCTATCAGCCCTGATCTGATAGTTGTAGGCCCCAGTCCATTCACATGAGTTGAATGTGATCAGGGATGTCAAAATCATTAGTCTAAACTCTTTGGAGGTAGGATACTGGGTCCATACCATCCTATGTTAGTTAGGAGTGGTAGTGTTAATCCTCTATCCTAATTTTAATTTTTAATTATACATCAATTTTGTTATGATTGTGCTCCCCAATTCATTCACATGAGTTGAATGTGGTCTGAGTTATCAAAATAAATTGTTCACTTCTTTACAAGATCCTGTTAGATCTCTTTCCCCAGTTTTGTTCATGTGGCGAACATGGTCTGGGTTATCAAAGCCATTCACTATTCCCTCACTTAAAAAAAATATATGTGATAAAAAGAAGGAAGCTCTTAGTAGAGCAAAACTGGTTGCCCTTGTCACAAGAGGAACCCGATAAAACTCTCTAAGAACACAAGTTCCCCAAAGTTCTTTCATCTCCTTTGAAGCACTTTGATGATTTCTTCAAGGATGAGTCCACACTTGGTCGTAAATCTCTATCATTTTAAATGTTTTTCTTTGCTAGTGATGTGATACATCATATCCTGGATGTCAACATCACTATCTTATGGGCTTGGGGCTTTATGAGAAAAGATCAATCCCCTTCTGCCCTTTTTTGTTAGCCTACTCTCTCATTCATGCACTGCTCTGAGCTGCCCGAGTGGTCCTATGAATGTGGTAGTATCACTTTCACTCTCCATAGGGACCTACCCAGTTAGGGTAGGTGTTACCACTGTGATCCTTTGATATTTTATCAATCTTATTTATGATTACTATCCTTAGGTAGTGAGTGTGTCCCCTTACTACCTAGAGTTGTCTTCCTAGGTGTGTTGTAGTATATCTTATCTTAGATATTAACATCACTGCCTTGAGAGCCTTGAGCTTCTAGTAGAAGATCAGTTCTCTTGATCCTTTTTGTAACCTATCCTACCATTCATACACTAGGCTCAGTTGCCAGATTAGTCCTATGAATGTGTTGAGGTCACTTTCACTTCCCACAGAGTCCCATTAGTTTATGTGGGTGTTACCACTATGAGCCTTTTCTCGTTCAGAGTTATTGTCCTTAGTGGCGAGAGTGTTTCCTCTCTACTTTGGTTCTTTTACTCTTACTTGGTGATATGGGGTGTCGTGTCTTAGGTGCCACCATCACTTTTTTCTTGAGCTTTGATTTTCTAGTAGAAAGTCAGCTCTTTTATTTCTTTTACCACTTTTAAACCCATTGAGTCCCGACTCCAAGCTGCTGGAGAGGTCCTTTGGATGTTTTAATATTCACTCCTTACATGGTCCCCATAACTTAGTATGAGTTTACCTCTGTAGCTTCCTTGCTGGTTGTTTTTACTAGGCTTAGTCCTATTTTCTGTAGCAGAGGTGCCCCCTCGCTACTTCAGTTCTTTTTACTCCTTTGGAATGAGAATTACCCATTTGCACACTCTACTGAGGGTGTATCTCTTCCAGCTTTCTTGGGAGACATCATTCTGATATCTTATTCCTCTTTTGTGTAGTGTTAGGGTTCCCTAAGAGAGCCTAACGGCATTTGGATACTCATGGCCACTATGATTTGTCATCTACCATATGGTTACCAAAATGCTAGCTTGGGATTTCTTAAGTGGCTCTACCCTTAGAATTCTTCCATATACCTTTTCTTTCTCCCTTACATCCCTACACAGAGCCGTGTTAGACTAATGTTGAGGTGAATTTTATCTCATATCCTGCTGTTTGGATACTAACAAATAGGTTGTTGGTCTTACTTTTTTGGTTGAGAGAGTCTAACAGAGCCCTTGGAAGGTACTCCTCACCACTTTTTTTTTCTTCTGATTATCCTGTTGTGATCAGGCAGGTATCAGATCCTGACTCTTTATTCACTCAGTTGAAATAACTGAGTGAGTATTGAGCCCTTCCTCATTTGTAAGGCCGAGCTGGTCAAGCAGATGTTGAAGCTTACCTGGTTAAGAGAAGCCTGGCCAGAGCACCTGGAAGGCATTCCTTACCACACTTTTTTTACCCTGGATGTCCTGTTAAATACTAAGCAAGCTTTCATTTTTATGGATTATGATCTTCTTGTTGAGGTCAGGCAGAAGTAGTGAGTCAACCCAATCCACTGTTCCGAAAGAGTCAGGTGGAGCGGGATCCTTTTCACCTTCTACCCACTGACCCGATACAGCTAGACTGGTAGTAGGCTTTACTTACCCATTAAGAGAGCCCGATAGAGTCCCTGTGAGGCATTCCTTAACACCCCTTTACTCTAGATGTCTTATTAAAGACTAAGTAGGCTTCCATTTTTGTGGCTTATGAGCTTCTTACTGAGGTCAGGAAGAATTAGCGAGTCACCCCAATCCACTATTTCGAAAGGGTCAGGAGGAGCGGGATCCTTTTCACCTTCTACCCCGCTCGGCCGATACAGCCAGACTGGTAGTAGGTTTTACTTACCTGGTTAAGAGAGCTCGATAGAGTCCCTGGGAGGCATTCCTTAACACCCCTTTACTCTGGATGTCCTGTTAGTAACAAAGCAGGCTTCTATTTTTATGGCTTATGAGCTTCTTGCTAAGGTCAGGCATAAGTAGTGAGTCATCCCAATCCACTATTCTGAAAGGGTCAGGAGGAGTGAGATCCTTTTCACCTTCTACCCCGCTAGCCTGATACGGTCAGACTGGGAGGCTTTCCCGATTGAGAGAGCCCGATAGAGTCCTTGAGAGGCATTCCTCAACACCCCTTTACCCTGAATGTCCTGTTAAAAGACTAGGCAGGCTTCCATTTTGTGTCTTAGTCACTTTTGCTGAGATCAGGTATAAGTGCTGAGTCACCCCAATCCACTGTTCCGAAAGGATCAGGAGGAGACGGGATCCATTTTTCCTTCTATCCGGTTGTTTTGATATAGTTAGGTAGATCGTTGGCTTTACTTACCTGATTGAGCGAGCCTAACCAGAGCACCTGGGAGGCATTCCTCACCACCTTTCTTTCTTGAGTGTCCTGTTGTTATCAGGCAGGAACCAGCTTTCGTGGCTCTTTTATTTGTTGTTTCGATTTGGTCAGACAAATATTGAGTCACCCCAATCCACTGTTCTGAGATGAGCAGGAGGAGATAGGACCCCCTTCACCTTATATTATCCTGTTTCGATATAGTCAAGCAGATAATCAGTTCACTTTTACTACCTTACCCTTGGTTCTGTCTCTTCAGTTCTACCCTCACTATCGGGTAGGGCCAAGAGGGAACTCCTTTACCTTGTCGCCCACGTCGTGATCTTTGTTCTTTGGTTCTCCCTTTGGCTCTGCTCTCACTACAGGGTAAGGCTAGGGGAGAATCCCTTTACCTCTTTTTCACCCTTGTGGTGATACCTACTTTGGTTCTTTCCTTGGCTCTGCCCTTGTTGAAGGATAAGGCCAGGAGAGGGCCCTACTACTTATTCACCATTTTGTGACATCTTCCTTGTGCACTGCTGCTTTTTTCTCTCTCCAAGGCTCTACCCTTGCTACTGGGTAAGGCCGGGAAGAGAGTTTCCTACTTCTAACTTTTTGGTGCTCCCTTGCTTGTGTTATTCACTCTACTTTCTTTGGCATAGTTAGTCCACACCAACAAGAGCAGTTCACAAGTTGTTTGCCGCTCCTGTTGGGGGTGCGTTTGCTAACCTTGATTTTTGCCAAAACCCTTGGACCAAGGCATTGACTTGTCCAATTTGATGAAGCCAGGACCTAAGGTCTCTCCTATTCAGTTCATTAGGTCAAAATGAGTCTACTGAGCCCAGACCCAGGACCTGGGTCAACCTGGTTGACCAGGTCAACCCAGGTTGACCCAAATCAACCCATTTGAGCCTAGACCAATTTCAAGCATATTCAAACCTCTCCATGGCTCAACTCACTTCTCCCTTGGACTTATTTAACTAAATTGACCAAGTCAATACTTGACTTGGTCAACCCAAGTCATAATGGGTCAAATCCACCCATTAAAGAGCCATTTAAATCCTATTTAAAACTCCAAACTCTTTCTTAATGCTCTCTAATTCAAAACCACGGCTAAAAGGGTCTGGTTTCCCTCCTAATTGTCCCTAGGATCAATCACAACCATTGATCAAAAGCATTGGACTTTAAATAGAGAGAAATTAGGGTTTGGAGGGACCTTTTTCACTCATACTCTCTCTAGACCGCCTCAATACTTGAAATTTCATGTGAGAGCTCTAGAGAGAACCCTCCCCCTTTTCCAAGAAAATCCTGCTGCCAAACCCTCGCCGGCGGCGAGATCTACAGCCAACGGAGCCCTCAAAACATCCAAGGCTTCTTCCCATCGATCGAGGCCATTTCGGAGCTTGAGTTCAAGAGTGAAATTGTACGACGACAGTCTACAAGCTCAACCGTAGAAAGATCTACTGAATCCACCTTGTGGAATGAGGTAAAATCAAAACCGTAGTCTAGAGCACTTAGATTTAAATATCTTCATATAGGATGCATTTTAGAACTCAAATTTGATCCCCCACGAATGCTCTTCACTCCTATAACCTAAGTTTAAAATTTTATCTAACTTGGTCCACCCGATCGAGAGAAAACATCAAAAAATGAATTAGGGCTTTGGTTTGGACGTGCTAACGCCCGGGAGCGATTCAGACCATTGATCTTTCGATCAACGACCATGATCCAGCTGTTCCACATCCTAGATCGACCGCTGAATCGAATCTTGTGGCTCCGCCACTCGTTCGACTCGATCGAGACTGTCCGTTCCATACATCGCCGGATCAGACGATGGAGGTTCTCTACCGACGTGAATTAAGAGCCGTGCGTGTTTCGGCGTAATCATTGCCAATGGTTGCACCGCCGCACAATCATGGCAATGATTTGTGCGGACAATGAAGCCTCTCCCCGGCGCCACGTGGCTGACCGTCGTCGTTTACTGATTAATATTAATTTCAATTATTTTTAAACCTATTTTCATTTAAAAAATCATAATAAATCCATTTTTGATCCATTTTTCGAGCATAATTATATCGAATCGTTCGCTATTTTTGAATTAAAAAAATTTAATATATTTTATGTTATTTAAAAAATAGTAAAAACCATTATTTTAATAATATTATTTATTCTATTCTAAATATTATTTTAGATTATTATTATTGATTTGTTATTATTATTATTATTATTATTAGTGTTACTTATTATTATTATTATTATTATGAGTATTCTAGGTTTTATTATTATTATTATTATTAATTACTGTTAAAATTAAATGTATTTCAATTGTAAACTTATATTGATTATTAATTATTCATTAAAGTTAAAATTATTCAATATTATTATTATATTATTATTAATTATTATATTATTATTATTATTATTATTATATTTTATTATATTATTATAATTATATTAATTATTATTATTATTTCTTTGATTATTAAAATTAAAAACTATTTTTGCTATTATTATCATTATTTTAAAGGATATTACCATTATTATTTTAATAAATGGAATTAAATTTCAGTAACTTTATTATCTTTAATTTTATTTCATTCACTAATCATTTTTAAATTTTAATTATTTCAAAATTCTTTTAAAAATACCTTTTTTTTTGCATTTAAATTTCTAAAACTCATATCTTTTTTGTCTTAAATCAAATTTTGACGTATAACCCCTCATTCTTTTTAGAAAAATATGTATTTTATTTTAAATTTAGTTTTATAAATTTATTCTCATCGTACTGACAGATTTCTGTCTTATACTCCTTTTTGGCTATTTTACTATTATTTAAATAATTAATATCCTAATCATTTTGAAATTAGAAATTATTTTCAAATCATTTTGAAACCTCATTAGGGTGGTATGTGGATCTCTCCTATAGGTACTTATTACAAATTGATTTATTTTGAATTACTTTACTTTCAAAAATCTATATACTCATAAGTATTCTTTAAATCAGTTTAAATTTACTTATGTTTTAAATCCTAATTTTATGAGATCCGCTTCATGAAATTTTAAAAATATGTTATATGCATGAAGAGAAATCATGGGGGAGTAGATTAGTGGATGATTGAGTCCCAATCATTCACTAATCACCTCATTTAGCGTACTTACTTTTCTTTTATCGTAGTTTGTATGTGTAGGATGCACGAGCACTTAGTTCCCTAGATTTAAGAACATGATGTGTTTACTGCTTTGTATATTCCCATGTATTGTTACATTGAGGGTTAGTTCAAAATACAATTTAAACCTTTATAACATAGCGACACCCTAAGGATAACAATTGAGGACCCGTCTAGGGAACTTAGAAAATTTTTAGGAGCTAGGGTAGATCACCAATTGACATGAAAACTTTAATACTTAAACCTAGTAACATATGAAACCTTCGAGAAGTTTTTAGGAATTTTTACGAGCTTTTACATCCCTTAATTAATCAACCCTAATTTACCCGTTAATAGGGCCCGATACATTCTAAAAATTACAATAAATCTATTTTAACTCAGAAAAATACCTATAATAGCTTGAATTGTTCAAAATATGATCCTTAACCTTAGATAAATAGGGCTCCTTAGTATGACCTAAATCTGGCCCTTGATTTCAACTTTAATCAAAATTATTTTTTTGCCTCTAATAAATTATAAAAAAGTATTAAAAATCTCAAAATTTTCCCAAACACTTAGGAACGCCTTCTCAGGTCATTTGTGACCTTTGGGGGTGGTTCCAATCAGTTTGGAGCTGGTTTGAATCAAAACCATAAAATTACCCATTAATTCGATAATTTAGATAATTCTCTTAAATATCCTAACTTCGGAAATTCATAACTAATTATAGAATATTTCAAATTAGGTAAACTCAATTGAATTAAACTCCAACTAGGGTCTAGTATTTATTAAAAATATTAGGATTTTAGAAACTAACTTAAATTTAAAAATCAACTTTCTGGTCAGGGGGCCTATAGTTTGGGGCCCAAAACTTCTAAAATTCATAACTTTGTGTTGGAAACTCCAAATCCAGTAAATTACATGTATAACTACTCAACTTAAGGTCTAGTATTTACCTAAAGTGTTAGGAACCCTAAACCTAGCCTATTTCTCACAGTAGCCTTTTAGGACCCCCCTTAGCCTAGTACCTAGGAGGACCCGGGACTTTCCAAAATTAGCTAATATAATTTAAACTTCAAATATCACTACCCTAAGCATTAAAAAGTGATCAAAAAATTAAATTAACTAAAATTGACCCTAATCCACTAATATTTGAACTTTAATTAAAGTTTCCTTTTCTCACCTTCAACAAACTTGAACTCTAAGCAACTTTTACTAATCATCATACATAGGACCTATTCAAAGCCACACAAACCTTACAAACACATAGAATTGTTTGCTAGGGCACCACTTCTAGATCTAGGCTAGGCTGGTGTTTTTTGTTCTGCTATGTGCCAGGTTTTCTGAGTTTTTATTGCATGTTGTGATAAAATTATTGTGTTTGCTTACTTTACTGTACTCTGTCAAATTGATGTGATAGAAGATAGATTTACCCCTAGGCTAGGGATGAGATATATATTATTTTTCTTCCAGGTGGCCATGCTCATGTAAAGCTAAATAAAAGGGGGGACAAAATGTTATGATTTCTAATGATATTTTGTACAGGTGCTTGCTCAGCCCCCCAAAATAAATGAGGGCTAATATCATTATATAATAACTGCTACAGGTGCTCCAGAAGCTGTATTAGCCCTTAATGATTAAGAGCATGGCCAAGCATGGTTGCGATGTGCATTTTACTTTCAATATAACTACTTGGGATTTCTTTTTATTATGATAACTTTGTAGGTGATTTTAGATTTATTATTTTTTATTAATGTAATAATTTAAATATTGGTGAGAGTCATGAAGATGAATTTTGAGTGGGATATTCTTATCAAACTCGAATTCTAAAAGAAGAAGGCATCCTCAAAGAGGAGAGTCTTCTTCCATTTGGAAGATCGAGTTTTGCTGACTTTAGATATCCAAAGAGAAAAGGCAACACCCCTTTCAGGGGAATTGTCTCTTCATTTGGATATTCAAGCCACGACGAATCCAAGGAGTCCAAGGAGTCAAAGAAGGAGAGATTCAAGGAGTTGAAGGAGGAGAGATCCAAGGAGTCCGAGGAGAAAAATCTGAAGAAGATCGAAGAGCTGAAGATTTGAAGATCCAAATATCCCACTCAAAGTTATTTGCGTCAGTCCTAGGCTTAGAAATCCGGGTTGTTGGCAGTGGTGCCCGGCCACTTTAATTTCTGCAGACCCTGGTTTGTAATTAAAGGGTAGTTGGCCTATGAATATTTATTTAATTAGTTTGATTATTTTTTATGTGTTTATTTATGATGTGTGCCTCTAGGGTTGCATATTTTTATTAGTTTATTGATGATTTGCATATCGCTTTTGATTTAGCCTGAATTTCATTAGTCTCTTTAAGGACTACAAAATTTTTCTACTAATAATAAGAATTTAATATTTAAGGTTTAAATAATTTAGAAACTTAATGAACCTAGGGAACTACCATAATCATCCGGGGTCACATGCATATTAATGCATTACTCTCTCCTTCTAATAAGACACCTCTTCGCCTGCGGTTAGAGTTCAGATAATCTGGCCTATGAAGATGAAGTGCCAGACCTGGGGAGGCCCAGTCTTTTCTAAAAATTTATTTTTATAAGCCTGCTTTAAAAATTCTAAAGTATACATGATTTAGATCTTCTAAACTTACATGCATTGCATTAGAAATCAATTAAAATAAAATTTTAATTGCATTAGTTAGGAGCATCTACCAACATAACTCTGAGACCAATTAGAAAACTCTCTAGATGTCAGTCATACTTCCAAAAAACTGTACCACCCACCCATCTCTCATAATTGAATTGACAGCATGGTTTTAAAGCAATTAAGTTGTTAGCTGGCTCCCCAATCCAGGTCGGGGTAAGTCCAGGTTTTGCACTGCATTAGCTAGCACACGGGTGTTAGTGTGTGTAGAACACTAAACCCAACTTAGATTTAGGATCCAAGGCTACTACACTCGGTCTCGTAGTATGCATTAAATAGTGGATAGGTCCCTATCCTTCAAGGACTATAAATCCTACTTATATGCATCACAGGATGACGCCACCTCCATCTTTTCTCTCACGCATGTGTTGAGTGCTTGATCTTCTTTTCCCCAGTTTCTCTTTAAGTACCCTAGACCCTCCGAATGCTGATGTGAACCCTGCATGTGGATTTAGTCAAATCGGACATTTCTTCCCATTGGATAGAATTTCCTAGTTTTAGCCTTATGTGTCAATCCCACTTTGGATGGGATAATATATGATCCTTAATCGAGTGATTTCTCATGCTTCTGTCTGGGATGTAATTAACCATGGGGGCTTGCGCCCATGGAAAATTGAATTCCACCATCTTATAAACCCCATTTTGAGCTGATGTATCGGATGATGGAAACCCATTTTTTTATCAGGTCATGTATATTACTACCCATCGGGGTGCACTGATGAGAGCCGCTATCCTCAATAGTTAGTCGTATTCATGATCTAATCTGCCTTTCCATTGACCTATTCGTGTCGAGTATAAAGGCCTACGATCGTTGTGTCCTACGGGATAGTGCGGCCATACCCTTTGCGTTCGAACCCCACGAGCGGTGCTCTTTCGGAGGTCCAAAAGCATACATGACTTGCTACATAATTCATATAGTACTAAAAGATTTTATACAATACAAATAAACACTTAGAAAATAAATCAACAACCTTTGATAAGTGATAGATGTCAAGTTTGCAAAATAAAAACAATAAGAATAAAATTAAAAACACTCGCAAAATAAAAACAACAATAAACAGAAATAGAAAAAACTAAATCAAACACACATAAACAATATATCAAGTTTGCAGAAACTTTTATCTAACCATTAAGATCAATCACACTTAAAATTATTCTTAAGGTGCTAAAAATATCATATGCTAGTGGTTTTGTAAAAATATTTGCAAATTGATTTTTAGTAGAAACATGATTAAGTTCAATTTCTCCTTTAGCTATATGATCCCTAATGAAATGATGTCTATGCATATATGTTTTATTCTAGAATATTAAATAGGATTCTTTGAAATGCAAATGGCACTAATGTTATCATAATAAATTAGAATTATGCCTATTATAAATCAAAAATCAATCAACTGTTATTTCAACCAAAGAACTTGTGCCATACAACTTTCTAAGATAATGTATTTTGCTTCAACAGTAGGTAGGGCTACATAATTTTATTTTTTATTGGACCTAATGAATTTTCTATGAATTAACAAGTTCCAAAAGTACTCTTTCGATTAACCCTATAACCTGCAAAGTCTGAATCAGAATATTTAATAATTTTAAATAAAGATCTATATTTAGGATGCTAAATTTCTAAGTTTTGAATTCCCAAAAGATATCTTAAAATCTTTTTTACTGATGTTAAATATGATTCTTTTAGATCAGATTGAAACATATTATATAAATAAATACTAAATATTATATCTGATTTGCTAGAAATCAAATAAAATAACGATCCAATTATACCTCTAAATTTCTTTTTATCAATAGAATTTTCCTTTGAGTCCTTATCTAACTGAACTGAGGAATTCATTGGTGTACTTACTAGTTTAACATTATCCATTTCATATTTCTTGAGGATATCCTTAATATACTTTGACTGACAAAGAAATATTCCCTTCTCAATTTGTTTAATGCTAAAACTAAAAAAATAACTTAGATCTCCCATTAAACTCATCTCAAATTCACTACTCATTATCTTAAAAAATCACCACAAAGATTTTTATTTATAGATCCAAAAATGATATCATAATATATATTTGAACAATGAATATATCGTCTTCTAACTTCTTCAAAAAGAGAGTAGTATTCACACTTCCTTTTATAAAAGATATCTCTAATAGAAAAGTTCTTGACCTCTCATACCAAGCCCTAAGTGTATGTTTTAATTCATATAATATATTTTTTTTAATTTATACACATGATTAGAGAATTTAGAACTTTTAAAACCTAGAGATTATTCAACATAAATATCCTCTTGTATCACCCCATTCAAAAAAGCACTTTTAACATCCATTTGAAATAATTTAAATTATCTAAAATAGGCAAAGGCTAATAAAATTCTAATTGCTTTAAGTCTTACTACAAGGACAAAAGTCTCCTCAAAATTAATTCATTCAATTTATTTATACCCCTTAGCCACCAATCTAACCTTATTTCCAACAACAACTCAAGAGTCATTCATTTTATTTTTAAATACCCACTATGTTCCAACTACACTTTAATCCTTTAGCTTTTCAATCAATTCACAAACATTATTCCTAACAAACTGATTTAACTCTTATTATATAGATAAAATCCAAAATTCATCCAAAAGTTCATGATTAACATTTATGGGTTCAATCATAGAAATAAAAGTAGAATGGTTAACATCTTTGCTAAGTTCATGCCTAGTCCTAACACCCTCACTAGGTTCACCTAGAATCAATTCCTTATGATAGTTTTTAGAAAATTTTAATTCTCTAGGCAAAAGATTTACTTTCACCAAATTTTCTTTCAAATTTATATTTTCAATCTCTTGGGAGTTATTTTTTAAATGTTTCTCTTCAAAATTTGGCTCTTTCAGAATCTCATATTCATCAAATATAATATGTGTGGTCTCCTCAATTATCAAAGTTCTTTTGTTAAATACTCTATATAATTTTTCAATACTAGAGTATCTAATAAAAATTCTTTTATCTGATTTTGGATCAAATTTTTTTAAAGGAGATTTTCCATTATTATGTATGAACCTTACATTCAAAAACATGTAAATATGATAAGTTAGGTATTATTTCTTTAAGAAGCTTATATGGTGTTTTATTCAATTTTATTTTAATGTTTACCTTATTCAAAATATAACATGTTGTACTAACATCTTCATCCCAAAAATATTTAAGTGAATATTATGCCAATATAGCTCTAGTGAATATTCTATTCTTTCTTTAACTACCCCATTTTGTTGGGAGGTCCTAGGTGCAGAAAAATTATAATCAATTCTTTTTTCCTTATAAATTTTTTTAAATTTTTTATTTTCAAATTCACCTCCGTGATCATTTTGAATTATTAAAATATTACATCCTAGTTTCCTCTAAATTCAAGTCAAAAAGTCTCTAAATTCCTTAAACAATTCACTCTTATAAAATAAAAATTTAATCTATATGAATCTCTAAAAATTATCAACTATCACAAATTCATATACATTCACACCTAGACTTACAGTACTAACAGGTCCAAAAAGATTCATATGAATAATCTCCAATGGTTTGCTAGTTTTAAGATCCTTAGTGGAATTAAATAAGGACTTCACCTATTTTTCTAGTTGGTATGCATCACAAAGGTGATCTTTAATAAAGTTTAGTTTTTGTATACCTCTAACAAGTTCTTTTTGGATAGTTTTCTAAGGATTTTCATGCTAGCGTGATAAGGTCTCCTATGTCATAATCAAAATTCATCAAAAAATATTTTTAATTAAAAAGTATTAGGAGATTTAATACACTTTAAATCTAGCATACAAACAACAACAACAACATCAAGCCTTTATCCCACTACGTGGGGTCGGCTACATGAATCCTTTTTCTACATTGTGTCCTATTAAAAGTCAAGTTCTCGTTTAAATCTAATAAAAAAAGGTCATTCCTAATATTTTCTAACTGTTTCTTTAAATCTAGCATATAAATATTATTTATCCTATTTTTATGCAGTACATCAATTCTATTTAGGCTTAATATGCAGCTAGTGGGAAAAAAACTAGCACTATATCATTTATCACAAAGCTGACTAATACTCATGAGATTATGTTTTAAGCCCTCTACAAGTAACACATTTTCAATAAAAAAATTGTTCAAGTTGCCGATCATACCTATGCCTACCACCTTCCTAGTGGTCTTATCTCCCAGTGTAACCTTGCCTTCATTCCTAGCTTCCAGCGATATGAATTGTGCAGTGTCTCTAGTCATATGCTTCGAGTAACTGTTGTCCAGGTACCAAATGCTCTCACAAGGTCTTGTATAAGAGCATCTCTACAAAATAATAAAATGTTAAGCTTGGAAACCCAAACCAATTTGGGTTCTCCTCTTAACAAATTTAAACTAGATACATGTATGCTATAACTTATTTTATACATCTTTGGTCTCCACACTAAATTAGTTTTACTATGTAAAGTACAAGTGTGTGAAATATGACCAATCATCCCACAAGTAAAACACTTAACTCCAAGAAAAGAATTTTTCAATCTCCAATAATAAATTTGTCTATTCTTAGGTTTTAAGATTTTTTACTTTAAAATTAGATTAATAGATTTTTCAAGTGTAGGGAGTGTCCTATTTTTCTCGAGAGCTTTCACTTTAATCTTAAGAAATGAATTAACATCTTCTAACACATAAATATCATGTTTTAAATAGTGCTCTTTACTTTCAAACTCATCCTTAAAATTTTTAAGTTTTTTTTTTCAATTCAGTATAGGATGATTTTAATAACTCATTTTGTTTGCTCAAATTTTCAAATTCATCCAGTAAGCTCATGTGATTGTTATCAATCTGTGTATGATCTTTCTAAGGATTTCATGATCTTTCTATAATTTTAAAAAATTCAAATTCAACCTAATATGCATTTTCTTGAGTTTTCTATATACTGTATGAATTCTTTTAAAAACTTCTAATAATTTATTATAGCTTAAGGTACATACCTCTTCTTGATCTGATTGATCAAAATTATCGGTCATTAAGCATAAATTGGTGACTTCTTCTTCCTTCTCTATTTTTGAAGAATCTGATGCTGAGTCCGCCCAAAAAGCTCACTGAAATTTCTTCTTGCCCTTTCTCACATTCACTTTCTCCTCCACCTCCTCGCTAAGAGTGACTTTAAGATTGGGGCAATCCGATTTGACATGTCCAAGTTTCTTACATTCATAGCAAATAACATCATTACAAATTTTAACATTTTTGTGGAACTTACCTCTATTCCACTATTAGTGTCTCCTCTGCTTTCTCTTTAGAAAACTCCTAAATTGCCTAGACATCAAGGCAATATCATTCTCATCCTCAGGTTACGATTGATCACTCTCTGAGTCATCCACTTTTAAGGCTATATTCTTCTCCTTTCGCTTTTCTCCTATATCATTCTATATTTGAGTCGCTCCTTGCTTATAAGTAATTAGTGATCCAAGAAGATTGTCAATAGAATACATATTTAAATCTTTTGACTCTGTAATAATAGTTATTTTAGCATCATAAGATGTTGGCAAACAATAAAGTATCTTAATAATCATTTTAGCATTCGTTAGTTTCCTACCTAATGCATGTAAAAAAATGACTATTTGAGTGAATCTTATGGACATGTCAGATATGGATTCATTAGATTTCATGTGAAATAATTCATAATCATGTAACATGATATTTAATATAGATTTATTCACTTTATTAGTCCCTTCATATGTAATACAAAGTCTATCACAAATGTCTTTTCACTTTTACAAGTAGAAACCAGTATGTAATCTTCAAACTTAAGTGCATAAAAAAATGTTTTGCATTTAATTCATTTAATATTTTGCATTTAATTGTGCTAAGTCATGTCCTTCTATAGTCCAGTTAGCAAATGGTGTTTCAATTCTAATGCCATCTACAAGTCTAGTTGGCCTAGTATACCCTTCTTGAACTAAAATCCATATGTGATACTCAAGCAATTGAAAAAAAGTATACATATGTGTTTTCCAAAAATCAAAAGGGATATTATCAAATAGTAGAGGTCTAGTGATTGAATACCCTTTAGGTGTGTTATGATTTCCAAAAGTAGACATTATCATCTTCAAAAAGTTATCTAAACTTATAGTTTTGAAACAAAGCTCTGATACCACTTATAAAGTCTGTATAGGTTGTTAAACCTATGCTAATGTCTAACACATGTCTGATATGAATTCATTAGATTTCATGTGAAATAATTCATAATCATGTAACAGGATATTTAATCTAGATTGCTTCACTTCATTAGTCCCTTCATATGTAATACAAAGTCTATCCCAAATATCTTTTCCACTTTTACAAATAGAAACTTGCATGTAATCTTCAAACTTAAGTGCATAAAAGAATTTATTTAAACATTTTGCATTTAATTATGCTAAGTCATGTTCTTCTACAGTCCAGTCAGCAAATGGTGTTTCAATTCTAATGCAATCTACAAGTCTAGTTGGCCTAGTATACCCTTCTTGAATTAAAATCCACATGCGATAGTCAAGCGATTGAAGAAAAGTATACATATGTGTTTTTCAAAAATCGAAAGGGATATTATCAAATAACGGAGGTCTAGTGATTGAATACTCTTTAGGTGTGTTATGGTTTCCAAACGTAGTCATTATCATTTTTAAAAAGTTATCTAAACTTATAGTTTTCATACAAAGCTCTGATAACACTTATAAAGTCTATATAGGTTGTTAAACCTATGATGATGTCTCAAGGTTAATTAAGAGGGAGGTGAATTGGTAATTTTAAAAGATCTCTTGGTAATTAATGAAAAATTAAATTTTTAAATATTTTTGTAAAAATAATTTTTCAACCACTAATATAAAATCAAGAAAACTAAAAGTAAATGAACACATATTTATAGTGGTTCGATCCAACAAGAGCTACGTCCACTCCCTAAAGACTCCCTATTCAGGTATTGCACTATTTCTAAAAGTGACTATCCTTTTGCCCCTACAGTAAGGCAGATAAGCCTTTACAATTTTTCTCTCTTCCGCCAATCCTCAGTGCGGCAAAGAATCGTCATCCTTTCACACTCTCCAAGTGTCAGAAGAGAATAGACATCCTTTCACACGTCAAGACGAAATGTTTCCCCACATTTTCATACTCTAGACGTCATCTGTATGAACATGGCATCACATAATATGATCCGATCAAAAATTTTTAACATTCGTCGGGATGAAAAGGGTCCCGTCAAATTCGTAATCTAGACGTCGCCTGTACAAACAAGGTATCGTACAGTACAATCTGTTCAGAAAAATTTGGAGTTCGCTGGGAAGAAAAGGGACCCGTCCAATTTATACTCTTGACGTTGTATGTATGAACAAGGAATCGTATAGTACGATCAGTTAAAAAAAAGATTTTAATTCATTAGGACGAAAAGGGACCCATCCAATTCGTACTTTGGACATTGTCTATATGAGGAACCCATCATACAGTACGATCAGTACTTAAAAAAAAATTCTTCTTGCAGTTCGTTTAATTGTTCGTAGGAGAAAATAACTGGACAAATCGTCCCAAATGAAATGAATTTGTACAGTACGATCAGTTTAAAAATTATAAATTTTAAACACTCCCCCAGCGTGTGTGTGCACAGTTACTCAATTATAATCACTCTTTCACACTCAATAAAATGAAAAATATAAACTCCATTTACAATGAACTCTAATCTACTCTGATTTGAAGTCTTCAACAATATAGAGTATGATTTCTCTGAAATGTTAGTACACACAAACAATAAAAGCAATACATCAAAAATATGTTAGGAAAATTAGTAAGTAAAATAATAATATTTGAAATCAACAAAAACATACATGCTGCAAGAATCTCAACAATCAAAAAACTAAATTGCAACAATCCCAACACCCCTAGTCGATCTTTAGACAGAAATAGATAGAAGAGATCTTTGCCTCACTCTAATACTAGGCAAATAAATCAATTATTCAAGTAGTATACAAGGATGATAATGACTTCTTTTTATTAATAACTTCATCCTAATCGATTTTGATCGATTCAAACTCAATCAAAATAATTTTAGGTTTATTTAAAGTACAATTTTACATCAATTTAATTTATTTATTGGATGAGGATAAAACTCAATAGGCTCAAAAATGGACTAAATAAAACTGTATTATTAATGTTGGAATTATACAAAATTTAGTCCAATGAGATAGTGACGCCCTCACTAAATAACCCTAAACATATAAGTTCAATTAACATTGTTAACTATACTTAATGGGAAAAACTTTCCCTTATTTTCTGGAATGATCATCTTATCCAAGGCTAACCACTTGATAAATCAGGGCAATTGTTGATGTGACCTATAATTAATTGATGAGCCAACTTCAGGGTCTAACAAAGAAACATTACTATGAATATGGACCATCCAATAGAAATTTAATAATAGTGGTTATACAATCAAGAAATGGGCAAATTATTGTGTCCGGTGTCCAGATTCGTCAGGACACCAATAAAAACATGCCACATCACTCAAAAATACCGGGGCCCAGTGCATCCGGATGAGATGGCGTCTCTGGATTGGATGTCCGCATGTCAGGTGACCAGACGCAATATTTTGCCCATTTCTTGATCGTATAATTGGATGTCCGCATGTCAGGTGACCGGACATAATAAGGTGCCGTCTCTGAATTGGATGTTCCATATCATTTCTTGGGCCAACAAAATAGTGAGGGAAATGTGAAATGCCTTGGATTCCTTATTTTAACTAATTTAAAATTATTGATAGAAATCAATTTGGCAATAAAAAAGTTTATTTATTTATTTTTAATAAAGATGGAGAAATGCTTATTTTACATCACATCCACCGAATTTTATTTTTCTAGATATATTTTTAATTTTTGAGTTTGGAATGGAATCAAATTGAATTAATTACTCAGAATAAAAATTAAAATTAAATCCAGCACTGAATTTTCGGTTTCAAAGCGGATTGATTGGCAAAAAATTATAAAAATACTTCTCCAATTGCGAGAAGATCCAAATCCATATAAAAATAGGTAACAGTGTATGCGCAATATGGTCAATGTCAATTTTTTATATTTTAATTAGTTGAATCATTATATTTTCTTGAAGCCATAAATGTGGGTATTAGTTAATTTAATTGTAGATTACCATTTTAATAATTATTGTTAAGACTCCAATATAATTTTTTTTTATATATAAATAAACCAGTCTTAAATATTCAATATTCCAAAATAAAGAACTAAAAAGTAATATATATGTTAAAATTTTTAATTTTTCTCTTTGAAAAATCATTTTTGAACTCCAATCAATTCAACTGCTACCAATATAAAAGTTCAGTGATTCGATCAGACCGAATCAGGTTAAGGGTCAATTCACAACCTGAACTGTTCATCCGTCGAATCCAGTTTGATTTTTATAATTATGTGTAATAAATGAAAAATTATTAGATATAGAGTGCGCACCGTCCGCACAAGTACTGGGCGCACTGCGCACCTAGCGGTACCGAGTGCGAGTACCGCTAGGTATCCAATACTTGTGCGAACAGTTCTCCCAGTCCATACTCCGCACCTAATAATCTCTCGTAATATACACCGACGAGGGGATTTGGATGTCATCAGCTATGGGAAACTGATAGGGAAATGATATTGCTATATATTTCATAGACCCCACACTAATCAATCAGTTATTTTGCTGATTAAAAGTCCAATCAACAAAGGATTAAAATACATTTTCTATTTCTTGACAGGTTGTTTCCTCTCTCAATCCAATGTGAAGCTTATCCCTCTCTTTGCCTATGCGAAGAACAGCAAATTTTGTCTGTTACAGTCTAAACAAAAATCAGCACTGATACAACAGGTCGAAGAGGACCCACAGCCTATAATAATTATCCCAAGTGCACATGCCACAGTCTGTAAATAATACTACTTTTCCATTTTTAAAAAATTTATCATGAAAACATCAAAATCATTAATTTTACTTTAAAATTCGTGCAATTTATTAAATATTCAAACAAGTTTGGTTGTTGCAGCTTAAACAAAATGAACAATATTTTGTCAGGTCAACCTGTAAACAATATTTTGTTCAATTTCAGGGACAAATTTTGTATGAGGACGAGTCTTAAAAATATTGATTTTTCCTTAAGATGGGCGCAATACGTAAAGAATTTAATGAGCTTTTTTTATTGTTGGTGTTGCTGCTGCAGCAGTTGCTGGTAAATAAACTTGTCAATATTGGACCCGACCCAAAAACCCGACCCGAAAATTTCAGGTTTGGGTTGACCCGAACCCGAAGCGGGTCGGATTTGGGTCCCGAAAAGTGCCCCGTTTGAAAAACCGGATTAGGTTCGAGTTGACCCGGGAACTCGGGAATAACCCAAAATGACCCAGAATGCACACAAACCCGTCTGCCCGAAATGACCTTGCCAGCTTCCCGGCTACCCCGCCTGCCTGGACGTGTCACGTCGCGTCCCGAGGCCATGTCACATCGCATCCAACGTCAGTGCCGCGTCCGGCGTCTGCGTCCGGCAATTCCGCGCCGCATTGCATCCCGAGGTCATGTCGCGTCCGCGGGTCGGGTCGGGTTGACCCGAACCCGAAGCGAAAATCGACTCGTTTGCAAAACCGGGTCGGGTCGACCCGAACCCAAATAGTGCCGGATCAATTCGGGTGGGTCAATTCGGGTTCGACCCGAACCTGACCCGTAACCCGAAATTGACACCCCACTGATAAATCAAAAACAAACACTGGATTTAACCCATCAAATTATTCAAAAGGCCTCATTAGTGTAAAATTATGCCAAAAATTGTAAATAATCACTTAAGTTTTATAATGCACTCATTTTAAAATAAATTCAATTACCAAAATATAAATAAAACTTCCACATTTGTGTATTCAGGATTGAATTCCAATCTATAAGAACCCAGCAGAACAAAAGGAGAATGTGTCAGATTTTGAAACTAGAATAAAGCTGAAACTATCAAAACAATTAAAGCAAGAACCTAACCTGATGAGCATTCAACAAGAGACATTGATTGCCTCAGGAAAAGACCAGAGCTTACTGAACTGGGAACATTGAAGTTGCTGGGGCAGAAATTAAAGCCCATCAGGATCAGTTGAATGCTAGGGAGCAGCTATGGTTCCTACTATGTGCACAAATCTGGCCCAGTGCTCATAAAGTTTGGTGCCAATATCAGACAATCAGCTCAACAAACTATACCTTCTTTCACCTCATCTGTGAAATAGACCTTCATGTGGAAGCTACTCCTATAAATCATGTAGTAGCCCTGATGATGCATCATAAAAAAAAATAAAAAATAAAAATAAAAAAATTAATGGAAGGAAAAGAAGAATGAAAAATACTAATGTGATTAAATAAATGGCCTACTCCACAAGAATTGCATAATCATAATATTCTTATATTTTTCCATATTTTCAAGTAATCCATATTGTTCTTTATTTTCATATTTATTTTTATATGACCATATTATTTCTTTTATATTTTTTATGTTTATGTTAAAATTATAAATCTGCTAAAGGATGATAGATGTAGTATATAAAGATAAATTATCACCATCTTTCATGATAATTTAGCCACCTTGCATGAAAATCATGCACAGTGGTGGGCCAACCTCTTCATGCTCTAAAATGAATATTTAGAGCATTATAGGGCTAACCATGGAGGTGGGAGTATGATGTGAAAGCATGTTACTGAAAATTTATCATGGTCAAGTCGTAGCTTCTATTTGAAGATTTATAGTAGGCATGAAGTAAATTCTCTATACAAATTGTCAGGGGAATGAAGGATGAAGTGGCATTCATTAAAATGTAACTCTTCATACAATTTGATAACCTTTTTTATTCATGACTTCTAAAATTCTTCTTAATATTAATCCATTAAAAGCAACAGAATTCTATGTTGTAACACTTCTTTTGAAATACAATTTGAGACCACTCTCTTCTCCAAACTTAGCTTTGTAGCATGTTTAATACCTCTTCATTTAAAGGGGTTGAAAGTGATACTCATCCTTTGATAAGGGTGTGGGTGGTTGTACAATTGCTTTGCTACTAGTTCTCTCATACACATAAGAATCAGAAAACCATGGCTGATTCAAAAAGTTATAAGAGAATGCCAGATTTAATGAAAAAAATATGTGCAGCTAATACAAAGATCAGGCGTCTAAATGAAACTTAACTAGAAAATCGTGAACTACCGCGTATTCAAAAATCATGGAAGAGCATGATAGCATCATCCAACTTCAAGAGTGATGACTCTAAGATAAGTCGAGCCCTCCTCAGTCTTTCCAACTTTTGTACATCAGCGTTTGAAAGCTGCCAAAAGAATAACATAGTCCAAAAATAAGTCATCTTAAGCAAAGCAGCCCAATCCACGAAGAATGAGCTTAAGAATAATCAGCAAAACAGACATGGTAATGTAACTCAGCATGCAAGAAGGATGACAATAATTCTGGCTTAAGCGTTCAAAGATTGGCCAGCTAAAGAAAATACAAATTGATCAAAATATTCTTATCAATTTTTTAATAGGATGGATATCAAAACCATTGAATTTAGTTTGAAAAGAATAAAATACAAATTTTGATTGATTTTTCATATAATACACTCATTTCAAGAGTAAATCCAATGATATTAAGATCCATTCCAACCCAAAATTTTTCCCAAGCTAAAATTGGCAAAGGAACCTCAAACTGAATTGCTTTAAAAGAATGAAAAAAAGAACATGAGATCATGATGAATTAAAATCCATAACTTCATCGTTATCAGTAACCAAAGCACAAGGGAGAATTGCCAGGAATCCGTCTACAAGTTCGAGCGTGATTGGCACAGGGGATGCTGATTATTTATGAAAACTGAGTGGTAAATTAGAACAATATTACTATGAAATATTTTGAAAAAATAATTGCTCAAAAGATGTTCGTTATCTTGCGACTGAGGCATTTCTAAATAGATCAATCAACACAAAAATATGTGGCTACCTATCGTTGTAGCAGTATCATATATCATGGAAAATTTCCACCAGTTTCAGTCAACTTCCACTTATTTGTTAGGTTTTCCAATCACCGAGGTTTTATTTTTTGATAAATAGATCCATAGACAGAAAGGTTACTGAGCCAAAAAGTAAGATACAAGGTAGAAACAAAAAGCCCTACAAATGTTGATTTTAGTCATTAAAAAGAATCTGGCTGGAAGACTGGACTACGGTGATGAAACGGCCTTTGATTGTGTGGGACAACTAGAAGTGCTTAAGGATCACCAATTCAGCGCTATAGCTAGAGAGGTACTCTCATGAACCTTGTAAGGACTGGGATGAGGATACTTTATTTTCTATTGATGAAAGGGTATCTTATAGAAAATAAGTATCCTCATCCCAGTCCTTACAAGCTCATGAGAAAATAAGTATAGCGCTAAATCAATATAAGTACACAATGATTAGGAAAACAATTTACCTTGCAGTTGCGGTTACTAATGGATTTATGAATTAATAAAAGATTTACGGTAAGATGAAAAATATGACGTACATTATTGAGGTTATATGGGAGAAACTAAAATATTTGTTAGGCCTATAATAGTTATTAGTGAATCATCTGTTACTTTTATATTTCTATTAATGGGGCATGATTTGCAATTTAGAAGGAGATTGGCAAGGTTTGATATGTGATAAGTGACACCTAAATCTAAGATCCAAATTTGGGGGAATTATCCGAGACACTAAAAACATAAGAATTAGAAATCATACTCATATGATTTTGAGTCAGAAAAAATGATACGATAGCTTTTTTAAAGAAATTGATAAATTTTCTTATCTTGTTAATCTCTTTTAACTTGAGCCCAACTTGAGCCCTTCAAATTCTACGAGGCAGAACTGTTCCTTTTGATGTCTGTCATTGTTTCCACTATAGCCTCAGTGCTTTTTATGAAGTTTCCAGTATATTTCTCCGATGTCATTTCCTCCTGTAGTTGTTGCATCATAAAATGTCTTAGAACGAAACTTTTGTCCCTCTTTTGGGGAAGGATATGGCAACAAGTCCTTTTACTTGGTGTTTAGTGTTGTCATGATAGATGAGTCAAAGACTGGATTGTAAAGCACTACCATCTTTCTTCCTTCTTTGGCCTGTATAAGAAAAAATCTTATGTAAGGTTTTCTCTGCCTATGATTTATACACAAACTTCATCGAATTCTTTCTTGGGTCCACAAGAAACTATAAAACGCTTTTGTTACAATTCGAGAACCCGAGCTTGTGTTTTGATGATTATAAATATTATTGGATGTTTATTTAATCTTCTTCTGCTTTACATACTGTATATTTTTTTTTATATGTGCATCACTAAATTTCATATTCAGCATACACACAGACCGTCAAAGAATCAAACCTCAATGATGGGTTGTATAGGTTAAACTTGTTTGAAAGAGTCTGAAATTTTATTTTTCTTGAGTCAATGTATGTAAAAGATATATGATAGCTTAACAACCGTACATACACACAGGGTGATTGAAAAAAAAATATTTTAATTTTTTAGTTGTTCATCTATACGATTTAAATCTTACTATATGATCAACTATTACTTTTATATTTCTATTAATGGGGCATGATTTGCAATTTAGAAAGAGACTGGCAAGGTTTTTTTTTATAATTATTTTCTTTTTTTAGATTGGCAAGGTTTGTTATGTGTTAAGTGACACCTAAATCTAAGATCCAATTTTGGGGATAATTATCCGTGACACTAAAAATATAAGAGTTAGAAATCATACTCATACTATTTTGAGTTAGAAAAAAATGATCCGACTATTTTTTTAAGGAAATAGATAAAGTTTAATAGCTTATTAATCTCTTTTAACTTGAGCCCTTCAAATTCTATAAGGCAGATCTGTTCCTTTTAATGTCTGTCATTGTTTCCACTATAGCCTTAGCGCTTTATATGGAATGTCCAATATATTTCTCCTATGTCATTTATTCTTGTAGTTATTGCGTCATAAATTGCCTTTAGAACGAAACTTTGTCCTTCTTTTAGGGAAGGATACAGCAATAATGTTGCAAATCTGGACCAAGTCTTGTGATTCTAATTATAACAAATATTATTGATTTTGTTACTAAGATATCTCCTGATAATTGAATTTATTGCATATATGTTTTGCCCTAATCACTAACATTTGAGCTCCACTATTAACTTGAACCTTTGATCAGTTCAAGATTGGGTAGACAAGGATCAAAGTTTATATTTTCAATCTTTATGTACTTTTTATTTTTCTTGAGTCAATCAGGTATTGTGGTTGATCCTAAAGTTGAGTAACTTTGCACACCCATACTCAAGAGGGTGAGTTTATGTTAGGAAGAATATGACTTTTCTGAGCTAATCTTACTGTATGATTTACATCGTATTAGACGATCAGTTAACCAAAAAAATTATTAATTAGGACACTTCTGCTAATTGCGATTAATTAAGTCAATCGTCTTGGACGATCCTTGTACAAGATGATTAGGTATAATCTTGAAAATTGCCGCCAATCACAAATTAAGCAATATTTTATAATTCAAATTTTGTTCTAATGGTATCGTACGGTATGCATCGTATTGTACAATATATGACAATCATGCCTATATACATCATGTGATTAAGGAACAATTATGGTTAATTTGCTCAATCAAATCGTGCAGGACGATTGGTGACGATGGTATTGTACGACCCGACAATGCATGGGACGATAATTTATCGTCGCCTATCATCCAAGATGAATTGCCATAGTTTTTCAACTAATCGTACATGACGACCACCCAATATCGTATTGTAGGAATCGAGCTCTGCATAGGACGATAATTTATTATCGCCTATCATACTGGACAATCAGTACAAACTCTTGAACTGATCATACAGGACAATACAATTTATACTTTCTAAAATAACTATTTTGTACTAATCGTACTGGACGATGCTCTAAATCGTCCTAGACGATATGTTTATCTCTTTGAACTGATCATATAGGGTCTATCTCTTCGTACAGTACTAACATGAGTACTTTGAACTAATTGTATAGGATGATCTTGGATCGTACTGGACAATCAGAGTAAGCAGATTGAAATTTAGAGCTTTTAAGAGGCTCTCTATTTAAACTCTTACTTAGACTTGCTTCTGAGACTTTCATTGTAAGTGTCTTGAGAGGGAGCATAGAGAGGGAGTTAAGGAGTGCTTTGGGAGAGAAGAGGAGAGTTGTTTGTGAGAGAGAGTTGTGAGGGGTTCACAAGGTTACTTAAAGCAAGGTTCTTCCATCTCTACGAGAGAGAAAAAGGATTCATGTTTCTCTGCCATCTTTAGGAGGGAAAAAAAGGATTCCATTTCTATGCATTCACCAGGAGGGTAAAAAAGAATTTCAGGTTCTCTGCCTTCACCATGAGGGTGAAAAAGAGTAAGATCCTCTGTCGCACCGGGTTGGTAGAAGAGATTTTATAAGGGCTTCTCCGTCATGCTGTGGGGGCAAAAGGAGATTCACTAATTTTAGTGCAATACCTGGAAAGAATGTTTCCTGGGAGTGGATGTAGGTCAAGTTGGACCACTATAAATTATGGTGTGTTTATTTTTATTATTTCCTGTATTTTATTTCTTTGTGATTAATTGTGTGGTTGAAAACTCTGATCTTTTATTATTATGAAATTAATTCGCTTCCGCATCGAGGGATAAAATTTTCTATTTTTTACATATTAAAAAAATTATAAAAAGATTTTTTTTAAAGAAAATTTTAAATTACCAATTCACCCCCACCCCCTCTTGGTTAGTCTCGGGCTTGTTTTTTAAGGTCTCACAACCTCCTTGAACTTTCAAACAAGTCCTTTTACTTGGCGTTTAATGATGTCATGATAAATGTGTTAAAGACTGCGATTGTAAAGCATTACCATCTTTCATCCTTTTTTGACCTATATAGGAGAAAATCTTATGTAAAGTGGAAGGATTTCTCTGCCTAAGATTTATACACAAACTTCATCGAATTCTTTCTTGTGTTCACAAGAAACTATAACACCCTTTTGTTACACTTTGAGAACTCGAGCTTTTGTTTTGATGATTACAAATATTATTAAATGCTTATTTAATCTTCTCTTGGTTTTTTGACTGTATATTTTTTTTATGTGTGCATCACTAAGTTTTAGATTCAGCATACACACAGACCATCAAAGAATAAAAGCTCAATGATGGGTTGCATAGGTTAAACTTGTTTGAAAGAGTCTGTAATTTTATTTTTCTTGAGTCAATTTATGTAAAAAGTGGATTGTTAGCTTAACAACCGTACACACACAGGGTGATTGAAAAAAATATATTTTAATTTTCCAGTTGATCATTTATACAATCCAAATCTTACTATATGATCCGTTCAAATAGAAATATATTAAAATGTTTAAATAAAAAAATAAAATTGATTTATTACTAATCATATAATACGAACACCACATCGTATTGAACAATCAGCTATAACCAGCCCACCGTCGAATCTAACTTACCTAACATAGGCAATTTTGAATTTTGAAAATTAAGCATTTTGTACTGTATGAATCTATTCGTATTGTACGATATTTTAAAATACTTCCTAATTTAACTAAAATAATTAAGGAATTAAATCGAATATGAATTAATTACATATCATAATGGACGGTCATATATAGTGTTGAACTAATCGTGTATGGTCCCTTTATCGTACTATATGAATAGAGTTGGCAAAAGTAAAAATTAAGATTTTTAGAAGCCATTATTCAAAATATTGTTAAGACTTTGAGAGGGTGTTTTGGTTTTCTTAGGTCTTCTATTGGTGATCCTTGAGCGTTTGTATCTTCTTGAGAGAGCTTGAAAAGTGGGCTTTAAGCAAAGAAGAGAAAAGGAGAAGTGTGAGAGTAAGAAGACTTTTGCGTGTGTCAAGAGAATGTGAGAGGGATTTTCACACGGTTGCTAAAGCCAAATTCCACCTAAGTTTCTCCATATGTCAATGTTTGTCTTGAGGGAAGCTTTGTGAAAGAAGAAATTGAAGCCAAAGATTGCTAGCTCTCTACCACACCGAGAAGGTGAAAGTAACTTGAGCTACTCCGCCTCACCAGGAGGGAGAAAGTGATTTTGGCTACTCCGCCTCACCATGAGGCTCTGTTTAAAATTGCGCAACAAGAGGCGCGCCTCTGCGCAATTTTGTCCAAAAATGCCCTGAGGTGGACGCAATTCGGGGACTTATTGAGGCGTACGCCTCACATTGGCTGAGGCGCGCCTCAGTTGCGCAATTGCGCAATTTTGAGGGAGGCGTACGCCTCAGCCAAAAGGCCACCCACTTAAAATGACCCCTTCTTTTCCCCCACACCCGTTCGGCCCAGTTATTTCCCGAAATCGGCCGCCCGTAAGCTCCAGTTCGCGAAAAACAAAGGAGCCCGCACGGTCGGCCTCCAATCCCGCCTCCTCTTTCGCCGGCGCCTCCTCTCTCCGGTGAACTTGAAGCGTCCGGCCGCCTTCTAGGAGAAGTCCACAAACGATTTTAGATATTTTTATTTAGTTTTTTGTTAGATTTTTCAAGTTAAAGGGAATCTAGGGTTTATGATTTTTTGAATTATTTTGTTTGATTTTGGATTTTTACATTAGGGATCATGGTTAGAGGCAAGGAAAAGGGGTCTGCGTCATTACGGAGGGACCCTTCTTGGAAATATAGTGTACAAGTTGACATAGGCGGCGGAGAGAAGATCTATGTTTATTTGAAATGCAATTTTTGCGATAAAGTGGTGAAGGGAGGTGTTACCCGCATGAAGGAACATCTATCATGCTCGCACAAAAATGTAGCACCCTGTGCAAAAGTGCCGGACAATGTGAAGGAAGAAATAAGTGCTTACATGAAGAAAACTACCACTGCTAAACACTTACAACAGGAGCAATTTGATGAAAGGGTCGAGCATGGTGCATATTTTGGGAGCGAGAGTGGAAGGGCTCTTCCTCCACTATACATAGTAGAGGTGCACGGGGTCCTATGGATCAGTATATGACTACTCCAGGAGTGGATAGAGGAGAAGCAGAGATGATGCCTGCAGCTGCTACTAGAGAGGGTCGGCGACAGGTTTGCATGGACATTGGGAGGCTTTTTTTTGAGAATGCAATACCATTTAATGTTGCTACATCGCCTGCCTACTTCAGTATGTTGCGGTCTGTAGGATTGTATGGAAGAGGGTTGAAGGCACCTTCCATGTATGAGTTGCGAAGCTGAAAGTAATTTGAGCTACTCCACCTCACCAGGAGGGAGAAAGTGATTTTGGCTACTCCGCCTCGCCATGAGCCCATGAGGGTGAAAGTGATTTGGGCTACACCACCGCACTAAGAGGGTAAAAGGTATTCCGGATCTGTGTCACACTGAGGTGGAAGTGGTTTTGTAAAGCCTTCTTCACCTAGGCGTAATGGCTAAAGGAGAGTCACTAACTATTTAGTGCAGTACCTGAAGAGGACTTCTGGGAGTCAACATTAATCAAGTTGATCGAACCACTATAATAATCATGTTTGCATTTTTTTTTCCACATTTACTTTTTGCACTTTACTTTCTTGCATATTTACTTTTTTGTCATTTAGTTTGGTTTTAGTGATCATTGTTATACGAAAAATATTATGGTTAATTAATAATGATATCTGCTTTAAAAAAAATAGAAACATTATATATATTTTTTATTTGTTTTTCTACCAAATCAAAAATACAAAAATAAGTTGTTTGGCATTGTTATTGTGAATTATGTTTTCACTTGCGCATAAATATATGAATTTGTTTTTAATTAAAAAAATAAAAAATAAAACACAAATTTATCCCCCTCTTTGGTAACTGTAACATTGTTGAAGGATATTCAATTGTCCGCACATCTTTATTTAATAACATAACATTTGATTTCTAGAAAATTTGTATGTCTACTTTATTGCAATGGATTGACTTTCGTATGTGGTATATGACACAAGTAGGTTATTATGTTCCATCTTCCGAAAAGCATTCTAGGCGGGCTCAACTTCACTCTTCAAAACCGAAACCAGAAGGTAACCCATCTGTGTTTAATGGCAAATGATAGTATTGGGAACTTCGACCAAGATGAGGTATGCAAGTTTACTTATGAGGAATTATTTTTGCTTTCTGAACAAATGCATGATTCATATAAGAAGTTGAAAAATAGCATACACTTTTGAAATTTTCTTCCTTGAAAGAAGAGCATGATAGTTCAACTAAATATCATTAAGTTTTTAAAATTGAACACACCTCATTAAATGAGGACCATACATCACTACTGGATTAATTTGATGCATTGAATAAAGACCATATTTATTAATTAAAGTCGCATGAATCCTTGAAGAGTGAGCATCTCGAATTAGAGAAAACATTCAAGGAGTTAGATAAACTTACACTAGAAATAGATAGCAAAGAGCATGAAGTATTGATTGAACTAGACATTAAAGAGTGTAAATGAATATGCAATAAGGAAAATAAATGCACTTCAAAATTATATACACGGGACTATCCATACAATAAAGCCATAGCCTATGACGCAACATACATCATACATCCCAAGGAAGGGGTCTGATCCCCAATTTAGATAAGTTCATTTCTAAGGGTTTAATTGGTGCTATTCCTATGGCATGCTAGGACATTTGCACACACTTGCACACTACAACGTAGAACATATTTAATTTGGAGGCCAAAAGCATCAACATCACAACATAGCAATCATACATTCAAGCACAAGGCAACACCCAAACCCCCTTGGGTTCCCAAAACTAACCTAGGATTGCTTTGTAAGAATGCTCTCACAAGAGATTCAGTGAAAGCATGTGGAACCTATAAAACAGCTGCTCAAGACATATGACGGAAGATTTGAAACAGTTCATAACACTAGATGGCAGGGGTGGAGGTAAGGTAATCTTGGGAGATAAAACCATTAGGAAAGTTGTAGGTACAAGTAAAATATATTTTGTTAAATATTAACTAGTTGTGTGATAAAGATTTTGACATCAAGTTTCTTTCCAAAAAAATATCTTATTACTTTAAATAAAAAAAAACAATTTTAGAAGGAAAAAGAGTTAATAATATTGGCATGCTTAATTTGAACTGTATTAATACATCTAATGATATCTATTGCTTTAAATTTATTTTAGATGAGTCTTGGATATGGCAAAAGCGACTGTTGAAAGTTCGTCAAGGTTGTTAAGCCCTTATGAACTAGTCTCGAGGCTAACTAAAAGAGAGGTGAATTAGATATTTAAAAACTTCTTTAACTAAAAAAATATTTTTTTTTTCTATCTTACAGTGGAAACAAATTAAATAAATAATAAAAAGATTAATCAGACATTTCACCTAAGCAGTTAATCATAGTAAAAATAAAGTGTGGAAAATAATCAATAAGAACATACCATATTTATAGTGGTTCGATCCAACCTGACTTACATCCACTCCTTGGAGGCACCCTCCAAGTATTGTACTAAACCTTTAGTGACTC
Source organism: Dendrobium catenatum (assembly GCF_001605985.2). Taxonomy (NCBI): domain Eukaryota; kingdom Viridiplantae; phylum Streptophyta; class Magnoliopsida; order Asparagales; family Orchidaceae; genus Dendrobium; species Dendrobium catenatum. The sequence goes on along the minus strand of NW_021319178.1, from coordinate 11,802,728 downwards.
TCATTTAGTCCTCACAGCTAGGCGGAGAAGCCCTTCCAAAATCACTTCCACCTTCCCTGGTGCGACAAAGTAGCCGGATCCTTTTACACTAATGAGATATTCTTCTTCCCAAAACATCCCTCAAGACGAATCTTGAATACGATGGTACTAAGGTGCAAGCTTGCCGGAGCAACCGTGTCAAATCCCCTCCAAACTCCCTTGAAATCCCATCTAAGGATTTTTTTTCCTCTCTCAAACTCCACCATTTCCTCTCTCTTTCAAACTCTCTCTTCAAATTTTCTCCAGAAAAATGAAGCTTACATGGATGCCAAAGACTCTTACAAAGTCTTATGAGAAAGCTTAAATATAGAGCTTAAAAAACCCCTAAAAAATCAATTCAACCGTCAAAGATGTATAGTATGATCTCAGGATTGGCTAGTACGTTGTGCAAAATTTGACCTATCAGTATTGTACGATCACCAGTTAGTATTGCACGAACAGTTCAATTTGCCCGCTCGTATTATATGATCACTAGTAGGTACAATACGATTAGTTCAATCGAAATGCAGTTTGTCCAAGACGAAACATGGGATGACCAAAATCATATATGTTGATCGTACAGTATGATCCAGTTCGTACAATACCATTAAAATATCAAAATTAAGCAGATTTGATTGACTAATAACAAGATTAAATTAAGCAATTTTAAACATAGTACAATAAGATCATAATCGTACAATACGATTAGAACAACTTTTAAAATTCAAATTTTTTTCCCAATTTAATGGACGGCGGACTTTCTTATTATAACATATCGTCCAGTACGATGTGGTGTTCATATTGTACAATTAGTTATATTTCAAATATATTTTTCATAGGAAAAATAAATATTTTAATCAATTTCTGCAACACCAGATCGTAGATTATGATCCATATCATATAGTACGATGTAAAGAAAAATTAAAATATTAAAATTACTTTTTGTTCCCCTTGTGTGTGTGCACGGTCACCAAGCTATCATACATTATTATAGGACTTGACTCAAGAAATGAAAATTACAGACTCATTTAACATAACCTATTCTATATAATCTTAAACCTAAAATCTTCAAACAATAGTGCATAATGCACCTGAAATACTAGTCAACAAAAAAAATATGCACTGCAATATTATGAGAAATAAAAAGATAATCAATATTATTTGTTATCATCAAAATCATAAACTTAGAAGCCCAAGTTGCAACAATCTCCCCCTTTTTTTATGATGACAAATAATATTGATTGAATTCACAAACTAAATTTTTTCTCCTTAACTCCACATCACTAAAAAAATTACATTTAAAAAATAGGGGAAAGATTTTTTTGTATTTTTATTTTTTTAAAAAAAATTTAAAAGCTAAATAACAAAAAAAAATTTAAAAATAACACATGAATACAACCAACCACAAAACATTCTCCCCTTTGATATTATAAAAAAAAGAGATAAAATAACAAATAAAATTAAAATACATGTAAAAGAACATAAAAACATAATAAAGAAACAAAAATATAAAATTATGCTTAAAATATAATAAAAATTAAACACACAAAACATATAATAAATATACAAAATAAATAAACAAAACACACAAACAAACCTTAACATACTTATACCTCATCATCATGCTCATGCTTTGATGATTCAGAAGCTAGGTCTGCCTAGAATATTTTTTATTTTTTATCTTTTCTTCTTATCAAAATCATCTTATTTTTACTCTTTTCTCTTGCAGGAAAAGTTTTTAAGTTAGAGCATTTACATTTTGGATATCCGAGTTTCCTACTCCCAAAGAAAATAACGTCATAAGAAAACTTAACATTTTTATCATTTTTTACTTTTGTTCCACTTTTGTTGATGTTTATGCTTATGTTTCAATAGACTTTCAAATTTGTTTGTTATCAATTCTCATCATCTACTAAGTTACATTCATCTGTCTTTGGGTTTTAGCACTATAGTCTTCTCATCACCTGCATCCAAAAGTCTTTGACACACACTTCACTCGTAGGCAATGAGTGAGCCTACTAGATTGTTTATAGAATAAGCATTCAAATGTTTAGATTCACAAATAGTCATGGCTTTGACATCAAATTTATCAAGTAGAGAACGTAGAATTTTGTTAACCTTTTAAAAGTTTGAAAGTTCTCTACTTAAAGCATGCAATGAAATCATAATTTGAGTAAAACTAGTATAAATGTCTAAGATCATCTCATAAGGTTTTATATAGAAAAGCTCATAATCATGCATTAGAATATTCCACTTAGATTGCTTGACTTCAATAGTACCTTCATATGTAGTGCATAATCTATTCCAAATTTCTTTGTGAGTAGTACGTATAGAGATCTCATGCAATCTTCAGAATTTAATGTACAAAAAAATATAATTCAAGCATTTGCCATTTAGTTTAGCATTAATTTGTTCTATTCTACACCATTCAATAAAATGAATATTAATTTTGACTCCATTTATAATACGTGATTGTACAAAATAGCCTATTTGAATCATATGTCACATTTGATAATCAATTGATTGCAAGAAAATAGACATGCGAATTTTTCAAAAATCAAAAGAAATATTTCAAATGAAGGTGGTCGTGTAATTGAATAGCCTTCCGCAATGTTATGATTTCCAAAATGTGTTATAATCGTTTTACTCAAGATTTTCTAAATACTATTTTTGAAACTCTGCTCTGATACCACTTGAAAGTTTGTTGGGGTTGTTAAGCCCTTATGAACTAATCCCGATGCTAACCAAGAAGGTGGTGAATTGGATATTTAAAAATTTCTTTAACTAAAAGAAAAATCTTTTTATACCTTGCAGTGGAAACGAATTAAATCAATAATAAAAGATTAATCAGATATTCACCCAAGTAGTTAATCATAGTAAAAATAAAGTGCGGAAGATAATCAAAAAGAACACACCATATTATAGTGGTTCGGTCCAACCTGATCTACGTCCACTCCTCGGAGACATCCTCCGTGTATTACACTAAACCTTTAGTGACTCTTCTTTAGCCCCCATAGTTAGGCGGAGAAGCCCTTATAAAATCACTTCTACATTCCCTAATGCGGTAGAGTAGCCGGGTCCTTTGACACTAAAGAGATCTTCTTCTTCCCAAAACTTCCCTCAAGACGAACCTTGAATCCGATGGTACTAAGCTACAAGCTTGCCGAAGCAACCGTGTGAAATCGCCTCCACACTCCCTTGAAATCCCCTCCGAGGATCTTCTTCCTCTCTCAAACTCCACCCTTTCCTCTCTCCCTTTCAAACTCTATTTAATTTTTCTCGAGTAAAACAAAGCTTCAATGGATGTAAAAGACTCTTATAAAGTCTTCTAAGAAAACTTAAATAAAGGGTTTAAAAAAACTCTAAAAAATCAATTCAACCGTCAAAGATCATACAATATGATCTCAGGATCGTCCAATACGTGCAGAATTTGACCTATTAGTATTATACGATCAGCATTTAGTACTATAAGAATAGTTCAATTTGCCTGTTCGTGATGTACAATCACCAGTTAGTACAATACGATCAGTTCAATCAAAATATAGTTCATCCAGGATGAAATATGGGATGACCAAAATCATCTATGTTGATCGTACAATACGATCTAGTTTGTATACTACGATCAGAATATAAAAATTAAGCAGGTTCGATTGAATAATCACATAATTAAATTTGGCAAAATTTTAAACATAGTTAAGTACGATCATAATCGTAAAGTACGATTAGAACAATTTTTCAAATTCAAAATTTTTGCCTAATTTAATGGACGGTGTGGTGTTCGTATTGTACGATTAGTTATATTCCAAAAATATTTTTTTCAGGAAAAATAAAATATTTTAATTAATTTCTATAACACCAGATCGTACAGTACGATCCATATCATACAATATAATGTATAGAAAAATTAAAATATTTAAATTAATTTTGGCTCCCCTTATGTGTGTGCACGACCACCAAGCTAACATAATTCATTACAGGCATTGACTTAAGAAATGAAAGTAACAAACTCATTTAACATAACATATTCTACACAATTTTGATCCTTGAATCTTCAAAGAACGATGCACGGTGTACCTGAAATATTAGTCTACACACAAACAAATATACATCACAAATACTATGAGAAATAAAATGGTAATCAATATTATTTGTTATCATCAAAATCATAAATTTGGAAGCCCGAGTTGCAATAACTATGTCATGCTAGCATGAATACACTTTGGAAGATAACACAGCATGATGTAGTTAGAGGCATTCTCAAATTTGAGTTCAATAAGGATGATTTGTATGATGCTTATCAATTAGGTAAGCAGACTAGATCTTCATTCCATGTTATTAAGAAAATTATAACCAAGAAAAATACTTTATATGAATTTGTTTGAGCCAGTTAGTACACCTAGTTTAGGTGGTAAGAGTTTCGGATTTGTGATTGTAGATGGCTATTCTAGTTATATAGGTTAGATTTTTAGCACATAAGAGTGAGTCATATAATGAATTTAAGATCTCCACTTGGATTCAGAAGAAGTTAGGATGTTTAATTTCTATAATTCATAATAATCATGGTAGATAATTTGAAAATGAAAAATTTGAATTGCTTTGTAAGAAGTTTGAAATGAGAATGAAGGGTGAGCTGACTTATTTTCTCATGTTTAGTGTAAAACAAAGAGGAGAAGATACATTCCTAAGCCAATCTAAATATATTAATAAAATCTTAAAGAAGTTTGATATGAAGGTCTCAAAAATATAAATATGCTGATGAACTCAACCACCCAACTAAATAAGGATATAGATGAAAAATCAGTTGACCAGAAAAAGTATAGAGGAATAATATGATCACTACTTTACTTGTATGTTAGTAGATCGAATTTTATGTTTTGGTTTGTTTTGTGCTAGATTTCATGCTGATCCAAAAGAATTTCATATGACTTGTGAAGGAAACTTTTAGATATTTGATAGGTACTCAAAACTTAGGCATTTAGTATCCTATGCATAGCACCAACTTTGACATTATAAGATATCCAGAGATAGATTTTGTTGGGGTTGTTGAGTAGACAGGAAAAATACATTAGAAATTTGTTAGCTCATAGGGCAATCCTTAGTGTCTTGGTATAGTGGAAAATAACACTTTGTAGCCTTATCCACTACTGAAGCATAGTATATAGCTATAGGAAGCTGAATTGCCCAAATTTTATGGCTAAAGAAACAAATCCTTGATTTTGAACTATTCGTAGGCACAATCCCTATCATGTGTGACAATGTTAGTGTGATTTGTATTTCCAAAAATTCAATTTAACATTCACAAACTATACACAGATATTAGACATCATTTTAATAGGGATCATATAACAAAGGGCAATATAGAATTACAGCACGTGGATACAAAAAATCAATTGACATATATCTTTACCAAACCCCTCAATTATGACTAGTTCAGCACACTTAGGACTAGACTAAGTGTAGTGATGTTCATGCTTAGGAAAATTAGGATTATGTAAGTTAAGGTGTGGTTGTTTGCCAAAGTCCTGAATCAGGCAATTTTTTTCTATCAGGTACTTGATTTATTTGCCACTTCCACTCTCCAATTCATCATTTGCCTTACTTTCCCCTACCAAACCGAACTACTTGAATTTATTTTCCGACCTGTACATCACTTCTGATTATACCACTTTACAATCCCAAGTATGACAGCGTCAAGTAATTATCACTTTAGACAACCTACATGAATACCACCACCTTTTCAATGTTGGTCCATCTCCACACTTTGTTTCAGGATCCTTAGACTTTAATTGGACCACTGTAAACACAACAATTAAGAACTCTCCCATATCACAACATCAGCCCTTTGTGAATTTCCAAATCCCAAATGCACATGTCATTCAACACGTTCTTCGAAACTGTGTTCTTCCGAAAGCCAATAATCGTATAAACATCACTCCATTATCCTTGGTCACCTACTATTGCTTATCAGAAACTAAATTAATGCTTGTAATATGATCCTTAGGTACATATAAAATTTCACCTCGGTTAGAAATTTAACACTGCCGTTGCCAGGTCCCAAGTCCTGGATGAGAAAAGTGGAGGGTTGCGTTAGGTAGTCGACAGCCAGCGTAAAACTTGTCGAACAAAAATGACATGAATCCTTTAAGAAATTGTGTTAATGCTAGGGCGTCCCCTGGAAGCGACGCGCTGTATGGCCTGAATACAGTGACAAGTGTGCAAGGGCCGCTGCACCGGCGCCCGGGTGCAGTGTTAAATAGGCAAGGGTTCCCACATCAAGGACGGATGTGGGCAAAGAAGCTAGTCCATGATACTAAAATTAGGATAGGAACTTGGAATATAGGTTCCCTTACAGGTAAATTAATGGAGTTAATAGATATTATGATTCATAGGAAATTAAATATTTTATGCATTCAGGAAACTAAGTGGGTTGGAGAGAAGGCCAAGGAAATCGATAGTTTAGGATTTAAACTTTGGTATTCGGGTAGGAGTCGTACTAGAAATGGTGTAGGTGTCATTATAGATAAGAGTTTAAAGGATAATGTTATAAAAATTAATAGGATTGGAGATAGAATTATAGCTTTAAAGATTGTTGTTGATGATAAGATTGTTAATATTATAAGTGCTTATGCTCCTCAGATAGGTTTGGATATAAGTTCTAAATTAAATTTTTGGAATGACTTAGAAGAATTAATACAAAATATACCTCTTGAAGAAAGAGTTTTTATTGGAGGAGATTTAAATGGACATGTTGGTAAAGAGGTAGTTGATTTTAAAAGCATTCATGGTGGCCATGGATTCGGAACGACGAATGAAGGTGGCAAGACCATATTAGATTTTTGTTTAGCTTATGATTTTTCAATTGCTAATACCTTATTTAAGAAAAGGAATGAGCATCTCATCACTTATAAAAATGGATATAATACAACCCAGATTGACTATTTTCTTATTAGAAAATTAAATCGTTTAGATTGCAAAGATTGTAAAGTTATTCCGAGTGAAAATTTATGTACCCAACATCGATTATTAGTTTTGGACTTTAAGATAAAGGGGCATAAAATAAAAAATAAAGTAAAACAATTTTCTAGGATTAAATGGGGGCATTTAAAGAATATTAACAAAAATATTTTTGGAAATAAGATTTTAGATCTTAAGATTTTGTCTGTGCATGAGGATGCTAATATTATGTGGGAAAAAGTGGCTAGTGATATTAAGAATATTGCAAAAGATGTCCTTGGAGTATCAAAGGGAAAAGCTCCCAATAGTAAAAATAGTTGGTGGTGGAATCCAATTGTGCAAGAAAAGATTAAAAATAAGAAGATTTGTTATAAAAATTGGTTTAATTTTAAAAATTCTGATAATTGGGAAATATATAAAGTGGCTCGTAAGGATGCTAAGAAAGCAATATGCGATGCAAAGACATTAGCTTTTAGCGATTTATATAATAGATTAAATACTAAGGAGGGAGAAAGATATATGTATAAGTTAGCCAAACAAAGAGATAGGAGTAGTAAGGATTTAGTTCAAGTGAAGTGTATTAAGGATGAAGATCAAAAAATACTTTTCTTAGAAGATGATATTCAACAAAGATGGATGAGATATTTTGCTAAACTTTTTAATGAAGAGTGTGAAAATAAGATTGACTATAGTGACCTTAGCACCCTAAATGAAAATAAAGATTTCTATTTTTATCGGCGTATTAGTAAAACTGAAGTTACAGAGGCTTTAAAGAAAATGAAGGATGGAAAAGCTGTTAGACCTGATGATATCCCAATAGAGGTGTGGAAATGCTTAGGAGATGAAGGAATTTCATGGCTTACTAAACTTTTTAATACTATTTTGAAGACTAAAAAGATGCCAGATGAGTGAAGAATGAGTGTGTTAATTCCTATTTTTAAGAATAAAGGTGATGCACAGGATTGCACGAATTATAGAGGTATTAAGTTAATGTGTCATACTTTAAAACTATGGGAGCGAGTTATGGAGCATAGGTTGCGGCGTGATACTAATGTTTCTCAAAATCAATTTGGATTCATGCCGGGTAGGTCGACTATGGAAGCCATACATTTATTAAGAGGTTTGATGGAGAAATATAGAGAAAATAAGGAGGATCTACATATGATATTTATTGATTTAGAAAAAGCATATGATAAAGTTCCAAGAGAAGTGCTATGGAGAGTTCTTGAAAAGAAAGGAGTCAATAATGCTTATATTCAAATCATTAAAGATATGTATGCAGGAGCTATTACTTGTGTTCAAACACAAGGTGGATTGACCAAGTATTTCCCTATTTCGGTTGGGTTACATCAAGGATCAGCCTTAAGCCCATATCTATTTGCTTTAGTCATGGATGTTCTCACTAGACATTTGCAAGATGATGTACCTTGGTGTATGCTTTTTGCTGATGATATTCTTCTTGTTGATAAGACTAGAGAGGGAGTTGAAGGTAAACTTGAATTATGGAGGTCAACCTTAGAGTCTAAAGGTTTTCGCTTGAGTAGATCTAAAACAGAATATATGGAGTGTAATTTTAGTAGTAATAGACCTACTGAAGGGATTGTGACTTTGGGCGATCAAGTCATTAATAAGAGTACACGTTTTAGATATCTTGGATCTATTGTTCAGAGTGATGGTGAAATAGATGGGGATATTATCAACAGAATTCAAGTTGGATGATTGAAGTGGAGGAATGCATCGGGCTTGTTATGTGATAGAAATGTACCCCTCAAACTTAAGGGAAAATTCTATAAGATGATAGTGAGGCCTGCAATGCTTTATGGTGCCGAATGTTGGCCATTAAAAGAGAAGCATAATACTAAGTTAAGTGTGGCAGAGATGAGGATGCTTAGATGGATGAGTGGCTTTACCCTTAGAGATAGGATACGAAATGAGCATATACGTGAAAAGGTTGGAGTAGCTCCAGTAGAAGATAAGATTAGAGAGAGTCGCCTTAGATGGTTTGGCCACATAAAACGACGGCCTTTCGATGACCCGGTTAGGAGAGTAGAGGTATTAGATTTGACTTGTGTTAAGAAAGGTAGGGGTAGACCTAAAAAGACTTGGTTAGAAAATATTAGGAATGACCTTTCTTTATTAGATTTAAACGAGAATTTGGCTTTTAATAGGACACAATGGAGAAAAAGGATTCATGTAGCCGACCCCACGTAGTGGGATAAAGGCTTGATGTTGTTGTTGTTGTTGTTGTTGTTAGAAATATGCGAGCCCGTAGAAGGCAGAACTTAGCTCTAGAAAGCCTCATTGGCTTTTACCCTTAGAGAAAAAGGACCTTTCCTACACAACCAAACCACCTACCTACTTTCCTCACAGACAACTCTTTTCACATTATCTATAGTCCCAACAGATGCACCTGAGTCTGAGGAAGAAGCCGAAATAAGGGGAGCACCCACACAGCTTGCTCGTATTGAGTATCATTATTCTCAAGATGCTTGGACATAACACTTTGCTCGACTAGAACTGATGATAGATATACATATCGAGCAGTCTAGTCAGTGTTGGGAAAAGATGCAATAGTAAGAGTGTCAAAAATTGACACGACATAAAAACCTGAGCGGAATCCTACGTGAAATGTTTGGTTAGGGTCAACCCATTTGAAAAATGGGTCAGGTCCGAGTTCCGATTTCTGACCAGTTTGAGGTATCGGGTTGGATTTGAGTCAACCTGATAACTGAGTAAGAACCCTAAATGACCCGGGCAATTTTATTTAGGTCAAAACGTAAGTAGCGAGCAGGCAACGGGTAGCCAAGTATTATACTTTGTTCATTTCGAATTAGGTTAGCGACATCGTATGTTCTCTCTCCCTCTGTTTTCGCTTGTTTAGGGTTACCTCTGTGGGAGCTCTCCTCGGTTCCATTACATTTTAATCCTTCATTCCTCTTCAAGTTCGTTGCTTATCCGCTGCTTAGTTTCTTACTGTTGCCTTCATTCATAAATAATAGGTTCTCCTCTCCTCTCGATCATTGCAGCCTCAAGAAAAACACCAATTTTTGTATCTATTTTCTGTTTTTGATTTTTTGCTCTTTTAGAAGCTGAAGTATGAAATTTTTGAATGGTTATTTAGTGGATGCCATTGTCAGCAAGGGTTTTTTGAGTTCAGGGTTTCTTCATTTGCTTATCATAATGAATTTTTTGTATGATTATTCAGTCTAATATTTTGTTTTTGCAACTTGCAAAAGAAACTTGTTTCCATTTTGGCCGTTTTGTATTGAAGCAGTTAGAGCTTCATTTTTTTTCTATTTTCATTATGATTTTTTTAGTGCTTTGCATTTTTTGTGTTATTTAGTTATTCTGTGAATGGGTTTTTAAGTTTGACATTTATAGTTTTAAGTTCTTATTAGTTAACATAGTTGATATGTGGGCTCCGAAAATTCGGCCCCGGCCTCCCCCGTTTTGCTTTTTCGGGAAAGTTTTAACGGATTAAGTTTCGGGATAAATTTTAGGAAGGCAGATGAGTTTGTAGATAAGACACTACCCAGATATTTCGCCCTCATTTTGCGAGGACTTTATAATCTAAGTTCTGGTTTCCTACAGGCACAAGCCCCTATAGTTAATTACACCTCTCGATCACGAGAGAGAACTTTCGATTAATGCTAGTCTTCGATCAGTTACGTAGAAAATATGCATTATCTAGCATACGGTAGTACCATGGGCTATGGTATTTGAAGGTTTGATATTTAAAATTAGAAAATTTCATCATATTACATTTAAAGCGGATGGTGGGGGAATAGATGATAGAGTTGATCAAGATCCTATAATTCTATTGTCCTGGGCCATCGTGATCCCTGGTCTACTTAGTTAGAGGAGGAAGTTGACCCAACCTAACATACGGATTCTTAACGTCAGCCATGGGTTGCTTCATCCAAGGGTATCTTGTAGATCTGGGGTGGATGTTTGCCTAATGGGACAAATTTGAATCCACCTTAGCTAACAGAGGGCTTTGTGCCCTATCGATCATATCTTATTGATTCCTTTCTCAAGGATTTGATGCCACTAAGAAATGTATTAGTTTTGGTCATAATCGTAGTTTAATGGTGTCATTTGGTGGCAAAACCACTCGTTTCAGAGTAGCCCGGCTCATAACTATATATCATATAGTGTCATTTGAAGGAAAAATCATCGATCAGAGGACACATACATGTCCTTACTAGTATGAGATTATTTGAGAATGGATCCTACTGATATTTTCGACCAAACAGTAGTTCTTTGTGAGCTAAAGTATTTTTTGATTTGTCCCCCTCAGCAAACTGTTGCAGATGGTGGATGGGTGTTTGTGCTTTAAGTGTGATTATTGGTTTGATTTCAATTTTTAAATATTTGAATTTGATATTATGTGGAGTTTTGGATTTTATGAGAATTTGGGAGGCATTTTTAAGTATTTGGAGTTAATTCCTCTGATTCAGATTTACGCTCAACACGTCCATCATCGGGGTGTATGGGGTCATTACGTTTTATGGGTTGAACCTTGTCAACTCTGTCCAGCTGTCGACAAAGGATCGGGTTAGTAAGCTTTATACTTTTGTTGATGATTTTTTTTATCATAGACCTTAAAGGCCTTATATGAGCATATAAAACAGACATTTCGGTTGACACCCTAACTGTATATCTGTTTGATAGTTCAAGTCATGTCGACTTCTATTGGCTGGTATAGAATGATCGGGTTCAAACTTGAGTTCATTTATGATGTACACAAAGGGGGGGTCAACACAAGTCCAAAATAAATCATATTTTGGCTTCCTTTGAGTCTACTAGCTCAATCCAATTGAGCTAGAATTTTAGCTCATTTATGAGCTAGGCTTTAGTTCATTTATTGAACTAGGGGTTAGCTCATTATTAGCTAGGATTTTAGCTCATAGTTATCTTTATATTTAATGTACTTTTTATGATTTTTATGTTTGTTTTTATGTTTGTCTCTTGGAATTCCAAACCGGCTTTTGGAATTCCAAGATTTCTTTTTCCCATGGTGGCTCCTTGAATTCCACCATGGCCTTTTAGTATTTTGTGCTTTACCTCTTGGGATCTCACGGCTGGCTCCTTGTTCTGTGTCCGCCCCTCGTTTCCCGTGGCTGTGGCTCTCGGTCCGTGCGGTTCCCTTCGTCTCCCGTGGCTGTCTCCTTGGTTCCTGGTTTGGGTGTAAACCGAGAGCTTTGGGGGGGAGGATTTCTATGTTTTAATGCTTAGTTTATTGTGTCAAAATTAATGTAATGTGTCTCTTTGAATTCCCTTTCATACCTATAAATATGGGGGATTGTTTATGTTTGAAGATAGTGAATGATATTTGATTTTTGGAAAAATCAGTTAACCTGCGGGTTGCTTGAAAATCCTGCGGGCTCTTTCCACCCTTCTTTCTCATCCCCTCCAGAAATCCTGCAGACTCTTTCCAACCTTTCTTCTCGGGCTTCTAATCTCTTTCGTCTCTCCGCAAGTGCCACTCCACCTATATCTTTCTTCTCTAAGTGCAGCAACTTTAGGGTGTCTATCGTGTTGTTTGTAAGTCGTCGTCATAAATTTTTTTTATTTGGTTTTAAAATTGAAATGTAAGAGTTTGTTCTTCCCTATTTTCGTCCTTTTTGTCAATTTCGTCCGTAGAAGTCTGTCCTCTCTTTTGTGGGCGAAGGGTATAGGCTCCCTATATCTTTTGTCTGCATCATTTGGTATCAGAGCAAGTTAGGAAATCCTAGGTGGGTTTGTCGAGTTTTGTTTTCAAATCAGTGTTTGTCAAAGTTGTGTCGAGTCAAGTCATAGTAGTCTTGTCTTAAGTTTTTAGATTGAGTCTTGTAATTTTTTTATTGAGTCAAAAAAAATGGAAAATACCAAAAATATGGCATCATTCATAGAGGAAAGCGAGCAACATGATCCTAATGTCCCACTCCCGTTGAACAGGTGGATACCTACTGAAGGTGACTCATCGGATCCACTTCAAGATCGTCTCTACAAATTGCAATATCACATGTTCCTATGTGATCAAAAGTTTGACAAGTACAAAAGGTATCTGCAACAGCAATTTGAAAAAGAACAGGAAGAAATTCTGAAAAGGTTTGGTGAAAAACTCAAAGAGATCGATGAATTGTATGCACCTCCTCAAGAGAATCAACAACAGATAATTCATCAGGAGCTGAATTCGCAAGAAGGGGAGTCTGATGT
>NW_021319178.1:11748267-11789455 GCF_001605985.2 Dendrobium catenatum | reverse complement strand
AGACAAAGGGGCGGGTCAATACAAGTCAAATAAATCATATTTTGGGTTTCCCTTGAGTCAGTACGCTCAATCAAATTGAGCTAGAATTTTAGCCTCATTTATGAGCTTAGATCGCTTCAATAGTTCATTTATTGAACTAGGAAGTTAGCCTATTAATTTAGCTACGATTTTTAAGCTCATAGTTATTCTTAATTTAGTAGTTTCTTTTATGTTTTTATGTTTGTTATTGCTATGTTTTCTCTTGAAATCTCCAACGCCTTTGAATTCCAAGAATTCTTTTCTCATAGGTACTCTTTGATTTCCCATGGATGTTTGATTTTGTTATGCTACTCTTGCGATCTCCGGCTGCTCCTTCCGGTGTCTCCGTCCCTCGTATTCCCGTGGGCCGTTTGGCTCTCGGTTCGTTCGCGGTTCCCGCTCGTCTCCGTGGACGTCTCCTGTGGTTCGGGTTTGGGTGTTAAACCGAGAGCTTGGGGGGAGGAGTTTCTATGTGTTAATGCGTTATTATATGTGTTAAATTAATGTTTGTCTTTTTGTCATTCCTTTCATACTATAAATATGCGGAGGGTATTGATTAATGGTTTTTGAGATATTGAAGTGGGATAAGGATAATTTTGTGGGAAGTCATTCAGAACTTGACGGCGTTGCTTCTGGAAATCCTGCGGGCTCTTTCCAACTTCTTTTCTCCCCTCCGGAACATCCTGGGGCGGGCTCTTTTCCAATACCTTTCTTCTCGGACTTCTAATCCTTCTTTGTCTCTCGCGCAGTGCCCTCCACTGTATCTTTCTTTCTACAGTGCAGCAACTTTAGGGTGCTCGTGTTGTTGCAAGTCTCTATAAAGTTGGCAAGTTCGCCGTTGTTGTCAATTTCTTTAGTTTCTTTAATTTGAAAATAAGATGGTCTTGTTCGTCTCTTTTTTTCTCCTTTAGTCAATTTTGTCCCTAGAAGTCCGTCGTGCTCTTCTTGTGATTCGAAGAATATAGGCTACCCTATATTATTTTGGTGTGCATTAAATGAGAAACACGGAAATCTGTGCCATCTTTGAATGGCACTCACCGAACGAAATGGACATCAATTTCAATATGCTTCGTTCGGACATGAAATAGGATTGTGTGTGCGAAGGAGATAGCTTGAAATACTGTCACAAAATAAAGCATTGTCGGTTGGCGTTAATTAAGCTTAATTTCAGACTGTGCCGTGTAGTCTAGAACAGTCTACCGGCGCGCCAAATAATGTCTGTTCAGGCGTCACCTCGACTTTCTCCTGCAGGTATTCGGTGCGAAGAGAGCACGGTACTCAGCTTCCGATGTGAGAAGGACATAGGCAAATCTTCGTTTTCTTGCTTCTGAACTTGCCAAGCGCATCTCAAGTTTGTGCCTAATAGCATGCACAGTAGCCTGCATTGCATGTTCCATGATCGTTTCGGATCTCCTGCCTAGTTCGGGTCGGAAGTAGGCTGATGGATTGAAGTTGAACCAGGAAAGTATGAGGTAAGTCGAAAATCGAATGTTCCTTTTAAACATACGAAGAAGACTTTGAGTAATTTAAAATGAACATCGAGCGGCTATGCATATGTTGACATTAAACATCCGGTGAAGGAGATCAGGTTCTCGTCGTAAGTGTTAGAATTGTAAGGAGCCCACCAAGATGCCGATATAGGCGTGGTTGGTCCGAAGAGAGAGGGAACTAGCTGATCATGGACTATAGATTACAATTTTAGCTTGTAGCAGCTGAGATAGCAGAGGTTTTTGCAACTCAGGTCATGCCGTACTCATCGCATCTTCAGTCAAAGGCATATTCGTGTGGACTTGTTGAATCATGTGTTGCAACCAAGCCCATCACTAGGTGCGAATTCCTGTGTAATCCTGGTCGTATACCAAGTGAAAATACTGAGACTGGGCCCTAGATTCTTTCATTTAACATTCGCGGGAGAGATAAGCAGAGAGCATGATTTTGGTGCGGTGTGCTCCATTCCATGACATGATTCTATTCTCTACATGCCTGTGAGAAGATATCAATGTTTTACACTTCAACATTGTAGATGGATGCAAAGTGATGGTATAGTACTTGCTTATGATACATCCGACAACAGGTATCCGTATCGGTCAGCTGTCGTACCACTACGAACTATGCTTGAAGCCAAGAAGCAAAAATGTTGAAAACGTCTCAAACCATTTTCCGGAGATTGTTTTAATCCATAAAACAGATTGTTTGCAACTCAAGCCATATCACATGTCGCGATAAAAGCGATCCTTGAATCCGGGCGGTGAGACATATAGATTATGTATCACTTAAGTAACCATGTAGGAAGCATTTGGAAACATCACGCTGTAGAAGATTCCGATTATAAATGACAGCAAGTGTTAAAAGAATTGGATGGTAAGGTAACTGGGAGCAACGGGGCTAAATGTATCTCCATATTAATCAAGCATAATGTTCGGTGGCACCCTTGAGAACTAAAACGAGCTCTAATGACGTGCCACAGTTCCATCCGAATGATTTGGATCTCTATAAAATTCCAGTTTCATCAAAGACATTTTTGAATGCGGACTGCAGGTGCAACTAAATCCATAGTGCTTCTGTTCCTGAAGCCAGCAAACATTTCCAAGGACATAGCACGGCGCCAACAGAGTTTTTAACAGTCTCTGTGCTTATACAAGTTGGATCAGGTGCATGTACACAGCAGAGTGCGCCATACCTTAAATATGACGAGGCTGAATTATGACCGAGCGCTTTGAGCATGTCAGTACCAAAACGACGTAAGCATTGGAGGAGTACTTTGAATAGCTGAAGAGTGCTGAGAAGGAATTTTAGTGGAGTTTTGCTCTGAAACACGAGTAAGATGCAGCGAGAAGAAAATAATGGGCAGCAGCGCTGGGTGTGGTGTAGACTAGAGGCAGGAACGATTGTTGAGAACAGTTGGCCCGAGAAGGTGAAGATTGGTGAGGTAATTGAACTGAAGTTGGCACAGTAACAGGAGTTATAAACCGAAAATTGTGGTAGGTGTAGGAGTAGCTGGAGCTGTGGAACTATGAAAACAAGATTCAATAAACTCATATGCTCTGGAAATATAAATCTACCCAATTTATGTGGATAAGCATATATAACTTTGGTATCGGAATGGATATCCAAGAAAACACAAAGGAAGTGATATTGGGATGGAATTTAGTATGAATGAGAAGGAAGAAACGGGTTTAGCATAGGCACCCAAAGGTTTAAACTATTATACATCCGAGCTAGTGTTGAAAGAAGTTCGAATAGAGAAAAGATTTGCGACGAGAGGAAGGCATGCAAATTAATTAGATAGTATGGCAGTTTGTTCAGCATGTGCCAGAAGATGTATTTAGGCCAAGTTTGGCTGTTCAAATAGTAAAGCTCTAGCTTGTTTCAATGATATGCCAGATGTTTTCGTTCTGCAAATCCCATTCTGCCAGGTGTATGGGGCCAAGTTCTGTGATGAATTAATACAAGATTGCTTTTAAAAGATTGAAATTGTGTTAGAATTATATTCGCAACCACAATCCGGAAGTAGAAATTTCAATTTTAGCATTGAATTGGTTTTACACACTCGACTTTAAAATGAAGATAAAAGATATATAAGCCAGCCAAAAACGAGAAAAGTCGTCTATAACCAAATAACATAGTATTTAAGCCTTGTAAAGGATTACACTAGGGAGAAGGTTCCCCATACCATCACTATGTTTAATTGAGAGGACTACTAGTGCGGGAAAAGAAGAAGGGGAAAAGGGCGAGCTTGTGGGGTTTTTGAAGTAGCGACAAGCTTTACAATTTATAGAAGAAAGAAAAAACAGCAAGAACTAAGTTGGAAAAAAAACTTTTCGAAGCTTGGAGTAAAACTTGTGAAGATGACTGGTCCAATGCGACTTATGCCAGAGTAAGTTGTTGGAGGTGGTTCGGCTTTAAGAGCAAACTCATATAGATACAGAGTTAGAGTCAGAGCTGATTTGAGGAAGAGATTGGATAAAGGACCTCGGACGAATCGGCCTTGAAGGAGAACTGATTGTTCTTCTGATCCTTGATTGTGTATCACAAGAATGAAAAAAGAACAGAGCAAAGCATTGTCAGTCGTAGTTTATTAACAGATAGAGATTTCGATTTAAGATTAGGAATAGTATGTAAGGAATTAAGATTCAAGCTTATGGTTTAGGGGTAGGTAGCAAGCGCTCTTACCAGTTATGCGTCAATTGGAGCAGAATCACCATTGCGATCTTATTTGTTGATTCCATTGCAAGCTTGTGGCGTTGATGAAGCTGAGCGTGAAGCGCTGGGTGAGATGCGCAGACGCACCAGTATCCTAGAAGCCAATCAGGGACACGTCATGGTGTGCATTCAAGGATAGGCTACGGTACTGGCAGCCGCGGATACCGCACTTAAAGGCGCAGTGACCTAGCTTTATACAGAAGTACTTGGCCATTTCCACGGAGCAGAACGTATAAGATTTTGAGCTCCGAGAAGATTGAAACCGTCCACGTACCTGAACGCGGAGAAAACCGCCACATAGAAGGACGCGACTCTCACGCCCTCGATCCGCGGATGGATACACATGTCGAAGTAACGAATCGGGCAGCGAGGAAGAGATTGCTGAAATCCGAACTAGAATCGGAGAATTCAGTTCCTCGTGCATAACAAAGAATTTAAAAAATCATCTAAACTTATGGGGCTTTTAGATTGAGCGAAATGAATGTTCTTTGAACGCTGGACGCGGAACAGTGGTACATACCTTAATCGTATACATAATTGATATAATTCTGGTCATGGTTACTGGTATAATCCACTGAACTTATTGCATTCCAATCTTTGTCTCATTGATCATGCTGGTAAGTATGGCATCATCGTATTATATCCTTCACTGGAAACGTGTGCTAGCTCTCATTTCTTGAGCGTGAGTCGCTGGATATCGATATTTGGTCCGATTATGCAGTCCTGCCGTCGGTCACGTGTCGCAGATATCGGCACTAATAGGAGTTCCAATTTAATAGCATAGGGTAAGAAATATAGAGAGGAATAGTGTGGGTGCCCGATTAGAGAGATCTCAGCAGCAAGATTGTTATGATCAACTACAGCCATGTTAGCATATCAGATGCTTGAAGATCGTCGGACGGGTGGGTATGCAGCTTCGGAGGTTCTTTGTGTACTCGACGGTGGGGGGGAGGCTACCATCCAGAATAATCCATCGAATCATTCGCCGGTAAATTAGCTTTTGAATCTTGAGACTTCCAAAGGAAAGTTGTCTGTAGTTACTTGGAGATTGAAAGAATGATTTACTATTTGGACATTAGAAATTCAGCTGCGGACCCGGTATTGTGATATATCGCCATTGTTGACAGTAGACGGAGAAGCAGGGAATGGACGTTTGTAGGTCCGATTGAAGCGAAGACGTCATTGAGATCAGATTACCGTCAAGGCCTAAAACATATGCTCTGATACCATGTTGAGGTATTCCACGACCTGCAAGTTTAGCAAAGCAAAAGCACGAGTAAGCAAAGGAACATGCAACACGAAACAAAATGTGCATGGCGTCGGTAGGTAGACTCTCGCTGTCGGTGTGGGCTGGGCGTATTCAACGTTGTAGAAAGTGTGTGGCACGTAGCAATAGTGAAGAGTTAGTAAAAAAGGAGATGTTGAATCCTGAGCGCACGATCCAGATCTAAGACCGTTAAGATTAACGGCGTGAGATGACAGATCGTTTTGGCATCATACTTGGAGCACCACTCATGGTAACCGCATTAAGTAGTCTAGTCTGCTCATATAATTATCTTGTCTCATTAATAACTTTGCTATAGTTAGTTGTAGGGTGTGGTAGGTTCTTGGTTGTAGAGAAAATGGCTTGAAGCTTGAGAATAAGATTTTATGACTTATTGCACAGACACATTATTACGATCAGGAGTAGATGAGTGGAGGGTTATTTGTAATGCAAGTTTATTTGCACTGCTTCGTTTGAGTTCATTGTTCAGTTGGTAATTTACTGTTTGCCAAGGGCACTGGAAGAGCAATTGGTTGCCGACACTGTCACTCTTGTAACGATAAGATGAAGAATTTAGTTTCTGATTGCTTTGGATGCGAATGTTTACTGTGCCTACATTTGTGCAGGCAGTTTAATTTGCGTCACATTGTCGACCAAAACGAAATAAGTTTTGTATCATTAATGTAAATCTAGATATGTTCTCCACAAATTAAACTATATGAAATTTAGGTGTGGTCATTCTTGTTTTTAATTAGATCTTCGCAGTTTAATGGCTTGGTCTAGAGATAGTACGTTGGGATTCTAACTTCTTTCGTAATGGAATTTTTTCATTCGATTCTTGGTGTAAATTTTGTGGGGAGTGATATTATCAGACGATTGTCGTTGCTGGGCGCAGCAGTGGATGTTATGGAACAACTTGTATGACCTCACCCTGAAGATTCCTCGATGGGCTGAAATTTTATTCTGAATGTTGGAGGGTTGAAAGCATAGTCAAGACGCTTGTGTTTGTGCCGGTTGAACTCATAGTAACCCCTCATCAGCTGAGAAAATTATGTACCTCCGGGTCGGTCCAGAGGGGTGAATCCGGATCGCCACGTCACCCGGAGGGCACGGGGTGGCATGCGGGATGGGTCGGTGACGGGCTTCGCCCCAGATTCGCCTTGCCGGACGATTCGGAGGCCTGAGCGTAATAATCGGGCCATCGCGGGATCATCGGATGGTTTGAAGTTGAAAAGCGAGCTTGGGCTCAGATGAAAAGTTGTGGGAATGGAACGTTTCTATCATTTCTATACAATTTTCTCAAACTAATGTTTAATTTACTAAAGCATGTCAGATTATTCATTCGTCATCCATTTTGTTCTTTTTACTGTTAGTCAGTATGGCTGCTTCCAACAATTTTTGTGTTTGTTTTGTTTTTTTTTTTGGGTTCTAAAACAAAATTATAGTTTTTAAAATCTGCCATGCAGATTGAGAGAGCAGGACGATCAATGGATACTTAATATGGTGTTGACATGCAGGCAGTGCACCGAACACATGCAGATCTCGATAAAATCCCGAGTCGGTTGGCCTGAAAAGCTCCTTCAACCTGCTCTGTATCACGGAGCCTTATTTGACCTGGATCTCTGTTAGCTTGATTGGGACGGGCGAAAGATTAATCTAGCCTTTGAAGCCATAATTCCATACCAATGTAAGTAATAAATCATTCTATATAGTCGTTTGTACTAATGCTTTTGGATTTCCGATTATCATGCTAATCTGCTCGTGACTTTTTTGATATAGATGTGATATGTCTATTCCATTATCAAGCTTTGTCTATCCTCGTGACTGGGGATGGGGGGTGTCGATGATTAAACTAATCAATCATTGAAAGATAAATTAAATAAATATATAATGAATATTTGACATAGATTATAAAAAAAGTTTGAGAGAGGCATTGTAAATTTTATCTTAATGAGTTTAATTTGTAAAATGTTTCAAAAAAAAAAAAAGGTGTTAGCTCTCTTTTTATAATTTTTTGTTGGGAAAATTTTCTCTTGCAATTTTGATATTATGTAATTTTGAAGATTTGATATGTATCTGAAGTATTTAATATTGAGTTGAGGAATAAATAATTATTGTCATTTTTTACTGTCTAAAGTAGTTGAAATATTTAATTTTGCATTGTTCTGTTGATAATAAGACCATATTATGATAAGAATGCTTCAACATCTTGGAACATGCAGTGACATTGCCATTATTTGTAAATATGATATTATTGGTTTCTATTTTTTTTAATATTAGACTAAAGTGCATTTTCATTTGAAAAATCTCTATCCGAAAATGCAAAGATCGGAAATAAAATCAGATGTGGACTATCAAGGTCTCTATCAATATTCATCATGAGTTGATTTCCTTCTATAGATTATGCTACTAGTGGTATCATAATATGCTTTAATAAATCACTAGTCATTAGTCAATCTTTCATAGATACCACTATTTAGTCTCTACTTTTGATCCTTACTATACTTTGAAAAATTTTGGGGGCCAAAGGAACATATATCGAAAAATGCAAAACAGTTCACACAAGGAAAAGCAAATAAAAGAAAACGTGTAATCGGTAGAACAAGAATTACAAGTAAGAAAGGATTACATAATTCACCAACAATACTGCTATTCCACCAAAAAACACAACTGGCAAAAAGAGAGAGAGCAAGATAGGACTCCAATAGACAAAGGCCAATGACCTGTCATCAGAAAAAGGTCTAGCTCAAAAGATTTAGCGAAGAAGCAGCATTTAAAGAAACTGTACGAAGCCTTGGTTGATGCCACATGCCCTAGATCTAAGAAACGTAGGCAGTAAGGAACCAATCACCATAGCTCACAGAAGATAAGCAGAGAACCATTCAGCCAAAACTCCATGGTTTGCATTAAGCCACCCATGAAAAGAATGGGAGGTGCGAGCATTGCTCGTGATTGTCCAAACGAACTTCACAGAAATAAAACTGCCAAAACATCCCAGCAAATTCCGATCATAAGATTTCCCTGAAACCGGTCCTGATTTGATCCAGAAATTCCATCTTCTCAATTTACTGAACATAATGGCACAATAATGAAAATTTTAATAGCATCAAGGCTTTCCCTAGGAATAGAAAACTGCCATATTGTTCTCTTATCACTGCCATAGATTAAATAGAATGGGCATCTATACTCATATAAGGAAGCTAAAATTTTTTCTCGTCCAATTGATTGAAACTAATGATAAAAAATAGTTTCAAAGAAAGTCAAATTTTAGCAAGGCTTCAACTTGAGAAATAAAGGCAGTCCAGCCAAAAGCAAGGCAATTGAGCACCTTTTTTCATTTTTGGAAAGGGGAAAAAATTTTTTTTCAACATTCTTTCCCAAAAAAACAAATGGAGTGTGATTCAGACACAATTGTGTAGGCTAAGAGCAAGAAGGCTGACTGGAAAATTCCCTTCCTGAGTGATCCCCACATTCACTTCATAGATAATAGCATCCAAGCATAGCAAGCACAAGTCTAGAGAGAAACTTCTGCCAAATAAACTTAACCAATGCACCTTTAAATGGACATGATATTTGAGCAGTAAAAATCTTAAGCTTATGGCGTCATCCAAGACAAAGCCGGGTGCTCCAGTATATTAACCCCAAAATTAGCGCATGAACAGAATTCTACGAAAAAATCATCGAATCCCAAGACAGAGCGTTGGTCAATAATATTATAATCTTATACCATCATTATCATTTTAATACCATCATATCCTTTTATATCAAAATGTTTTCAGTTAATTTATAATATGTTTCCTATTTATATAAAGATATTATATTTTAAAACGTTATCATTAATTATTATTCATAGTCTATATTGTACATAAATTAAAAATATGTTTATTTATATATTATATATATATCTAAAGCTCTCCGAGACATTTTCAATTTAAGCCTTATAAATCTTAATTATTTAATAATAATTATGCCCTCCAAATTTGTGTGTGTAATTTAAATAAATTATGCATTAAAAAATTACTATATTAATAAATCTAATACTATAGAACTATATATATATATCATCTTGATTGGGCACGAATCTCGAAGAAAAATCAGTTGAAACTTCAAAACAATTAAATCGGGATCATCTAAACTTCGATTTTTATGAAAACTTAGATAGGCATAATTGAAATGTCTCGAGATTTTAAGACCCAACGATACCAAATTTGTTCAATCTGGCGCCGACCAAATGTGTCCAAATCAAGACCTTGTGAGAGCAGTTTTGTAAAGGTTCAAAAATAATTTTGATTACAAATGCTTTTGAACCTTGACTGCGTATTATGTCGTATCGAAGCGGCTCGACAAGCGAATCACGGGCTCTAGGAGATAAGCATCCTCATAAGATTCTGCTCTTTATTAAGGCACTTCTAAATTACCAAATGCGAATGGTACCCCATGATCAAGGAACTCCACAAATCAAACGCTCCATTCAAAACACTCGCATTATCCTATCGACTCTCATCGATACTATTTATCTGTTCATGACACTTCGCGAAAACTACAATCAGAACCTTCATTCATCATGGGCAAGGCGGAGGAGAGGCTGGCCCCAAGCATGAAGAAAGAAAGAGGATGAGAATGAAGATTCTCTTGCTACGAGACTCCCTCGAACCACCACCGGACTTCAGCGCGGCACCCGAATGTCGACGGAACTTTCGGCCTGCTACTTGATGACGCCAAGATTTCGTGCTCAGAGACATGCGACTAGGACGCCGACTATCGGACCCCTGCGGCAGGAATTTTCTACCCGACACGAGCAGCCTCTGCACTGGTTGGCTCTGCCTTCCACTTCTGGTGAGAGTCCTAATTTGACTACATTAGACCCTCGAACACCGAACTTCGCGCCATCGCTGGACTTCGTGAGGCGGGGGGAGGATTTCTATGTTTTAATGCTTAGTTTATTGTGTCAAAATTAATGTAATGTGTCTCTTTGTATTCCCTTTCATACCTATAAATATGGGGGATTGTTTATGTTTGAAGATAGTGAATGATATTTGATTTTTGGAAAAATCAGTTAACCTACGGGTTGCTTGGAAATCCTGCGGGCTCTTTCCACCCTTCTTTCTCATCCCCTCCGGAAATCCTGCGGGCTCTTTCCAACCTTTCTTCTCGGACTTCTAATCTCTTTCGTCTCTCCGCAAGTGCCACTCCACTTGTATCTTTCTTCTCTAAGTGCAGCAACTTTAGGGTGTCTGTCGTGTTGTTTGCAAGTCGTCGTCATAAGTTTTTTTTATTTGGTTTTAAAATTGAAATGTAAGAGTTTGTTCTTCCCTATTTTCGTCCTTTTTGTCAATTTCGTCCGTAGAAGTTTGTCCTCTCTTTTGTGGGCGAAGGGTATAGGCTTCTTATATCTTTTGTCTGCATCAATTTACGGACCCGTGCATCATCCCTAGACGTCACGTGTGTTCTCATAACACTCTCGGCGGGACCCATGCGGGTTTTATACATCTCCTTTTGTGTCCTTATGTGCATACATATTATAGTGTATGTGCAGAGGGATATTTTTGGATATTTGTAAAAGCCTTCTATCCGCTTGCATAGATGTTGAGGATCTAATGGTATATTGTAGCAGCTTGTGGATTAAGTTGTTTACTGCTTTGTATAGGTAGATTGTCGTGCACTACTTATTACTTTCTCAGGTGGTTTGTAGTGCACTAACGAATCTCCTGCTTGCTTGTAGATACTTGCATTTTCTACAACTTTTGCATTTTGTTTATGGACAACATATTGGGTGTACAACAAGTCTTCTACAGCAGCTTGTAGGAGAGTGTTTATATCTTTCTTCCTCCTTATTGATGATTGATTGAATTCTTGTTCACCGTGAGTTCTATATCTATTCATCCTTATTGATTTTCAGTATATATAAGGAAACAATATGTTTACTTGCATATCACTGTTATTTGAAGATCTTCCGCCATGAGTTCTTTGTTTGCATTAAATATTGGTGTTCATTTGGATATTTCAAACCATTATTCAACATCTTGCATCTCATTTCCTTATATGTATGCCAAATTAAACTCTGGTTCATTGTTTGACATCTTTGAGTTTATTCCTTATAATCCATCCAAGTTGTACTCTTTATGAATCATGAGTTCTTTGTATCATTTTCAAGTTTGAGTTCTTTGTGATTGTCCCAAGTTACAATCTTGAATCATTATTCTTTCACATTCAGATCAAATCCAAACCAAAGTCTTCTTCATTTGTTTGAATTCCCTGTAGTTAAATTGAAAGTCTTCGTTTGTGTTCAAATTGTCCAAGTTAAATTAGAGTTCCTCGCACTTAGCTTATTTGATTCAAGTTTAAGTTTGAAGTATTGATCATTTGATTTCAAATAAGTCCCTTGTTGTCCATGTGAGTTCAAGTTATGTTGCCTCCTGCTCAGATTAAGTCCCTTGTTCACCAGAAATTCCGGTAGCCTCTCAGCTCTATGTGTATTGCACGGCGTAGATGTTCAAAATGGCTCGCACTATTTACATCTCATGTGCGCTATGGGGCATGGAACATGGCACAAAATAGCGCACAATTATTTTTAAAAAAATTTAAATAATTATAAATATTTTTATATTTATCGTTTTTCTATTTTTAAGACAATATATTTCTAATTTCCAAATATATTAAAAGTGTCAAATAAATGCTAGATTGCTCTTATCGATTGCCATAATTTCATGAACCTACACCCGCGACTACTCAACACACAAAAGAGAAACAACGGTTTCTCCTCTGTTCATTGCTTCGGCCACCTCGTTCGTCCATTCCACAGTCCGCACGACCTTCGGCTAATTCCGCACCAACCAAACTCATCTGATTCTGCACGCGACGCTACTCCAGAGCCTATTCCGCATGCGAGCGGAAGTGATTGCTCTAGAGTGTTATTTGTTATTATCATTATTTTCTTTATGCTGCCACTGATTTCTCATTACTGACAATTGAAGCATAGCACTTGTCAACACTAGTAAGCAATTTCCAGAGTCATTCAAGTTCTTTTGCTAGTGGTTTCTTAGGGAGCCCTACCAGTATTCACAAATAATTTTATTTTATTTTATGTTTTTGTTGTTGTTTATGTTTCCACAAATCTTCTCCAAGTTTACAATGATTTTATTCAACCAATTTTAATGGAGACCAAAATTTATTTATTTGAACTTGTTTGCTTTTAGGTGATCATAAAATGTCATATTCAATTCAATCTTTAAAAAAATCCAACATGCAAATATGTAATCCTAACAAATGAATCCGATAACAAACTGTGACGTTTTTTTGTGGCAAAAAAATAAAATGAGCAATTACACGCCACAAACAACACCTCGTTGGGGATTTTAATAATGCTAGACTATACTCTAATTGTCCTGAGCACGTGAAGTCTGAAATTAAGGCATCCATGTTGAAAAATAAAGATTTAAAAGAATAGATTAATAACACATCAAATGTCAACTTTGATTAAGAAGATGACTTTGATGTGATGACAGATGATATTATAGGTGCTAAACCATCCAAAATAATGTGGACAAATAAATCCAACACTTCTAGTCAGAATTTCACATCAACGTCTGTCTTCAAATCATCACGACCTAAAGGACCGTTAAATACTTTCCTTACACCAAATCCTGAAGATGTAGTAAAGCAAAGAAAATATCAGTTTAGCAAAGAAATGGATGTAGCAAAAAAGGAAATGAGTGGGAAGGGCTATTCATGTTTTCTGTAGATGGATGTATGATGCTGGGATTCCATTCAATGCTGTGAAATATGATAGTTTATCTATTATCGTGGAGGCACATGGATAGTTTGGACCTAGAATAAAATCTCATAGTTATCATGACGTACGAGTTACATGTTTGAAGAAAGAGGTTGGATATACACATGAACTATTATGACGTCATCAAGAAGTATGAGTGTCAATATTAGACTCGACCCGACCCAAACATGACCCCGAAATTTCAGTTACGAGTTGCCCGATTAGCAAATGGGCCGAGTTAGAATTTGAATATTTGACCCATTTTGAGTTTCGGGTCATATTCAGGTCAACCCGAAATACCAAATTTTAACCTGATTCCTCAATTACTACGGTCTAATGTCTATGGAGAAAATAAAGGCCGCGGTGTTTCATGACTTTCATCCAGTCGCCTCAAGTTTTCGGTTTCTCTCTCCTTTCCTCTTCTTTGTTTGATTGTTTCGCTTTGTGCCCTTGCCCTAGTTTTTGACTTTCTGCATGTGTTCTTCGTGATTGACTGGTTGTTGTAGGCTCGATTTCTCATTTTCTCTGATCGCAGGTAAATACTTCTCTCCCCCGTAGTTAGTTATTTCCCGCAAGCTTAATATATTGCCGGCATATATCGACAACCGGTAACCCTTTTGATTTTGGATATAATGTGATGATAGGATGATTCTTTGGCAAGATTTGTAGTCTTTAATGCTTAATTATGAGTTTTCACAAAAAAAAAATCATATTTTATCTTTTAAATGAAAACCCAAGATGTTGTGTGCGTAACAAACCATATATATGATTTTTCACAAATTATGGCTGCAGTTGGATACATTTTTATTGTAGCAGTAAGACTTTGGCAGCTACAAATTTGTGAGGTAAACATTGGAGGGTCTGTTTCAACTGCAATTTGCTTTGTAAATAAGTGCAGCTTACAAAAAGTAAAATAACAAAAGATAGCTAAGATTAAGACGTTACAGTTCAAAACTTCTAATCCAAGCTTACAGGATTTGTATGTACGTCGTTCAATACGCAGTTTTTGTCGAATAGAAGTGATTTTTTTATTTCTGTAACTCCAAAAACAATACATATTAGATTCCCTATAACGAAGAGTCATTTATTCATTAACAACATTTAGTACCTAAAATCAGCTTGGATTAGAACTAGAAAAAAAAAACAATTCTTTCGAGCTGCAAAAAAAATTTTAGGACTGGATAAAACAATTCTCCATCGTAGCTTTATTTTACATTAACTTTAAGTCTTTAATAAATGTTTTCATATGAGCTTTGTTAGATGGAGGATTCAAACATAGTTGTTGAAAGTATTCCTTTCGATGAGAATGTGAAAGTAGGCAATGCTCCTATTTCAGTTGACATTGAAAATGATGATGATGATTTGTGTAATATTGATGAAAAAGATTTAGATGGCCCGTCTACCATCAAGAAAAGAAGAAGGATGAGTTCAATAGTTTGGGGTTACTATGAGATGTTACATATTCGTAGTGATGGCAAGCAGAGATGTAAATGTAGGAAATGAGAGGTAATATATCAGTGTGACAACAAGTTTGGCACTGGCAATTTAAGATGTCATTTACAAAATTGCAAAAAAAGAGATACTCGTGACATTGGGTAGCTTATTTTGCAGTCAAATGCTAGCTCGTCTCCATGTCAGAATCTAGGTTTGACATGCATGAGTTTCGTGAGCTATTCGATGCCTGCACTATTATGCATGATCTTCCTTTCGGTGTGTTGAATGGATTAGTCTTCGTACATTGTTACATTATCTTCATTGTAATCTACAAATTGTTTATAGAAACACTACTAGAAGTGACTGCAAGAAGTTGTTTGCTAAAGAGGAAGGCATTATTCATAAGGAGATTTTAAAATGTACCAGTAAAGTTTTGTTGACTTCTGACATATGGACATCAATTAATATTGATGGTTTCATTTGATTGACAATCCATTTCATTAATAACAACTGGTTGTTGCAAAAAAAAAAAGATAATTTACTTTGGTTTCATGCCACCACCACATGATGGTATTGCTTTGTGTGAGAAACTACATTCTTTCTTAACTGAATGGAAAATTCATAATAGACATTTTTGTATAACTCTAGACAACGCTTTAGCTAACAATATTTATGTTGAATTCTTAAGAAACTAATTAAATTTGCGAAGTGTACTGTTATGTAAGGGTGATTTTTTCATATAAGATATTGTGCTCATATTATGAATCTTGTCGTGCAAGAGAGAATGAAGGAGGTTGATTTCTCTGTTGCAAATGTTAGAGAAAGTATTAAATATGTGAAAGGTTCACAGGAAAAAAAGCAAAAAAAAATTGGAATGTGTCAAGCAAAGCTTTCTTGACTCGAAGAAAGGATTAAGACAAGATGTACCTACAAGGTGAAACTCAACATTCATAATGCTTGCTTCTACTATTTACTACAAACGAGCTTTTCAGGACTTGGAACAACTTGACCCTAATTTCAAATCTTGCCCCAACAACACTGAATGGGAGCGATTGAAGAATATTTGCAAGTTCTAGCTCCTTTTATGAGATTACTTATGCATTTTCTGGCACAAAATATCCTACTGTAAATCTCTTTATCCCTTGTGTTTCTATGGCTTACGCGGCACTTAAGCATGAAAGGTCCTATGGTATAGATTACATCAAAAATATTGCAACAAGGATGTTAGTAAAATTTGAGAAGTAGTGATTTGATATCAGTGATATCTTGGTAATAGCAGTTTTCTTGGATCCTAGGAATAAGTTTACATTTGTTAAATGGTGTTATAGAAAGTTATATAAAGGTGATCACATTAATGAAACTAGAAAGGAAAGGGGGAAACTATTTGCTTTATTTACAAACTTTGAAAAAGTTTATTGACAAATGTATGATGGGTAACCAAGAGGTATATCTATGAAAGCTCAAGCAATGATGAAAAACCTTCTCAACCGAAAGTGAGAGCTGTCGGGCGTTGGGGTAAATATTATTTACTATTGCAACCAAGAGGCACTTGTGTTAGCTTATATCAAGAGCAGATATTGAGATACTTTATTATTTCAAAGATACTACATTAAGTTTAATGCAAAATACCGCCTTTGATGATAATATAGAATTAGAAAAATCAAATATAAATTATTCACTCACTTCAAAGTTGCTAAATGAGTTGAAGGGTTTATATAAGCTATTTGTTAAAGCTTTTTAGTTATACTATCTCATTATTTGGCATTTTAGGATTTTTATTTGTTTAAGACTTTTAATTTTGAAGTGTTTAAGTTTTGACTATCTTTCTTTTGCAGTTAATTCAAGTTGAAGTGTAAGAGGTATAATACTTTAATGATATCTTCAAGTTGGAGTGTAGTTCTATACCAATCTACAAGATGTAATTTCAATTTATTTGTAAATTGCAATCATATAATGTACTAAAATATTATTATTTATGTTTTATTGTAAGAAATGTAACATTGTAATTTCAATTTGTAAATAATTTACACAATAGTTTTCAAGTTCTTAATACACATTTCATATATTTCAATTGCAAATTAATTTTTCAAATCTAATATTTCAATGCATCTAATAGCTTTCAGGATGGGTCGGGTTGACTCAAACATGAACCAGGTCGGGGTTGGGTCAAGAAAAATGATTCAAAACTAGAATCAGGTCATGTTCAGGTCAGGTCAAAATTTTTTGAGTCAAAGTTGGGTTTGATCCAAACATGAACCGATGACACGATTGACACCCCTATCAAGAAGACTGTGCACGATATGATTGTTCTATGATAACAGATGGATGGATGTTGAGGAATGGGAAAAGTTTAATCAATTTTCTTGTTAATTGTCCGAGAGGTGGTGCATTTGTATAGTCAATTGATGCTATTTCTTTTAGGTCTCGCTTACTTGAATTAATAAGAAGGTGCACAAAACAAAGAGCACTTGTCAAACCCGTTAAGACTCATTTCACAATAGCTTTCTTAACTTTATAATGTTTTTAAATCAACAGCAACTGAACTTGAAGAAAATTTGTATTTGTGAAAAGTTAATCTTGAGTCCTTATGCAAAAAAATACTAAAACAAAACAATCTCATCATACAATCTTGCAGCAATCATTTTAAAATATTATAGTGTATGTCATAAAAATAGTTGGTCCTTTATTAAAGGTTCTTAGATTGGTTGATGGAGAGAAG
Source organism: Dendrobium catenatum (assembly GCF_001605985.2). Taxonomy (NCBI): domain Eukaryota; kingdom Viridiplantae; phylum Streptophyta; class Magnoliopsida; order Asparagales; family Orchidaceae; genus Dendrobium; species Dendrobium catenatum. Next base: position 11,772,046 of record NW_021319178.1, on the reverse strand, counting down.
AAGGCCCCAATTGCTTACATATATGAAGCAATGGATAGAGCAAAAGTGGAAATTACTGCAAGCTTCAATAACAGTGATAAGTATGATAAATTTTTTTTAAACTTACATAATTAAGTAAAAGAATTATTTTAAAATCTCACATAAAGGAAAAAAATCTATCATAATTATAATAATTTAAACTCATAAAAATATGATAATTTTAAATTTAAATATTTTTCAAATTTTAAACTTGATTTTTAATATAAATTTAATTTAGATATAACCATATAATTTAATATAAATTATTACTAATTTATGTTACATATTTAATATAAATTTAATTCTAACATAAGTTTATAAATTTAATAAAAATTATTATTATTTTATATTATATGATTAAATATATTTTACATGTATATGTTGTATACCAAATTTATTTAATAAATTTATATCTAAAATCATTAATAAATAGATAAAATTATTAATGATAATTATTTTTATAGTGTATAAATAAATAATTTTTTATTACTAACAATTAAATAAGTATCATTCACATCATGAATAGTTAAATAAAAATTTTGTTTAATAATAGATTTTATAGACATTATATATGTTATGAGCTCATACACACTCAACTCTTTTCTTTAGTCCCACATCACTTGGAAACACTTTCTTACTATTATTTATATAGCATTTTGAGTTCCCTTGAATTACGAGCTCACATGGAGTGGTGGGGCCATATGAAGATGTTTAATGATGGTTTGGGGCAAATGTTTATAATAAAAAATGTAATATAATTTAAATTAAATATTTTAAATATATATTAATTTATTTATTTAAAAATTGGGGAATTTGAACTGGCCGGTTCAAAATAACCGGGGCTAGTTCACTGAACCGGCGGTTTAGTCCGGTTCAATGCAGAAGCAATTTTAAGACTGAATCGGACCAATCTTGTGACCGGTTCACGATTGAACCAATCGAATAGGCCAGTCCGGTCCGATTTTTAAAACATTGTTATTTACATAATATAAAGATTGATTTACAAGTATATAATATTAAAAATAAATATTTTATTTCTTCTAGCTAATTAATGGTTGGCATATGACCAAGAAACTCCCAATTTATAAAGCTTTGCTATCAAAGTCCTAAGTCTAATATTTAGTTCATCCGGATGCGAATACAATTAAAGTATTTTTTAACATGTAAGTATTTTTATGGAGTATGTATTACATTTTTATGTATGTTCATAGTATAGTAATGTAATATTATTTCAATTGCAGCTTCATAGTAGACGAAAAAGAAAATTGGATCATTATCTCTTAAAAGATTTAGTTTATGTAAAATATAATATAGTATTAATTCGAATATATAATCATCATGATGTGATTGGTCATATTTCTTTGATTGAGATAGATGTGCAAATGAGTGGCTAACAGAAAAATTAGATGATGAGTCTGATGAAGAAAATGATTTTATTATTGGAGAGGAAAATTTAACTTAGACAAGTGTTGTTAAGGCTACTGATATTTATGATAAAAAGATATTACATTCGAGAGAGATCTAAAGGCATAAGAAGGAATCTTATTGAGAATGAGGATGAGGGTGATGAAGAGGACAATGAAGTAGGAGAAAATGCTGATGAAGATAATGAAGCTTTTTGACATTTGCTGATGATGAAGATGATTCCCAAGAAGAGTAGATTAAATTCTTATAAAAATATTGACATTTAAAAAAATGATTATAATATTTTGAATTATGAGATATTTGAGTCTTGTTTACTTGAACTCATATTGAATATGATTGTCTTTTATTATTATTATAGCTTGTCTTTTAGTTTAATGATATTGCATATTTATGCTTATTATTTTATAATTCTTGTTTTGTGCCATATTCAAAATGGCATGTGCAGCACCGTGCGCTATGCGCCATGGCTCCAAAGAAACCTTTGCATAGTGGTGCACCATTCGCCATTAACAAGAATGGTGTTGACAAAAAATTTCAACCAGAGGAAATAAAAAATATTTAAAATGACTCACAAATGCCCATAAAAATTTAAATTTTCAAAAATATCGAAATTTCAAAAATACCAAAATTTAAAACATTTAAAAATTAAAATAAATCAGCAAACTCTTAAAGCAAAAGATTCATCTACTTTTGCAACAATTTGCCAGGGTGGACAAATTAAAAATCACTTCAGCTCACAAAGAATTAATGTTTGGTCAAAAATATCACTTGGATTCATTCTCAAATTGTCTTTTGCAAGGACATGGTACGTGTCCTCTAACTGGTGGTTTCGCCATCAAATGACACCACAGGTCGGGACACAAATTTTCAAAGCCCATAGTGTCATTTTATCGTTCATTGATTTCACAACTATCAATTTAACTTTCACATTTCTCTCTCTACAAATTACTTGAAAATTACCGAATCATCACAAAACATCATTTGGAGATCTTGTAAATAATTTACTTCAATCCAATAAATCTTTATTGCAGATAAGTTTGCACTTAGAATAAAGCAAGCACAAAGGACATAACTGATGCAAAAAAGGGATATACAACTTCCCTTGTATCAACCCCTAAAGCCCACCAGGACTGGTTCATTCCCACTTTTTCAAAGTTTACAATTCTCCATGTGTTAGTAACCAAGGCTTTGATATGTTTGCCACCTTATTTAAAATTCCATGCCCTGATAGCCATCAAAATGACACAATGATGGATACGAAGTATGAGGTTATTACTAGTTCTTGGTGGTTTGCCAAATCATCCTAGTACGAGTCCAATGATGTAATAAAAAACGGCAATACATTATATGAAGATCACACATCAGACAAATTTTATAAAACTCTGCTACGCTAAGCATTTTTGCTTTATGATAAAAAAGCTCACCGTTTAAACTCAGTTAGAAGAATCAAAAACCCTATTTTCAGGGATTTGGTAGCTGTGCTTCTCCTAAATTAAAATATTATCTCAGTTATTTGTCATGCATTGAAATTATTTATAGAATCACAGAATTAGATTATTTGATTAGATCCCTTCAAATAATCTAATTTCTGAAAATAGAATACCATGAAATATTTCAACAAAAAGAATCAAGTATGGAAATAAAAACATTGATGAAGATATGTAAATTTGTCAAGAAAGAAGATAAAACTGTGTGGAAGCTAACAACAAAGACAATGATGAGGTAAATCAGGAAGAAAATAAAACATGGAGTGAGACCAACAAACCAGGAATTCTTCATTAACTTGAGCAATCTTCTGGCTGATATTTAAAGCGGTATGAAACATGTCATTTAAGACAAGTTCCCAGAGCACTTTCTTATTCACTTTCCATAAAAATACCTCAGACCTTCCCCGGACATTCAGATTTACTTTCTGTGTCAATCATCAAGATGTCACATTTCTAAAACATTCAGTACCACAATTAATGATGGCGCCAAAAAGAAAGAAATAAAATGGCCGTGCAATTTCAACATATATAAAAAAGCCCTAATGATTTATTCATCAAATTAGTTTTCCCTGGTTAGCCCTCATATTTTTTTGCTAAGATATGGTCGACTGTGAAAATAGAAATTAAGCTTCTTCACAAGCATAACCTATCCGAATGATGTTTTATACTATCAACAAAAGAAACTCTTAGGAATATGTCAATTCAAATCCATTTCACAACCTTAGCAGCAACAAGTTCAATGCACATTAAATTTCAGACAAAAGCTCAAAACTTCTTTAAGAAGAAAACTTCTTTAAGAAGAAAACTTCTTTAAGAAGAAATCAGCTGAATGGCATTTAACTTGGAAAGTATAATTGTTGTGGACACCGAAAATTCGGCCCCGGCCTCCCCCCGCTAATTGCTTTTCTTCGGCGAGGGAGTTATAATGGATTAAGTTCCGAGGTAAATTTTGGAAGACAAATGGGTTTGTAGATTTGACACTACCCAGAGATTTCACCCTCATTTTGCGAGGACTTTATGATCTGAGTTCTGGTTTCCTATAGGCGCAAGCCCCTATAGTTAATTATCCCTCCCGATAACGAGAGAGAACTTTCGATTAAGGCTAGTCATCAATCAGATACATAAATATACGTGTTATCTGACATATAGTAGCAGTAGGGGTTTAAGATGTTGAAAATTGGATATTTAAAATTAGAAATTTCACCATCTAGCACTTAAAGCGAATGGTGGAAGAATGGATGATGGACCCGATCAAGATCCCATGGTTCCGTCATCCCGGACCATCGTGGTCCCTGGTCTACTTAGTCAGAGGAGGTAGTCGACCCAACCTGACAGAAGGATCCTTGTCGGCAATCATGGGTTGCTTCGTCCAAGGGGACCTTGTAGACCTAGGGTGAATGTTTGCCTAAGGGGACAAATTTGAATCTACCTTAGCTAACAGAGGGTTTTGTGCCGTATCGATCATATCCTATTGATTCATATCTCAAGGATTAAATGCCAGTAAGGAACGTATTGGCTTTGGCCATAACCGGTATTTCGTGGTTCCATTTGGCGGCAAAACCACTCGGTTCAGAAGGCACTGGATCATAACTGTTTATCCTGCGGTGTCATTTCGCGGCAAAACGGCCAGTCAGAGGACACGTACCATGTCCTTATTGGTAGGAGATTATTTGAGAATAGATCCTAGTGATATTTTCGACTAGGCATTAGCTCTATGTGAGCTGAAGTAAATTTTAATTTGTCCACCCCGGCAAATTGTTGCAGAGGGCGGATGAATTTTGCTTTAAGCATTGGATGGTTGAATTTCAATTTTAAATATTTGGAATTTACGTGATCTTTAGGATTTTGGATTTTTGGGCATTTAAGTGGCATTTGAAAATATTTGTAAACCCCTCCGATTGAGACCTACAATCAACACGACCATCATCGGGGTGTGAGGGGTCATTTTCATTTGAAAATACTTACATTTTGTGGATGAACCTAGTGAACTCTGTCGATCTGCCGACAACGGATCAAGTTTCATAGGCTTAATGTCTTTATTAGTGAATTCTCTTGATTATATGTTTTGAAGGCCTAATATGAATGTATTAAGACGAATATATCGGTCACCACCGCCGTATATTTGTTTGATGGTTTGAACCATGTCGACTCCTATTGATCTGCATAAAAGGATCGGGTTCAAACTTGAATTCACTTTTTTTGACCCGTGCAGCATTCCTAGACATCACGTGTGTACCATAACACGCTCACTGGGGCCCAAGCGGGTATTTGATTGCATTTACCCCTTGTGTACCTATGTGTATACTGCATATACTGGGGTACTTTGAAATATTTGTAAACGTCTTCCGTCCACTTGAGTGGATGTTGCGGATCCGGTGGCGTGTTATAGCAGCTTCTAGATTGAGTTGCTTACTGCTTTGTGCAGGCAGACTATCGTGCACTATTTGTTTCTTTCAGTAAGTGAATTGTAGTGCACTAACGAATCTCCTGCCTTAGATCGTAGGAGCTTGCACTTGTCGTATTCTTCATGCATTTTGTTGTGGTCTTTGGTCTTTTCAGTACATCCGCTACTACTGCATGTAGGCAGGTAGATATATTCATTCACAATCTGGTATTAACTACAGGATGCTGCATTTACTGAAGTTTTTCTGCATCTACCCACAGATGGTATATGGTGTGACCGTGGAGGACTTGTATTTATTACAGATCTTCTGGTGTTATATAAGGGCTTTTGCATTTATAACAATTCTTCTATATTTGTCTGTAGATAGTGTATTGTGTATATAAAGGGTCTTCTACAATGACTTGAAGGAGTTTGCACTTGTTGTATTTCTTCATTCATATTTGTAGGAGAATTCATCATACTTGTAACATACCCAGTACCACAACTTGTGAGCACAATCCCCATATCAATTACAAATTTTAGGTTTGTTCGTAAGTGATCCACCATCCATGTAATATCTCTACTACTGTTGTTTGTAGGTAGATTCGGCATCTTTTATATGCATATTAACATAGACTGCTGAATGGATTGCATTCATCAATAATATCCCCATGTATGTTGATTGATGATTTGTTACATTTTCTTGTGTATCTTTTAGTAATTGTGATAGCCGTTGTTTGTATCTATGAGATATCTAATGTTAGTTGTAGGGGAGTCGTTACTTTCACGTCTTAGCCATCGTCATCACTCATAAGCGGGCTAATGTGTTTACTATGTTTCTTGAAGAGAAGTTATATCCCTCTACCTCCTTCACGAATAAATTGTATCATTCATTAGAGACCCCATTTTGTAGCAAGTGGTATCCAAGGCTCTTTGTAGCGGACTTCCTTATTCATACATGAATCTCCTGGTCATTGCTCCTGAGTGAGATATACGAATCCTTGTTTGTTCATTTGAATACCAAATCCCTCCACTTGTATGGGACAAATGTATTTGCTTGCATGCATTTTAGTATTTGTGAAAACTGTTATATATTTGTGAGATATATAACAATTAGCTGTCATTGATAGTAGGCAGACAATTTTCCTTGCAACCTCTTCACTTTGCTTGTGGATGTGTTGCATTCATTGTGTATTGCTCCCCCCATCAATTGCAAGCGTATTGACAGATTTGTTTGTGAATCCCTTGACATTAGCTACAAACAAACCCTCATTTGAATCTTCTTATCACTTGTAAATAAATTGATCGTGCAAGTTCTTTGACCTTGGAGATGGTTTACAACATATGAGGGGCTTAATATTCAACATTTGTTCGATATCCACATTCCATTGAGCATGAAGACTTGTTATGCTTATTTCATATCAAACCTTTCTAGTGGCATTTGATTGCATGAGGTTTTATCATCATTTGTGAGTAAATGATGTTTGTAGGTTCTATAGTCATTGCAAGTCTTCCTTTTCACCACAAGCTCCATATATGTTCCTTCGTATTTAGTTTGGATCATTGTTGACATGATAGCATCTTGATGTTGATTGAAGACTTTGTCATGTTGATTGTGATTATGTCATATTGAAAATTCCTTGTCATTCAATACAAATTCTATGTTTATTTACTTGTACTCAATTAGGAGCTCATCACTTGCACTCTACCCATGAGCATGCATATCCTTATACTTGTTGCAACTATCCAATACAAATTCTATGTTTATTTACTTGTACTCAATTAGAAGCTCATCACTTGCACTCTACCCATGAGCATGCATATCCTTATACTTGTTGCAACTATTCAATCCTTTCCATTCGCAAGAATATTGTGAGCGTTGCATACTAGTTACCACCATTCATGGATGACTTGTAATGTTCATTGAGGATTTTATATATTTGCTTGCTTATAGTTGATCAACATTATCACTTTGATTTTAGTATTTTCATTTCAATCTTATAATTGTCAATTCTAGAGTTCAATCTCATTTGGTCCTGAAAGTTCAAGTCTTATCCCTTGTTCATGTTTGAGTTCAGGTATAGTTCAGGCTCTTAATGAACCTCTTCCATTCTTTCGTATCCCCTGTTGTCTAACTCAAGTATTTGCTTGAGTTCAAATTGTCCAAGTTCAAGTTCTCATTTGATCAAAAACTAGTTCAAGTGCTCAATTCTTCGAATTCAAACTCTTCATGCTTAAGTTTGATTTTAAGTCTTTTGTTCAAGTTTGCATTTAGTACGCTAATGTCCAAGTCTTTTGAATATTCAGTTCAAATTCTGGCAACCTTCTGGCGTCTCCCCCGTTTAGGGTAAAAACCAAGAGGCAACATTTCCCTCGACGCTACATTAGCGCTTCAGGTAGGTGTCATATGACACCGCGGTTGCAAATTATTTTTTATCCCCGCCTACTACATGAGCGTTTAAGGGTTTTTGGTTACTTGTTTTAAAAGAGCACAGTTTATTTCCCCCTCTGCACTACGTGAGCGTTTGGAGGTACTTATTTTTTATTTTTTTTCATCCCCTCGCCGCAGGCAGTTTCCCTCCCTGCAACGCTACGTGAGCGCGTAGGGGGTTTGCTGGCTCGTCGCTAGCATTGAAGAAGGATTTTTAGGTCGTCGCAAACGCAGCGCCGGTTTCCCTCCCTACTACACTACATGAGCGCGTAGGAGATTTGTCGGCCCGTCGCAAGCCACGAGAGAAGGATTTTTAAGTTAGGAGTTTATACCTTTGCGGGCGGCAACAAAAGAGTGCACAAAATCTTTTTTTTTCTTTTTTGTCTCATTTTTTTTTTTACAAACACACACACACTCTCTCTCTCTCTCACATATATAAATATATAATAATAATAAAATTTATTTATAATGATAATAAAATATAATTATATAATGATAATTAGTGATAATAAAAAAACAAATAAAAACCACTACCTAATGGGGGTCAGTTATAAGGGTTCGGGCAAGAGCAATGGGTTTGGCTAGAGCAAATGAGCAGGAGGCGTCGTCGGGTAGAGGTAGGGGGCGAGGGCTTAAGGTCCAAAGAGGGCTTGCGGCTGGATGAGGCTCAAACAGAGGAGGATCGATAGGTTAGAGCTGGAGTTCGGCTATGAGAGGGAGGCGGGCTAGCTTCGGACTGGATGGAGTTCGAAATTGAGGTAAGGAGCTCTCTCTCTCTCTCTCTCTGTGAGATCAGGATCGAGCCCAATGGGAAGAGGCGAGCTCGCCTAGGTGAGGTCGGAGGTTGGGAGGATTTCGGCTAGGGCAGAGGAAATCGCGTGGGAGAACTTGCGAGCGAGAGAACACGAAAGGCTTCGTTTGCTCGGTATTTAACGACGACTTGGGCGCTAGATCGAGGCGAGATCACAGATTTTGAGCAAGATTTCCGGGATGTAGACTTGAACAGCGCTGTTTGCAGGTTAGCGGGATTTCTGCGATTTTTTTTTTAAATTGAGAGGTTAACAATTGCGAAGAAGATATTGGCTGATCATTTATAATAAATAACTTGCAACATTCAGAATTTTTAAACAGTGGGTTTACCTTAGATTCTCTTATAAGAAACATCGCTGGGATGACCTACAATAAAGCACTTGGACTAAAACTTTAAAGAGTGCAAGAAAATAATAAAGTTACGAGCGAAACAAACCATAAATTCATAGGAAACGGTCTTCTAAATTCAATTAAGTCTATTATTTCACCAAAAAAAAGAAAGAAACCCTAATAAAGAGTATGACCCTAAGATTTCCTAATGATCTATTATTCTTTTAGATGTTGGCTTCAGATCTAAGGGACGAAACAAAATTTATAAGATCATGACAACAAGTATTATTGTTTATAATTTAAACAGTACAAATTGTTTGCTACTTGCAGCCCATTTCCATAGGGTATTGAAATAGAAATAATTAATTCATGTGTTCTTTTCTTTACCTCCATATCCAAGTAATCATCCTTCCAAAGCTTGCATAGAATTTTCTGAGCTTCTTTCTTTTCAAGAAATGTCTTATCTGAAATCTGAAATCAATTATGTCGTTAGTATAATTCTGCATGGAAGACTTCTCACTGTTGCGATATCTCAGTCAGAAAAAGCTACAGAATATGTTGTTTCTTTCATGCACATGAGTGCAGGGATGTAACTGCCAAACATGAAAAATATATGTGCATGCATTATAGTATGATAAAGAAAATTACGGCAGAATTTACAGTTTCAGATTTTCTTCCCCACAGGCTGATTGAGGATGGCGCTTGCTACTCCTAGATTCAAAATAGACACTCATATGTCTAAAGTATGAATATTTTGTACATAAATCAATCTCCCCAACCACGCAAACTTTGAGATGAATCCTTTTTCCCCCTTCTAAATCCAGTTCCACCACCGAACACGTAGCTAGTAAGCAAATGAATGCAAGCGTACATAGAAGAGAAGAGAGTGTGCCTGTATACATGAAAGATCGATGCATAGCTGCATCTGCGTATTACATTATATTTCTACGTAAGCATATACAAGACCAATAGAGAGGAGGGTTGACATGGATTTTGAGATAACTAATTAATTCGGATAATAATATTGGTCATATCGTCTCCCATCAAACCTATCCAATACAAATATTGGTCATCCCAACTTTCTAAAATGGGATTCTAAATAGAAGGATGCAAAAAACTATAATGGTGGCAACAGGTCTCGGTGATGATTGTAGTCATTTGTTTAAAATTGTACAAAAAGAGGCAGGCATTGGACTGATAAGGCATACACCTCAGTTATACTCAATTTGTCAGAGGTGTAAGCCTAAAAAGATAAAATGATTTTAAATTTAATAGATTAAGTAAATCCTATTTTGTTAATTATCTACCGCTAAAACTAAAACAAACATATCCGAGAACCAAAATCTTACACACCTCCGTTACTCTCATCTGCATTACTCTCATCGCATTTCTCTCATCCGCAATTGAGAATGACGGAGGAGAGGAAGTAACTCATTATAATGATGATTCTGATGAAGACCCACAAAGTGATCAGAGTGGTGGAAGATTTTGAATTTATATAATATTATCTTAGTGACTTATACTTATGTACATTTATGTACGTAGAATAGAGAGCGGGAGAGGCTTATTGTTAAAATATTACTATGACTTGTCATGATCTTACTTTGATATCAATATGTTGGTTATTATTTCATATTTCATTACTTTAATGGTTTAATTTTGAGACCAATACCTTAAATGTCTTGACGATTATACCTCAACTCACTAACATAAAGTGCGTTAATACTCAATTGCATAATTTCAAACAATGATTGTGATAATGACAAAGATGTCAATAATATAATATGGTTGTGAGAAAATTGGAAGCGAAGGTAGAGGAGAAATTTGGCAAGCGATAACTTCCTCTTTAGAATCAGCTGAGCCTCTGAACTTTTTTATTTGATGAAGGAAAAAGGCAATAATGGAGGAAAGCAACAGATGAGACAAAGGTAGTAGACCATAGTGATGACAGATCACAGTGAAGGCAGAAGGCGATGGTGAAGGTGACGACTAGGAAAGGAGAAAAGATTTAAGAAACTAGGTCTTCATTATCCCCATAATTATAAAAATTGGTGTTTGGCAAAAATTACAAAGAAAATACAATATGAATAAATATTTTTTTTTTTTCTTCAACCAACTTAGATTGTAAGGTACATACCATAGGATTACACCTAAAGATGGACCCATCCTAAGAGACTTAGATTTTGGATCGAAAGATTAGAGATTTTTTAATGTTCCTTACAATGGACCATTGTAAGGTGCAATTGGATGATAGCACTTCATAATCTGTTATGGAACTTGTGACAGACTGGCAAGTTGGATCGTACCACAAGAACTTTATTTATTGTTATACCTTAATATAAAACAAATTGCACAGAATGGTCAATATAAGAAATCAATAATTAGGAAAACTTAATAACATACTGAAGCTATTTAAAACAAATATTATTAAGAAATATCTACATAATGCACCAAGTTTTTGGTTCCAATGACGACTATAGACTTCTGACTACACATCAACAAGCGCAAGATTAGAACTTATTGAAGATAATTTCATAGAAGACAAACTGAAATCATTTTGGGCATACACGACCATAGTAGGAGAATCCGAGAATGAAAGGCTAATGGTAAAAAAAATGAAATAAACAAAACATTCTACAAAAAAATTAGGTTTAAAAAAGGAAAAAAATAAAGTTGACAAGAAATGATAACAAAATAAGAATAATTATGTTGTACAAACCTAGTTTTAAGTAAGCCTAACTTAAAGACAAAAGAAACAACAACTTTGTTGGACAACAATCAAAATCAACGCTTAATAAATGTTAAATCTCAGCCCTTAGTTCCATCATAGATCTAATGACTACAAATAAAGATCCGTCGGAAGCCTTCTAGAAACACATTGAGTACCTTCCATAGCTAGACATCTGATTTAGGAAGGATTTTATTTCAGCAATTATTAATTATTCTGTAGTTATTTGTTTCTTTATTAGACCTCTTGTATATATCTATAAATAAGGAGTAAGTTGTATAATAAACTTATGCTTTTCCTCTCATACCTCTCAAATTAACATGGTATCAGAGCTCCGGAGGAATTGAAGAGGAAAAAATTGCCCTAGACGAAAGTCACTCCTTGCGGACGGACGAAACAAAGCCTTGCGGCCAAAGCCAAGGACGCGGACGAAACCTGCGATGCGGACAGAGCTTGAGGAAGGATAGCTTGCGACTCGCACAGAGCTTGTGACGCGGACGGAGCTTGTGACCCGGACGGAGCTTGCAAAGCGAACGGAGCTTAAGGAAGAAGTGTCCGAAGCGAAGCCGTTCGGCCAAAGATTGAACAAACGAAGCTCGTGCAAACGGAGAAGGGAGCGACTCACATGTTCCCCATCTGAGTGACTCAATCGCGTCCTAGCTGATGTTCGATCCGAGTCTTAAAGACTCAGCTCGGATCGGTTTACTAAACCAAAAAGGTTGAAGAAAAAAGAAATTTATATTTATCTGCCTTTATTGCCAAAGATCGGATGTATTTTTTGGGAATCCTTCATTGCTATCTAGGATCTTACAGATAGTCTTCATGTCAGAAATTAATTCTTCCCAGATCATTGGCGAATAGGAGGATTCTATGGGGCAACAAGGATAGGTGACCTCCAAAGCATGCAACCTTCATTTCGAGTGCATGGGAAGAACTACCTAAAGTGGTCTCAATTTGTGAAGATTTATTTAAAGGGGAAAGGAAAAATAAACCACTTTAGAGGAGGACCAAAAGAAGGAGATCCTAATTTTTGGGCATGGGATGAAGCGAACTTCATGATTATGTCATGGTTGTGGAATTCCATGACTCCAGAAATTAGCGATACATTTATGTTCCTCTTCACTGCAAAGGGCATATGGGATGCCGCCAAACAAACGTTCTCAAAAGCTCAGGATGCTGCTGAAATTTTTGAAATCAAAGTCAAAGTAGAAAGCACAAAGCAAGGGAGCAAGACCATAACGGAGTATGCCACTCTTCTACAAAATCTATGTCAAGAACTTGATCACTACATATGCATAGAAATCAGATGTCTGGAAGATGTTGCGATCCTTAAAAACTTTATTGAAAAAGATAGAGTTTATGATTTTTTTGTAAAACTAAATACAGAATTTGATCGGGTTAGATTCCAGATCCTCGAAAAAGAGGAGACGTCATCATTTAATGAAGCCATTTCTCTCATTCGCGAGGAAGAAAGCCGACGAGGAGTGATGTTAGAACGAAATGTCGTTGAAAGTTCAGCAATGGTGATGAACAAAGAATCGTCATGGAAAGAGAAAGGTAAAGACTCCTCAAAATTCAAAGACAACTACTCACTTTGGTGTAGTTATTGCAATAGGTCAAGATAAAAAAAGGAAACATGCTGAAAAATATATGGAAATCCCCCAGCAAAGAGTGGAATCAAAGAACTGAAACAAGGAGCACATCACATGCCAACAACACTACAAGTCAGCCCAACCCAGAAGTATAATCCAGCCTTGGAGAAATCAATAAACAAGATATTGATAAACTGAAACGAGTCCTGACATAATATTATCTCCCTCACTTATCCTAAAAAATGTACTTCACGTACTTCAATTATCCACAAACCTAATATCAATACAAAACTTTACCAATGACCATAATTGTCAAGCTTTATTTAACTGTACTTATTGCTTATTTCAGGACCAGAGATCGGGGATGAACATTGAACTTGCTAAGGAGAAAATTGGGCTATACTATCTGAAAGAACTAAACCAATCTAAAAATAGCTGCTCTATGTTATCCCTAGTTGATAAGAATTCCACTATTTATCTTCATCATTATAGGTTATGACACTCATCTTTTAATGTCCTAAGATATATGTATCCACAATTTTTTCAAAAATTAGAAAATAAACATTTTCATTGTGAAACTTGTGAGTTAGCCAAACATAAATGAACTTCTTTACCAAATAAAAATGAGAGATGTGATACTCATTTCTATCTTATTCATAGTGATATATGGGGACCCTCAAAAATCCCCAATATCTCTAGGGCACGCTGGTTTGTATCATACTTTTCTCCTACTTCTAAAGTGAAGGGATCATCCATAAGTCGTCATGTGTTCACACCCCAAAATAAAATGGGGTTGCAGAGAAAAAAATGGTCACATTATAGCCTCCACCCGAGCTTTCTTATTCCACTACAATACACCCAAATCCTATTGGAGGAAGCTCTCATAACTGTAACTTATCTCATAAACCGACTATCTTCAATAGCCCTAGGACTCAACTCCAATGGAGATTTTGTCCTCATTTTACACCGAGTTTCGAACCCATCATAAACCTACACCCAGAATCTTTGGGTGCACTGCCTACGCTCATATTCACAGCCAAGATAGAGAAAAACTAGATCCAAGAGTACTCAAATGCATCTTTTTAGCTATTCAGCTACCCAAAAATGTTACAAGTGTTATCATCCACCCACAAGAAGAACCCTTGTCTTTATTGAAGATACCTTTAATGAAAACAAATTCCTATTTTTCCAAACCTCATCTTCAGGGGGAGACTGAACTTGAGTAAGATGAGGAAAATGAACTTGCACCTTTTGACCTTCCTCGACCACCTCAAACCAATCCACCTGAAACTCAGGCTAAGGAAACAAAAGACAAAGCTGTCATTAGATTTGAGAAGATATACTCCATGTGTACAAGCTCAAATTATGCTCTAAAGAAGATCCAAGAATCTAAACCATCTCCTGGAAGTAAGGTAAGTTCACCACCTCCCTTATATCCTATAACCAACTCTATATCCTTCAACAACTTCTCATCCTCACACAAAAAAATTCTTGGTTATACTAGAAGATATCCATATTCTTAAAGATATTTCTGAGGCCTTATTTGATGAATATTGAAAAAATACCATGAAAGATGAAATGCATATCCTAGAAAAGAATAATACAAGGGAGATCATCAATCTACCGATAGAAAAAAAAACCGATTGGCTGAAAATGGGTGTCTCTATAAAATACAAAGCTGATGGCATACTAGAAAGTTACAAGGCAAGACTAGTAGCAAAAGGGTACACTCAGACATATGGCATTGACTATTAAGAAACATTTGCACATGTAGCCAAGATGAACACTGTCAAAATACTATTCTCACTAGCAGCCAAGTACAACTGGCATCTAGAACAATTGGATGTGAAAAATGCATTTCTACATTGGGAACTGGAAGAAGAAATATTTATGGAAATACCACAAGGGTTTAAGAAAAAATCTAGAGGTAACAAGGTGCACAGATTACAGAAGACTCTTTATGGGCTCAAACAATCATCAAGGGCCTGGTTCGAAAGATTCTCAAAATTCATGCTTCTTAATGGGTATAAACAAAGTCAAGGGGATCATACACTATTCTTTAAACACTCAGACTCAGGAAAAGTTACTATACTATTGGTCTATGTGGATGATATTATCTTAAATGGGAATAATGAAAAAGAGAAAGTGAATCTAAGGAAAAACTTTACCAAGGAATTTGATATCAAATAACCCGATATGCTAAAATACTTCTTTGGAATTGAAATAACTCACTCCAGTAAGGGAATCTTCATCTCACAATAAAAGACATTAAAGATCTTTTAAAGGAGACAAGAAAACTAGCATGCTAGCCATAACCAACATCAGTAGAACCAAATCTCAATTAGAGAAAGCTAAAGAAGATCGAGATATGGACAAAGGTTCTTACCAGAGATTAGTGGGAAAATTGATCTATCTTTCCCATACTAGACTAGATATAGCATTTGTTGTAAATATAGTCAGCCAGTTTATGCAAAACCCAAAACAAATACAAAAGCAAACAATAGACATAATACTACACTACCTTAAGGTAAACACAGGGAAAGAAGGATTCTCTTTAGAAGAGATCAAGGAATAACACTAGAAGCATATACTAACGTTGATTATGCAGGATCGCCAATAGACAGAAGATCTACCTCTGAATACTGCACATTTCTTGGAGGGAACCTAATTTCATGGAGAAGCAAGAAGCAAAATATGGTGGCAAGATCAAGTGCAGAGGCAAAATATATAGCTATGGCCTTAGGAATATATGAGTTACTCTGGATCAAAATGATATTAGAAGATCTAAAGATCAAGTGGGAAGATCCCATGAAGCTATAATTTGACAACAAATCAGCAATCAACATAACTCAATATTTAGTCAAGCATGACAGGACCAAGCACATAGAAGTAAGCAGACACTTTATTAAAGAAAAGTTAGATAGTTGTCTCATATGTATCAACCATGTGTCATCTAAAGATAAACTTGCAGATTTTCTCACCAAGGGATTTGACAACTCTATCCTTCTCAGAATGATTGACAAGCAGGGAATGGCATATCTGTATTCTCCAGCTTGAGGGGGAGTGTTAAATCTCAACCCTTAGTTCCCTCATAGATCCAACGACTAAAAACAAAGAGCCATGGGAAGCCTTCTAGAAACACATTGAGTACCTTCTATAGCTAGACATTTGATTTAGGAAGGATTTTATTTCAGCAATTATTAATTATTACGTAGTTATTTGTTTCTTCATTAGACCTCTTATATAGATCTATAAATAGGAAGTATGTTGTATAATAAAGTTATGCTTTTCCTCTCATACCTCTCAAATTAACAATAACAATTAAACTTAGTGACGTAATTTAGTATTAAGAAAATCCTACTAAAGATTACCAACAACCTCAAAGGTACCACAAAGTAATTAAGCTAAAGCAAGCATAGCAACTTGGAATTTTTTAAGGAGCAAGTTAAAAGTGAATTACCTTAAAAATTCCCATTCAAAAGAAGTTTATAAAACAACACACTTGCGAGGTTTCAGAGAGGAATTCATTATTATTTAGAGCAACCTTCGCTTTTGAAATTAGTAAGTATAATTGATATAGCAGTGGCCTGTAGTAGCTCAACTCCTATATCTGATTACTGGACTGTAGTTTCCCTATCTATTTACAGCAATAGCTGATCTTCTGTTGCTATTTCATCACATAATTAAGCCAATTCCATCTCAGGGAATAAAACATTTTTGTTGCGTTATCCTTTTTTCCGGGACTGTTTTTCCTCCAATGTGAATTTCAGTTCTCCCATTTGGAATCAGGTTCTACATGCCATCTCATAAGGAATTTATGGTTTATCTCAATGGAAAAAGCAGCCCTGTATGTCATATGAAAAGTCTAAAAATAGATAATCTTAGGCATCTAATTATTTAGTATTTGTTTCAATAAATTTTAGATCCCAGTTATCAATCATATGGGTGCAAATCAGATATGTTATTCATTCAAGTGAGGTAAAAATATGACTTCATTTTTAGGAGTCATGTTCTTATACCGACATCAACTTTTCAAGAATTTGTTAAAGATGATGTTTTTTAAATAAACTTGATGCATTTAGAATTTTGCATTATTTTTGTTTTGAACAATATTAGTTATATTTTCTAGTTTTTTTTTTATTTTTAAGCTATCCAATGATGGTGGTAAATCCAATGATCATGGTAGGAAAAGGTTTGGGTTATGCTTACCTTGGGTTTGCTGGCTTTGGGGTCCACCTTGTCCTTTGGGCTGTTTGCTGGTTTCAAGAGGGCCTTGGCTGTTTTCAGTTTGAGCTTGGTTTGTTGAAATTCTAGTTGTGCCAGCTCATTATGATCATTTAGTGGTGAAGCTCATTATGAGCTGATGTTTAGTTATGAAATTTAAAGTAAGGGAGCTAGATTTGGTGAGTGGAACTTGTTCTTTCATATTCTATTTGAATTGGGGCTGCTGCAGTTTTTTCTCTGGATTTCTCTCCCACGGTTTGTTGCTGCTGTTGCCCCCTCGGTTCTCTGCCCCTTTATTGCCGTGACTTCCCCCTTTTCTCCCGTGAAATGTGTAGTTGCTGGACCCGATATTTGGCTCCTGGTTTCCTGTGCTGGAGCCGTGGCTTTCCTTGTGAACTGCTGTGCCGTTTGGAATTTCTGTACAAAAATCTGATGGCTTCCGTGAATTTACCTGGTTCCGTGGCCTTGTTCTGCTTGGAAATTGCTGTGACTCTTGGGATTTCAGCAAAGTGACTTTTGGCCTTTCATTTCTATTATTTTTATATGGGGATTTGAAGGGTTTTTAGGCTGTTAAGTTTCACTCTATTACCTAAATATATGAGATGCTTTGAGATGAAATGGGTGGTGAAAATTGAGAGCAAATTGCTATAACCTGTGGGTTCTTCTTGGAAAAGCTTGAGAGCTTTGTCCACTTCTTCTTCTCATTCCCTCCGGAAATCATGCGAGCTCTTTCCAACCTTTCGTCTGGGCTTCTAACCTCTTTCTTCTCTACGCAAGTTCCACTCCACATGTATTTTTCTTCTAGTTCCGTTGGTAAAGTTTGTTGGCTGTTTTGGTGAAATTGTTGGCTGTTTTGGTGGCATTTGCTGAAGGAGTTTGGTAGGGAATTGGAACCCCTTTGCAGTGGAGGACCCTTGGTTTGCATATCTAAATCTTATTTTAATATATATTCCTACAATCGGTGCATGTGAGGAGTCCTCAAGTAGGATGTTCTGAGGATAGCGTTTGTTTGTTTTTTTTTGTTTGTTTCTTTTGCTAACTTTCTTTTGCTTTGGTTTGTTGGATGATCGCTTCTTTTCTAATCTGAATTTTAGTTGTTTATTTAGCCTATTTTGTTCTCCAAGTGGTGTCTTAAATTTCTAAAAAGTGAGTCTTGATTTTCTTTGTTCTCTCCTTGTGTTTTTGTTTCAAGTTTGCATACATCAAAACTTGAAATCAAAACCTCCTTCCATCTGATTAATTATAAAGGTGCATGATTCGTTAACACTTATACTGAAACCATTTGGATCAATTTTCTTTAAAGATGATCCTCATTCATATAACATATCATGTTTGCATTGTTTGATTTTAGGTTCTTTATCATATCTTCATCTAGAAATTAGTAATAGATCATTATTAGTATTCCTTAGAACTCATATTAGCTTCATACCAAATCTATAACTTATATCATTAGCAAGATTTGTCCAAAATTGCATGAGGATAACCATAGAATATAAAATGTTAATTATGACAATTATAAACTTTTTTGTTGATGTTAATAAGAGATGCATGAATTTAAATATGGTAATAAAGTAATGGCATGTTTAAATTAAGATAGGCTTTCCTCATGTGTGAGAAAGCAGTATAATAACCCAGAATAACCCCCTTCTAAAATCAGACCGACTTCCCATCACTTTAGGTCCCCTTTTGAATTCCTGAGTTGTGACTTAGGGCAGCAAGAGAGCTAGGCAAGTGATCAAGGGAGCATGCAAGCAAGGTGCGTCGGAGGTGATCTAGCCAAAACCGGGGTGATGGAAGTCGCAACTCCTAAGGATTGCAATGTGCACTTACAATGACAAAGAACTTCCAATGTGGTGGCTTCAACAACTTCAAATATTTGATTTAGAGGATATAAGAATAGGAGTAAAAGAAAGAAGCTTTTTATGATGTGAAACAATTCCATGCGAAAATGATTTGCTCAAAGAAGTTTGCACGCTTAGGTCTAGAGGAAATAATAAGTAAAATCTTATGCGGAATTGAACGATAAGATAAAAATTAAGTGGTACTTAGCTTAGGTTAAACACATGCGAGAAGTTGAGATCATTAAATAGTTAACTAAGTCTTACTTTGCATACATGAGTGGTTTCGACGAGAAATTCCAATACTAATAAAAAGATTAGTTGCTACGAGAAGATCCCTCACACAACTCTTCCTATTACTAGGTTCTAGCGGTGAATAATTGACATGATCTTCATGAATCTATTAATAACCATAAACGAAAAGTAAACTAGGAAGATAAGAGAGTTTGGACGAAGAGTTTACCCAAAGAAAGAAGTTATCCAAGGGAACGACAAATACGGTGCTCCGGCGTAGTTGCTTATGCGTTTGAGGAAGAGTGGACAGCACTTTAGGTTATGGAGCCTTCAAGATATGGCGATGGGGAACATTCTGGACAGCAAGACAGCCATAAGAGGTCACCCAAAATGACTGGCCAGCGGCTAGGGATGCCGAGACAGCAGCAAAGAGGGTCGAGACAGCAATTCGGCACTTGAAATACTTCTGGACAGCAGCCCAAACAGCTTCTGAAAATCTGGGCAGCAGGTTTAACGGAATCCTGGGAAGGTTGGGCCGCCACTAGGCACTTCAGGATGCCTTGGACAGTCATAAACGACTCTCTGGGATCACCTGGCAGCAATTCCCTCTTGCTGGAATCACGGGCCAGCAAAAGAGAGCATTTCCAAATTGAGATTTCTTGATTTGGAAATAAACTAGAGCAGGTTACGGGATGAGGGAGTTAACTGAGGAGAGAGGGAATCCATTTCAGTTTCAGATTTTTGAAATCTGAAATTAAAACTGATGAAATATGGAATTAACTATGGGAGAGGAGGCATTTAAGAGGTATTTAAGTGGTGGTGACGTGGCAATTAGAGAGAGAAACAATGAGGGTGAGGTGGAGGAGAGGGGAATAGGGAGGGAGTAAGTGCTTTCCAAATGAATCAATGCCACCTAGGATGAAAAATTGAAAACTCCACATGTCATGAAATTAAAATTGGATCAATTTGAAAACTTTCCTAATTAGGAATTTTTCAAAATATGGAAAGTTTTGAATTCAAATTTTGAAAATTCAATTCGGTAACTCTTTATTTAATTGCTAAGCACCATCAAGAGTCATAATGATGATTGGATCTTCATCAATGCCTTGGAGCAATGGGTGGCCGGCGCCAAAGAGGAGGGGTGGTTTTGGCTTCGGGTGGAGGTGGCTATGAGCTAGCCGGCGGGTGAATTGTGGAGGGGAGATTGGTGGGGATCGATAGGTATTTCGGTGGTGGGATGAAAGTGAGAGAATCGATGCATTAAAAAATAAAAAAAGAAAGAGAAGTAAGAGAACCGCGACCTTGGAATCCCCAAGATTGGCGGGGTATTGCTTTTTGCCCACTGGGCCTCTCTTCTCACGATCTCACTAAGAGATCATTCAAGAGAAGAACTTAGAACTCAAAGAGAACAATAAGCACAACGTGAAAATTTCATATCAATATTTCATCCTTTCAAAGGAAGGAAAGGCTTAAATAGCCAATTACATGAAGGAAACATAAAAGACATAATTGCGCCTAGGGCCAAACATAAAGCAAAGCCCTCAAGTGAGGGTAGATGGAAAGTACAATACAAATAAAATACATAAATAGACACGATCGTAGCCGTTGATCTTCGATGTCCTCATCATATCCCCAGGTGGGAAAAATCGACTCGTCGAGTGGACTCAAAACTCTCAGTGTATCTTGATCGATCGCGTATCACCATTGCGCTCTCGATCATGATATCCTTGCTTACTGGTTTACTCTTCACTCTCACAAATATACTTCATCGTCCAACCCTCTTATGGATATAATATCATCACCTAGAATCATGTCAACCTACTCCCTATAGAATTTGGGAATAATTTTGGGAGTGGGCCTTATTGTAGCTTGTCACACAGTGGGTCACACAAGAACTTAATTTAGTGGCTTGGGGTTACTCTGACCTTCAAACGTTTCTAACTAAAATCATTTACTTTAGAAAAACTGATGCTTGACTCCTGCAGCTAATCCACCACCGCAAGCGTTTATAGACTTTAAGACTATTCTAATATGTTCCCCATTTAGCATTGATTTCCGGACGAATCTCGCATCCATTACTAATACAACCTAAATTAAATTCGTTTAGAATCAGCATAGACAGTTTATAACTTATTATTTGACTCTCTTCAGTTAAGCGTGCAATTTTCTTAAGAAGTTATGCAGATGTAATTAGCAGGATGTGCTAAATTCATGTCTAAATTCAAGACTCAACAAGATGAACAGAGGTTGTGCGAGATTGATATGCAGAGAATGAAATATGGATTCACACATACATTTTAACAAAGAAGATTTTGGAAAAGACAACAGACTTCAAAACAGCACGCAACAACATACTAACTCACACGAACACTATAGCTAGACAAAGTGGACGAGTCCAAAAAGAGGGGTTTTAAGTGTTCGTTAAGGGAACTGGTGTAGGGGGAGAAAGAGACACTCTACTTACAGGGCACTCTAATATGTGGTTTCAGTTAGGGTGACAGCAGTCTCCCTAGTGGGGTGCTATTTCTTAATAAAGTTCAATCCACTAGGATAAAGTGGTCCTTATACCTGGTCAGGACGAAGGTCATAATGGGCAAAATGTAGAATCAGGAGTGACACACTCTGCAATTCTCTAAAATGAGCGCTCTAAAACTTAGACTCTAAAGCAACAGAGGAGCACAATTGCTAATCAGGATTCAAAGCATTTTCAGAGTCAAATATTATCTTCCGAAATCATAGCACTATAACTCATATTGGAATCAGGATAATTGGGTTCAGGGTTACTATAAATCTGAGTTACAATCAGTAGTAAAGTTTATTGAACGACTTCCCGATTCTATATTATTATCATCAAATTACCAATCGCTCAGTAGGTGATACAACTAAATCAGGATCTTCCATTAAATTCATCGTGTTCAAAAGTCAGATTGGCTTTATTTCGAGGGTACATTAACCCCATCCAGAATACTTTATCCACAGAGTTTATCCTCGAGAGACTAGGATCGGGGTGGTCTAAGGTGTTCGCGTTTAAGGCTTAGACTTTCGCTAGATCATGATTTAAGTCATTCGGACTGATTCAATTAACTTCTATTCCAATCCTTAAAGATTCTTCGTCTCATTGAATATACTAGCATCCACAGCACATGGATCACTCCGTCTCGGGTTCAGAGAACTTTTCTTCTTAATGTCTTCCTTTAATTATAATCATACTGGCAGAGTAGGACTGGGGATGCTAGAGGTTGACTGGGGTGGCTAGAAGTAGGTCCTAGTGGGGAGTCAGAAGAGATGGGGCATTAAAAGAAGACCAGTAGAGGGTCGGCATTAGAAGTGAAGACTTATAGGGTGGGGGTAGCACCCGGATGTTCTAATGGGTGGTGGTCTTGACCACAGTAAGGTCGCCTGAGTTGTCCAACGAAAGAGTGTAGGTGACAGTCACTAGTAGAGGGTCGGTATATTTAAAAATTAAGATCTCGCCTCATGTCTTTCCATGGTGTACTACACCGCGAGCTCTTTATGATCTTCGCAATCTGTCAATAATTGAAGAGCTCGACTTTAATGGTGCGATTAGCGATACTAACCTTGGTTGGGTCAGGAAGTAAAGTGATTTCATAATAGTCCATCTAAGTTGTCTAGCCCATTCCCTGAAGTGGTAAGGGTCTGAGGAGCCATCAAAGGTGGGTAATGATAAGGTGAACCAAAGTGAAAGGTCGTGTGGTTTGAACTCAGGTTTTAGATTGAAAACAGAGTGAGAACATAATTCACGTGGGGATACGTCAACCGGTCTTTTTCCGTCATGATTCTAGTCATGCCTACTAGGTAAACAGATTCATCTAAATCCTTTGCTAGTCTTATCGGGTCCAGGTTGGTTTGCTAAGGGTCACTAGGAAGAGCTTACTAATGTGCGGGCAGCAGCTAAAACCCAAAGATGCTTGCTGGACAGGATTCCAGCAGCTACGTTCAAGGAGCGCAAGCCAAGCGGATGGGAAACACCTACGGAATTGCGGCCAAGCTCCAAGGTGGTGGACAGCACTAAAACAGTGACACTAGCCTCTAAGGGTACTTACAGCAAGCTGAACAGTGTGGACTAGCAGTGTCGGCAGGTGAGTTGTCCTACACTCTAAGGAATGCTATACATTCAAAGGCAGCAGATGACGCCTGTTAAAATGACTAAATGCTCAGGAATGGTGCTGGAAAAGTAAAGAACAGCAGCTAAACAGAGAAACAGCTTCCACATGATAGTGATGCATGCAAACGATTAAAAGGAAGCTAAATGAAACTC
>NW_021319178.1:11728480-11748167 GCF_001605985.2 Dendrobium catenatum | reverse complement strand
CAACTTCAACAACAACAACAACAACATCAAGCCTTTATCCCACTACGTGGGGTCGGCTACATGAATCCTTTTTCTTCATTGTGTCCTATTAAAAGTCAAATTCTTGTTTAAATCTAATAAAGAAAGGTCATTCCTAATATTTTCTAACCAGGTCTTTTTAGGTCTACCCCTACCTTTCTTAACATAAGTCAAATCTAATACCTCTACTCTCCTAACCGGGTCATCGAAAGGCCGTCGTTTTATGTGACCAAACCATCTAAGGCGACTCTCTCTAATTTTATCTTCTACTGGAGCTACTCCAACCTTTTCACGTATATGCTCATTTCGTATCCTATCTCTAAGGGTAAAGCCACTCATCCACCTGAGCATCCTCATCTCTGTCACACTTAACTTAGTATTATGCTTCTCTTTTAATGGCCAACATTCGGCACCATAAAGCATTGCAGGCCTCATTACCATCTTATAGAATTTTCCCTTAAGTTTGAGGGGTACATTTCTATCACATAACAAGCCCGATGCATTCCTCCACATCAACCGTCCAACTTGAATTCTGCTGATAATATCCCCATCTATTTCACCATCACTTTGAACAATTGATCCAAGATATCTAAAACGTGTACTCTTATTAATGACTTGATCGCCCAAAGTCACAATCCCTTCAGTAGGTCTATTACTACTAAAATTACACTCCATATATTCCATTTTAGATCTACTCAAGCGAAAACCTTTAGACTCTAAGGATGACCTCCATAATTCAAGTTTACCTTCAACTCCCTCTCTAGTCTTATCAACAAGAAGAATATCATCAGCAAAAAGCATACACCAAGGTACATCCTCTTGCAAATGTCTAGTGAGAACATCCATGACTAAAGCAAAAAGATATGGGCTTAAGGCCGATCCTTGATGTAACCCAACCGAAATAGGGAAATACTTGGTCAATCCACCTAGCTTGTGTTTGAACACAAGTAATAGCTCCTGCATACATATCTTTAATGATTTGAATATAAGCATTATTGACTCCTTTTTTTTCAAGAACTCTCAATAGCACTTCTCTTGGAACTTTATCATATGCTTTTTCTAAATCAATAAATATCATATGTAGATCATCCTTATTTTCTCTAAATTTCTCCATCAAACCTCTTAATAAATTTCATGTGTGCATCATGCATGTATTGTAAGTAAATTTCTTGTTTAGCCTAGTCGGTGGGTCCACAGTGAAAAGTCTAATGAAAATTATTGGATTTTAATGAGTTGGTACTTACCTTCCTAATTTCAAGTATTGTAGTAAAACCGCTATAGATATATACAAATATAAAGAGGAAATGATAAATAGCAAATGAGCCTGCTTTAGATATAAATGATTATACCTAAAGTGGTTCCGAGTGGATATGTTAACATTTAAATATATTTATTAATGTCATAATATAATATAATGAACATTGCCGCAATATAGATCATCTCTAGGTATGTATTTCTTATTTTTTTATGCCATAAAATCTAATACTAACTTGATGATTCAATGACATTCATTATGTTGTCATTACATTGTACATCGTAACTCTTTTATTGGTCATACTACAAAGCCCATGCCTTGTCATTTGTAAGTTAATCAGTAGGTTTGACCTATTGAGTTTATTTCTTGCAAGCACATATTATATCATGATTTTTAGATTCTGAATTATTAAAAATTTAGTTGAGGGTTTATAGACCCGTGCTTCATAAATATCATTGAAAGGGAATTAAAGTTAGAAGTTATTTAGTTAATTCAATTGTGCTTTTTTTCTTGAATGAGTTATTGTAGTAATTAAATTACATGTACATTTTGGTGGACAAATTAATATTTGATATTGAATTCATAGCTCTAACAACCTTATCGTTGGACAAATACTATTGAAATGGTGTTTTTCTTTGTTCAATTATTTCTAAAACTTTCAACTCACACAATCCTATCAGTTTCTGTGATATTAATTTAGATCTAATGTACGGGATATGACAAAGTGTTAAGCCTAAGTTTAATCTTCTATGCTTATACCCGGTAGGGATTTTTTAATAGGTAAAACTTAGACGTCTGTCAATATTTATTTTATTATAAAAAATAATTAAAATGATCCTCAAGCTATATAAAAAGTTAGATTTAGTCCCTGAACTCCTTAAAGTGTTTAAAAATGCTACTAAATTTGATGACATGTTACTGGATTAGGCGGAGATATAGGATATTTGGTAAGCTTCCAGTAAAAAAAAAATTCCCATTACAACCTCTATTTGTTTAGCCTAGCCAACTCATGTAGACACCGTAGCCAGGAGAAGTCAAGGTTAGATGGGATGGACAATAAGCCAGAAGCAAAGTTGCGATGGGATGACAAGTGACGGGTTAAGGCCAACAATTGGAGATGAAGAGTTAGTCGAGCAGATTACCCGTGCATGCAATGAGAAATGAAGACGACGTGTTACCCAAGCAATTTTAATGATTAGCTTGATATCACCAAACTACAATAAAGTACAAATGAATAGGGAAATTTCGATCTAAGAAGAACGTGCAATGATTGGTAATGGATTTTGCTCTAGTTTTTTTAAATTTATTTGAGATATTCGATTGATTGCTAAGATTTAGCAATGTAGCATACAAACAAATAGGGCAATGAAGCTATTCATATTCCTTTATATTTTTTGTCATCAATCTCGTGCTCCTGCATTGCCCCAATATGCTAACATGCTCTAATGACAAATCTAGCAATCAAATAAATATCTTAAATAAAAAAATGGGACAAAAAAACACTTACCAATCATCATACCTTCTTCTTTGGCCTAAGTTTCATTATTCATATGCGCCTTCTTTTCAGTGTGAAAATATAAAGTTGCTTGGGAGCTGCTAAGGTTACTCGCCTCCACTCCACATGGAGTGCACAGATAAGCTACTCGAATAACTCATCTCCCCTCATTGGACTAAATCCCTTTGCCTGTAATGGAAATATAAAAATTATTCATAATAAAGATGAGCTTCCCAAAACACCCTATACTCCACCTCATTGTGACATTTTGCCTATTCTGATGCGGTGCACATGTCGTGAGGAATACTCCACTTCCTATACCACTCTCCACTCCTTTCTATTACAGTATATTCTATTTTTGTTACAAAGTCCATTTACCTTTTTAAATTATGCTTAACCCGATATAGTATTACGATATAGTAGTTATATGTACTTGTGATAGTAAAACAGAGTAAGAGATATACAAACTTTCTACTATTTGGCACTGTTTTATTGTTCTTATGAATTACTCCTACCTTAGTTGCAACACCAGATTGGTATCAGAGTCAAATCTGTGATGAAAATGGTAGAAGGAAGCAGGTGTATTGCTCCTAATGAGGATCGGAACATAGAAGCTTTGTGGGCTGCTCAAACCACCATCACAAAGCAACTGGACAAGCTTATGGCAGCTTTCTTCAATTTCACTTGTTGACCTTGTTTTTATCTTGGTTTTCCCTCGAACGCGTCAAATTGAGTTGATTGAGCCTCATCGAGCTCGATTCCACTCAAATTGATGCCAATTTCGGTTTTATTTTTGTTAATTAGTTTGGTCGAGTCGAGCCCAAGTTCACCCGAGTCGAGTCAGAGTTATGCCTGATTTGAACCTAATCTCAGCCCCATAAGTTCAATCTAATTCTCATTAAAGCATAATTAATTTTATGACCGAATTGAATTCCATGCTTAAATCAAGAAATTAGATCCAACGGCCCTGATTTAATCAAAACTCCCATTCTGCCATTATCAGTTGGCACAGTCACGTGATGCCTTGTTTTGGCGTAAGTTTGAGTTTCCTTTTAGCAAGGATCGAATGTCAGGATCCCGATTCCATGCATAGGAGAAGCAGAAGGCGAGCAGATGTCAAGTTCATCAGACTATGAAGGCGAGAGCCAAGGCCTTTAGTTTGACGAGCTCAGCCCGTTTGGGAGATTGGACTCTTTTTTTCCTCCCTCCGTCACTCTGTGTGTTCCGCACAAGTCCAAGGGAACCGAAGTTCCCTTCCTCTCGACTCTCCGTCTCTTCAGTTCGGACCAGACTAGGAGGCCGATGCCCCCTCTCTCTCAGTCTCTCTCTCTCGGTTGGAGGGAAGAAGCTGAAGCCCCCTTTCACTCTCTCACTCTCATTGTTTGCAAGCTTTGGCCCTTTCTCTAATTCTTCTATCTACATGCCTTCGCAAGCTTCACCTTCCCCATTCGCTCTCTCTCTCTCTCTCTCTCTCTCTCTCTCTCTCTCTCTCTCTCTCTCTCTCTCTCTCTCTCTCGTAAACAAGATAGGCAGAACTCCCTCCTGCTATCGGCTTCGCCACCCAGGACCAAACCCGACGCCAGCTTCCTCCATCTCATTCGCAAGCCATAACGGCTAAAGGCACCGATTCGACTACCCTTGCCCTAGCCGAACTCTTCTCAAGCAGGTATATCTCTTATTCTTCTTCTTCCTTTCCTTCTAATTCTTCTTCCCTTCTTTATTTCTCTTCTTTATTTCTTTCTGTTGTCTTCCTCTCTTGTTTGAGAGCAGCAGTTAGTTTGCCCCCATGCTTTGATTGTAGATGGCCACTTCCTATCTTCCCTTAGGAATGAAAGTGGTTCAATCGTGTTTTTCAAGTCATTGAGCTTTTCGTAGTAAATGTTGTTGCTACTGTATGAGCTTGTTTCTATTTGGTCGCTGACTTATACATTCTAATTTCATTAACATTTTTTTTGTGACGAGAGGGATTAGGGGCATTTATGTAAGGCAAACTTGCTACCACATTGGTGATATTCATTCAATATGAAAACTCTGGATTTTCTCATAAGCACATTGTCATTATTTATTCATTACATAGGCTTTGAGGGGTTTGTGTGTTAAAAAAAATCTTTTAAAATCCAATTATATGGGTATTGAGAAAAAAATGGTTATCTTACCTCCTCAAAGAATAGTAAGAAGTTGATCTGTTGTGATGGTGATTGTATAGCATGATCTTCCTATGGGTTCACTTCCTATAATTTCAGTGTTGCATTTCATTTCGGTTGCTCGATGAAATGCTCTTGAAAGAAAAGATATAATATAATGGGGCAATTCATATTGAAACCTCACGTGGATGCCAAGCTTCTTTTTTTATACTTGGGAAGTTTCGATAATGAGTTATCTTCAGTAAATCTTGAGAATGATTGAACAACATTCCAAGCTATTCTCATACGAAGCAAATTTATTCCCTACTTTTCACATAGGCATCTTATTAAGGCCAATGGTGCTAAAACCTTCATCTCGTTTCAATGATTAAGGGAGATTTTATGAACCATAGCTATGTTAGAAAGCTCTTGTGCTCATTTGCATTGTCTGTAACATCTAACATGAGCATTGGGTTCTTTCCATTTTGTAAATAAGGAATGTATCAAAGTTTTAGTAATGTGTTTATGAGCTAATCATAATGATTCTTCATTTGCTGCTTAAGATTGATATGAGCATAATACTTGGTTGCTTCTTTCCTTTCTCCATCTTGAAAGTTTTTGATGGCAAAGTGAATGGGGAAATTTGTTAGCATTGTTTAGCGGAGGTTATGTTCTTCTCATTATTCATATTAGAAGGATTAAAATCATAACCTTATGATTACTTACGCTAAGATAATGAAGTTTTGAATTACTCCATAGAGATTTGTTCGCTCTTTCACACATGCATTTGTGCCTTGATCACGTCATGAGTAATGGCTATGTATAAAATATTCACCTAGCTTTATAGTTGAATCATTCACAATTAATGTATGTTTTGTGGATCACTGTTGTTATAATTCTATCGATGCAAGCATCTTTGCAGAAGTGTGGGAGAACTTTCATGGGTTTTCAAATGTGAATTTGTTTTCTTTTAGATCTAAATGCTATTTCGATTTATGTTGGTTGAAGTGTCTCTTGAACTTCGGAGAATAAATTGATCTTCCTTGTGGTTCCATGTCTTGATAAGAATATTGAATTTCAAATTACTATTGGATGAATTATTTTGTTGCTTGGCATGAAGGATTATAGTCTTTTGTTCTCAAATGTTTGTAGTTTCATTAAAAATAGCTAGAGTGAAAGTTGAAGGAGATACATCATCTTATATCCAAGAATCTCATTTACAATTTTCAAGAATATCTTTTCTCATACTTCTTTAGCCATTTGATAATTATGGATTTTTGGATAGAATGTTTTATGTTAGCTTGAGTTATGTGTTTGTTTCGGAAAAGGTGATGGTTTCTTAACTTGTTAGAAGGCTTTATGATTAGAGAGTTTCATGAGTTGTATTTCTTGGAAAAGCTTTGTGAATCGTTTTGCCTCGAGAAGTTCTATTATGTGTTTTGTGAGTGTTTTATAACGAAAAGTCTCATAAAATCTTCTTGTTAAAAGATTTTCATGAATTAATCCCGCGCCGAAGATATTTGTTTCGCGCCGAAAAGGTCATAGCGGATTTCTTATAGGAAAGTTTTATGTGTTGCTTGGTTTGGATGGTCCTATAAGTTGTTTTGGGGATTATGGACTTTATGAATGACTTTTCTTTTGAAAAACTTGATTTTAGAAGGCTCTTTTAGTTCTCTTTTCATGGATGAGTTACTTTCTTTTATTTGTATTTGATCCTAAAGATAAGTTAAAAGAAAAGTGGGTTGAAAATATATTTGGGTTTGGAGTGAAAGAACTTGTTTGGGTTTGGGGTTTCCGGGTTTGTTTCTTCTTCGCTACTTTAAGTTTATATGAAAATCGATATGAGTAGTTGTGTCAAATATTTCGAGTGATTTCTTGAAACATGGGAATAATAAATAACATCAAAACCCCTTCCTCTCATATGCATTTGACTTAAACGTCAAATGGGAGCGAAGGATGTGTCGAATGCATGTCTAGCTTTGAAAACGCATGCCTAACAATGATATGCTTACATAATTTTCTTCCAAATTTATTTTTTTTCTTTACATTTGTTGGAGTTTTATGGCTTCAACATATAATTTATAAACTGATTGATTAATTTTACGTATATACCTGAGATTGCATTGCAGAAAGATTAATACACTTGTTAGTAAATCCTTACATATTCCATGCATAATTCTTTTCATATATATATATATATATACACAAGCATGTATGAATATAATTCAAAAGTATTTTATTCATGTTAAAGAACTCTTATGCATTTTATGTATTACTCTTCTTTATACTTCGTGTGAATGATTTTCCATGTGTTTAATGTATAATATATTTCTTCATCAATTTTTCTTACCAATGTAAATGAGCCTTCACATATTTTATGCATAGTTTTCTTATTAGTCCTTCAATTGTGAATTCCTATGTTTGATGTTGTTAGATTTTCATATGATCCATGTGTAGTCTCCCCTTATATTTTATGTTGAAAACTCTTATGTTGTTTTATGTTCTAGCAATAACATGCATGTATTTTATAAATACTAACCTTAAATTTTCTGTTAATTATATTTTTATTTACCCGCATTCTTTTTTGAATAGCCTCTACGCTCACCCTATGTTTGCTTTTGTTTTATTGTTTGTGATGTACAATGTATCCTGCATAGACGAATCAATGGGATCATTTGCTTGAGAGTTTTTTAGTGGGCACGTCATGGTTAGGTATAATCTTGCTGCTTATAAAAACCTGAAATTATATGTTGAAATTGTTAGACATCACACACACTTTGTTAACCACTTTTAGTTTAATATATATTCTAGAATGTTTAGTTAGCTAGTCATAACTTAGTGCACTAATGAAGCCTTGGCCTTATGGGTCAACGCTTGCCCCCTTCTGCGAGCCATATAAACTCTTATGGTAGGCCTGTAGTGTAGGCCCACCTACTTGTGTCATGTGCATCGTAGTTTTCCCACACGAAATGAGCACCGTTCGGATGTTCCTTTTTTTCTATTTTGAATGTGATACCCCCCCCCCCCCCGGGTTATGTGAGCCCTCGAGACCATTAGGATCATTTTAGGCCTATAGTATAGGCCACCTATTTATACCATGTGCATCACTATTTTCCCACACGAAGTGGGCACCGTTAAGATTGTTTTCTATTTTGGTGTGATGCGGGTACCTTACCTGGAGGGTATCTTTGATGTTTTCATTTACTTTCTGTATTCTAGATGTCATGCATGCATCTTTATACACTTTACTTCACAGTGTACCCTGTCTACATATATGCATTATATCAGCATTGGTCAAGTAAAAATGTCAAAGTAAAATGTATCTAGGTTGATTATAAAAGTGAAGATTCAATGTAGAATGTATCTAGGATTTCATGTAAAGTGTTCATCGTATTTATGTATGTTTTAGTTTCAAAGACTTGTAAAAGGTTAAATGTGATCATTTATGCACACGTATAGGGCTCCAAAAGATAATCCCTCCTTTGGAAGATGTTCTCATTTGAAATTCTATAGTATAGATTTTTGGAGTCAGAAGATAACAAATAGCCACATTTAAGCCTATTCCATTCATAGGTGTAGAAATTCAAACTGTTGTTGTGGAGCTTGGCCACCTTATCTTTCAGCAAACCTAATAATATTTTTTTATTTGTGCATCCGTTTCATGCATTATACATGACGTTAGATAAATTTATTTATATATTTTATGTATCACTGATTTAAACCTCTGAACTAAAAATCCTTGATTTTTTAGGATAGAGCATTCTTATCTAGCATACATATAGGGCCATTGATTGTGTTTAAGAAGTTAGTTGTCAGCTCACTCTAGGCAAGCATAAACCCAGATTATACACCCCTCAGTGTGTCTCTTTTTACTTCTGATGGATTTTGAATCTGTTATTTCTCCTAGAATAGTGAATTCCATCATTGATCTTTTAAACTCAAAGTTTTAATCACATCTTTATTCATTTAAAGATGTTTAATTATCACTAAAGATAAGAGCTTATCATCTTTGGAATAGAACTTAGAAACTTTTTCTGTGCACCAAATTAAGAAGAGAATGATACATCGTCCTTAATCGAGAGTTTTCTTAGGCTGAGGCCTAAGATGTAATTAACCACGGGGGCTTGCGCCTGTGAAAAATCGATCCCCACATCAAATAAACCCTATTTGAGCTTATGTATCGAATAAGGGAAATCTCGTGACTTTGATCGGGTCATACATATTATTATCCACCGAGATGTGTAAGTGAAAATCGCTATCCTCTATTATTAATCGTATGTATGACTCAATCTTCTCTTCCATTGGCCTGCTTGCAAAGAATGTAAAGGTTTACGATCGTTTTATCCTATGGGATGGTTAATCGTATGTATAACTTCATCTTCTCTCTCCTTTACATTATGTTCTCCATGAGCAGAATCCTTTTGGAGACCCACATCACTGTTGAAATGCGGAATGAGGTACTTCACCTCAAGATGTTGGCCAATGCCAATCCCGTTATAAGCCAACACATACCAGCAACCACACCAGTCATGATGGCTCCAGAGAGAGTAGAACGATTCTATCAGCAACCCCCTACCAGTTCTAAGATGATTTTGACGATACTCTCGATTGAGAAGCTCTATATTCAACAAATGAAGAACCTGTTCAGCATTAAGAACCACAAAGGCATCAAGGAGTACAAAACAGAGGCAGAGCGAGTTTCGTATCAAGCTTGACATTCCGTTTTTTGATAGAAGATTGCACATCGAAGATTACTTGGACTAGGAAAGTGTCGTGGAGATATTTTTTTATTATATGAAAATTCCACCTAATAAACAATTAAAATATGTGGTCTACACCAATATGCCAAATCACTTATAACTCTATGCCCAATTGCTCCACTGGACAATATTCTTTTAATATGACTACCAATATGCCAAATAACCTCCTTGATCTAGCAGTTCTACTAAATGTCAAAGCCAATCAGCTTCCAAAACAGCAACTCAATGTGTTTATATGTTAAAAACTGTTAAAGACAAGTTGACAGCCTCCAATACCACTCACAAATTGCAAGCCGGACAACATCGTTGACGCAAAGTATTCAACCCTGGAGACCTTGTTATGCTTCATTTGTAGGAGTGATTCCCATCAAGAAGCTACTCCAAGCTCAGTCCCAGAAAGATTAACCCATTTCCAATTCTATGTTGCATCAATGACAATCCTTACATTGTCAATTTACCTTCTGAATTCAAAACATCTACTTTCAATGTTACTGACATATACACTTACTATGTACTCACCTGAAAATGTTCCAACTTCTATAACATCACCGGAAGCGAGCTCTTCAGAGGCCGGGGAGGTCTGATGTAGTGCGCATGTCATTGAGGAATATTCTACAACCTATACCACTCTACACTCATTTCTGTTACATCTATATTCTATTTTTGTTAAAATGTCCATTTATTATTTTTCTTTTATGTTTAATCCAATATAGTATTATGGTATAGTAGTTATATGTATTGGTGATAGTAAAATAGAGTAAAAGATATACATATATTCTGCTATTTGGCACTGTTTTAGTATTCCTGTGAATTGCTCCTTCCTTAGCTGCTACGCCATAATCACATAACATTATCATCAAATTCAATCATCAATTTGACAATGAGATCATCTTGGTTCCTATTTAAGGAATCCATTGACTATATCAGATATTTTAAAAAGTCTAGGACTGAAATAGCTTCTCGTAAAATCGATTGGAAATTTTGATCCTTTTCTCACAGAAAAATTGGTTCAAGAACCCATGTAGAACATAATTCCAGATTCATAATGACAAGCCTTCTATGGGTTCACAACTTTCCATTTGAGGGTTCACATACTTCCATTATATGTTTCAACTATTGCATTTCATTCCAAAAAATTCAAGAATAACATATAAGTTGAATTTTGTTTACATAGACCTCAACTAAAAAATAAGGAATGAAAAGAAAAGACTTAAGGAACATTCATGATTACCTGATCCATGGGAACCAACTGTCCCATCTTAATCAGCAACCTGAATATTCTATAAGATTCTTTTCCATACTTCTTGAAAACCAACGACTCTACCTGTGAAATTTAAAAGCAACTACAAGTAATGTGGCACAAAAAATATCATAACAAAAGCATAGAAAAATGTTAAAAGTTTATTGAGACCTCATCATTTTGGCAATTTTCAATGATGTCCTTCAAGCCTAATAGGACAAAGGTAGCATGTCAGAAGTCACTAGAAAAACAAAATCAAGCATTGTCACAGAAATAAATGTGTTGAAAAGTTAACAGTTTGAAAAAGAAAACAATTACCAACAGTATATAACGCCCCCGTCTCTTCAGTACACACTTGGCATTCTAATTGCTCAAGGATTGTACGAACATGTTCCAAAGTCATTGAAAGTCCTCCAGGTTTCCCCCTCACACTTTCTATTATGCTACTCATAGACGATGAAACTGTCAAACTCATGGACAAGAATGAAGCCATTGTTAAATAATCTTTCAAATAGACATGGGTTAAATACACAACTTAAAATACAAATTCGAGATTATTTGATAAAAAATAACTTAAGTTGTTAACACCATCATTAGCCATACATCAACTATTTGGGGTTGGAATTATCAAAAGCCTCTACCTCCATTAATCTTTAGAGAGTATTAAATGAGGTTGTAAATCTATTTTGCACAAATTTTTTTAGATAGCTTCTATCCAATATATCATCAATCTACCCTTTTTTCTTCTTAATCATTCAAAATTAATTCTTTCAACTGATCTTCAAGGAATCTCTTATTCTTTCTTGCACATACCAAAGCCACCTAAACCTAGTTTACACTATGATATCTTCAATAGATTATACCATTGTTGTTCTCTAAATATAATCAATTCTTAATCTATCATTACTAATTTTACCACCCAAACATCTTAACTCATTTTTGCCACACTAAATCTGTTTATTAGTGACATATTTGACATGCAAAGTTCAATTTATACAACAAAATTAGCTTAATTGCAATTTTATAAAAAAAAATTTAGATCTCCATGATAGTTTCTTATTACATGATACTTTTAAGGCAGTAATCTATTTTAACTGCCCAATAGTGGACCTTACTCGTATTACAAATGTTTTGTTTGACATCAACATAATTTTCTAAATCTATGTTTCATTACTCTCTACCACAACATTATTGTAAGATCTCCCACTAATTACCACAATCCTAAACATCTATTTTGTTCTTGAATACTGGTACCAAATTAATTTTCTCCAATCACTTGACATTATCTCAACCTTCAAAATTCTCTCAAGGATTATGAACCTAACTTAAAGGCTCTAAATTCATATTTATAAGCATTAACGGAAATCTTTTTTTTTGTCATCAAATAAAATGACAATTCAAACTGACACTGATGTAACCGTACAAAAAATTGAAAATACTAACCACATCTTAAAAGCATCTCCTTAAGCCAAAAAAGGGAAGTACTTATGCATAAGTAGGTACATACTAACATGTATACATGCTTAATCCTTACCGCTTACATATACTCAAAAAGACCAGCCAAAGTACAAACACAATTACACGCATAAAAACAAACAAGCATGGTTCTTCATGCTAGTGCTGTCATCACAATTTGTCGCAATCATTTACACTTATACACGCTAAATTTTCAAAACCAATATCAATTCATTCATGAACCAGTCCATTGGTCACTACAATATAAACCACATAATTGGAACGGTAAAAACCATTGTTTTGAAAACAGAACCGACCAGCCAGTTCAACCAATTCAACCGGGAACCATTTGACTAGCCGATTCAAATTTTCTCTAAAATCATCTTCACATTGAACCAGATAAAACCAATTCAAGCCAGCGGTCACATTTAAATTTGAATAAAAATCAATGATCGGGAATATTTATATTTAAATTTAAATTTAATAATTATTTATATTTATATTTAAAATTATAGAATTTATTATTTATGTATTAATTTTATCTATTTTTTAATCCCAAAATTATTTTATCTCATAATTATTATATTGTTATCTTATCATTTAAATTTTTAATATTTATTACATCATCCGATTTGATTATGGTTCAACCTCGGTCGAACTATTAATCCTTGAACCTCTTTTCTGGTTCTACTTCGGTGTGATTTTTACAACCTTGGCAAGAATGACAAAATAGTTTCCTAAACTAGTAGTTCAACCTCTAAACTTATGAACCACTCCCCATTTTAGTGTCCAGGGTCAGCAAACAAGAGCTAGACTACTCACTACTTACATCCACGATGATAAATGAGTTCATAGATAAATCACCACCTTGTCATACTCAACTTGCCATCTCTCACATTTCTTCCTTTAAAACAATGGAGAAGCCACAAGGCATAGATCAAAAGAAGTTAAACTAAATCCTTTTGTACATTGGTTTGAATATTTCAAATCATCGATGTTGACACCCTTTACTCTCTACCTACAAGTCACATTCAATCTACGAAGCATGTGCACTTCTAATAGGAAACACTTGAAGATTCCAAGTAAATCCTATCAATTTTGAACAAACAGCGAAAACCTCTTTCAAACTCCAATGAAAACCGGAAAAACAATAGTTTTATTAGAATAATCAAACTAACGAAAGAAAAATAACAAGATACAATTGATCCTCTATATGAGGATCTATCTCTCCAAATTCTCTATATGTTGCTAGAGCCCAAAAGAAACCTAGTAGATCTCAAATTTCAGCCAAATTCAATATGCCCTAATCCTAGGAAAATAAATTATTTAATGCATACAATCAAAAAGGAAATCTCTAAACAGTCCCTACATTCAAATTTCCCTCCTAACTCCCTCAAGATTCCTTCCTAAATAGCTTTTCTGTATCCTACGGCTTGTGCAGCTCATACAGGAAGCGAAAGAGTTCCGCCTCTATTGCTTTGAGCCGGTTACATATAGACCGGCTGAACCGGTCCAACAGTACTCTCATCCCAAAGATTCACCTTTTCCACAAGGTGAAAAGACAACACCTTCCTCCATTCCCTCGTCATCACAAACGATACGAACCTGAAGAGTTCAGTCCTTACACATGTGTCCCAGAGAATACTTCTTGTCACATCTGAAATAGATCCCCTTCACCCATTTCTCCTGTAAATCCATTTATGTGAGCTTCTTGAAGTTGTCCTCAGGTCT
This sequence comes from Dendrobium catenatum, assembly GCF_001605985.2. Classification (NCBI taxonomy): domain Eukaryota; kingdom Viridiplantae; phylum Streptophyta; class Magnoliopsida; order Asparagales; family Orchidaceae; genus Dendrobium; species Dendrobium catenatum. Next base: position 11,734,090 of record NW_021319178.1, on the reverse strand, counting down.
TTCTCCTACAGTTTCCCCTTCGAATTTCTCTACGATTATTCAGTGTTGACTCCTTGGGTGCCAAAAAGTTGGTGTTATCCTATACAAGCCTCCTGAGTTGTTGCCTCCCATTCCTCTCTCCAGGTGCCTCTGATCCTCCACCAACTGAGCTAGATCCATAGACTCTCCCAAGTCACGAGGCCTCATCACTCTAACCATTGTGCGGATCTTTGGTTTCAATCCCTTCATAAAGTTTCCCTAAAGTACAATCTTTGGAAGCCGCTCCATTCTACTGGCAAGGTACACAAATTGCTCACGGTACTCCACCATTTTCCCCTCCAACATCAAAGCAAATAACTGCTCATCGAAGTCCCCACCCCTGTTGGTTTGGAATCGTTCCAACAAGCCATCCTTAACTCCCTCCAGGTTCTTATCAGTCGTCTTGTATCCCTCCACTAGTACCATGCTAAATCTTTCCCTTCTAAGCACATCTCGACTGCCGTCAGTTTCTCCTCCTCCATCAAGCTGTTGAAAGTAAAGTGCCTTTCCACCATGTAGATCCACTCATGTGCATCCTCTCCCTCAAAAATGGGCATCTTCAATTTTCTTACCCTAAGATCACCTCCATTCCCTCTATTCCCCTCATAATTTTCCCTTCCTGAAGAGGGCGGTTCCCCCCAAGTATCCCAATCATCACTTTTACATTCATACCAAAGCCTTTCATCAAATTCTCACCTTCTTTTTGTAAATTCAACAACCCTTGGATCATAACAAGCCCCTCCCCTTTCAAATGCAGCCCCCCTTTGGTCATAATCACCCATTTCTCTTTCCAATCTTGCCACTCTTCTCTCCAAATCAGCACATCTTCGCTCTTACCCTACCTCCCCATGTCTCTCCTCATACCCTCTACCCGAATAGGCTCTAGGTATTCACTTTTCTCCCTTTCGAGTCTCCACCTCCTAATCTTCCCTTTGCCTGATCGGCTTAAGGTTTTCCCCACTTCTCTTGCTGTCAGCGCCTTCCCTCACCTCAAACAGTGATATTTTGGTTTGGCCCTCGAGCACTTTCTTCAACATCTATCCCAGGCTGGAAAAATTCTCATCCAACTTCTCGTGGATGGCTGAAATGACTTTCTTTAAATCTAAAACTTGAGTTTGCAGATCTGAAATTTCATATTTCATTTGTTCGATCTCTCCTTCAGAGCGTTCCTCCAACGCATCCACTTTATTGGCCGCCATCGATACCCAGATTTTTGTTGGACTAAAAATTTGAATCTCGATTCCAAAAATCAGCAAAATAGCTCCCTTCCGGCTAAAAATCAACCGCTGATTTTTTCATAAAAATCCCCCAAACAGTCCCCAAAATCTACTTTGATACCAATTTGATATGAAACACTTGAAGATTTCAAGTAAATCATATCAATTCCGAACAAAAAAGCAAAAAAACTCTTTCAAACTCCAATGAAAATAGGAAAAACAGTAGTTTTATTGCAATAATTAGACAAACATAAGAAAAATAACAAGATACAATTGATCCTCTATTCCATAGGAGGATCTCTCTCAAAAATCACTAGACGTTGCTAGAGCCCAAAAGAAACCTAAAAGATCTCAAATTTCAGCCAAATTCAAGATGCCCTAACCCTATGAAAACAAACTATTTAATGCATACAATCAAAAAGGAAATCTCTAAACAGTCCCTACATTCAAATTTCCCTCCTAACTCCCTCAAAAATCCTTCCTAAATAGCTTTTCTGGATCCTGCGGCTTGTACGACATACATGAAGCGGAAGAGTTCCACCTCTGTTGCATTGAGCTGATCCTGTATGGACCAGCTGGACCGGTTAAACAACTTCCAAATGACTCCCATTTTTGTGTTGAACACAGGCACGGCTCCGAGATACCCCAACATGCTCTGCATGCCAAAAATTATGTCATTTTTTTTAACTGAGAAATTGATCTCTGACAGTTATCAAACATAGCAAGACATGAAGGGGACATGTTGATGAGACAAACAGGGCATGTGAGTGTGCAGTTCGATGCTGAAATCCATATTTTCTTATGGGAGTAGCCCAAATTACATATCATCTCCCCTTCTTTGTATCTCGCGTGAATTGTGTCTCCACAATTGTAGCTGAAGACGATCTCGCTTCTCCATCTTCAAAACTCAGCTTCATCTTCACATAAGTCAAAACTTTGCCTACCGCTCTTCAATCTCTCATCTCCTTCGCCAAAGTTAAAGATCCCATCCACCAAATCTTGCGTTGAAGCCGAAGATGAAGAAAATCAGGCATCTTCATCGAAGGTAAAGTACCTAAACCTAAGGTTAGTAGTAACTTAAGGCTCTCTAATGCTACCTATTCAATTTGAGATCTGAATATCTGAATTGTCTAATTTATAGCCGTCCTCAAATTCCAGGCTTCCAACATTTCATTTTACTTTGGTATTAATATTTTGTCATTGTAAAAAATGAGATAAAAATGGGTCAAGAGCATTTCACAGAAATTTTATCCAAAGAAATATTTTCTTAACTAATACAAAATGATACTGTCTTGGGAAAACTTTTGGCAAAATGTGTGGCAGCTGAAAAAGGATTATCAATTGCTTGTTCGCCAAAAAGTTTCTTTATTTTATCATAAATTTTGTTTGCTTTTCAATTATCATTTAAAAAAAATTATGATATTATGCTTCATCCAGTGATATCTTTAATGGAAAATAGTAAAAAATATTTTCGTATTAATAATTCATGGTATAAAAAATTGACTGTAGTATGTCATGTCCTAATATTTGCAATTATGCCATCTTGCCATATTCATATCATGCCAAGCCCATGCCCCCATGTCACGTACATGTTTCATTACATTCAATTCATCATTGAGCATCACATTACAGTTGCAGCCACTACCAGCCAAAATTTTCCCTCTCAATATTGCCCGCAATCACCACCACTAATAGAATAAGTAATCACCATCCTCCTTAGATTTGATCATTCCTAACTCTTTTGCAACCACCAACAATAGTGGTTGTGCTCGCTTCCTTTGTTGAAGAAGTGGAGCCTAAGAGTCCACCTCTTAGCCAGCTTGCTCCTCCAGACCCAATCACACTGCCAATCTCCCACATAAACTGGATCTCCCTCTACTTTGGACCCAATCATATTGCCAATCTCTCCTACTACATATACATCCATATCTTATATGCCAATCACGACCTACATTCAACCTCATTCTTAATCATGATGAAGTAGAGAGGACCATGAAATTATTCAATAGATACATTCAATTCAAGAAGAACGCCAATGGGCTCAAGCATTTCTTAGAAAGTTTGAGATAATTTAAAGGTTTTTATCTATTTTCATATTTCTCCAAATCAATCAATTCGTTGTCCTTATTCATAAAACATATCCATAATTTTAAACATTTTTGTAATTTTGATTTAAAACCTAGAACATATTTAAATCATAGAATGTTACAAACTTCGATTATTATGTATTATATTATTTGATAAACTAAAAATATTTCTTAAATTATTTTCGTCACCAGTTAACTCCAAGTTGACTCTAGTTGAACCTTTAAACCATGTAACGTTCCTTCCTCAAGTCTGAATTCTAGTTTTATTTTTAGAACTGCTAAACAAAGGCAACCAATTGCCATTGATCATGATATTGTAAAAAAAATAGTCATTGAAACAAGTTAAAAGATAGACCTTTTAGAGATGAACAACCTGAGTTTGATGAGACACCATAAAGCATTCCGGAGAGAAAACAATCAGTAATACCTTCTTTATGGAGGCAAACTTAATCAATGTAAGAGTATTCCAACATAAGTATATTAAGCTAATTGAAAAAACACATGCAAAATAAGACTTATCGAATAAATTTACCCAAGCTGACATAAAAATAGAAATGCTACAGGTATCAGGAGTAACCAGAATTCATCGTTCTAGCATTTTGATGATCACTTGACTCGATCATTGCTTCCAACACAATAGCAGCATCAAGACCAAACCTTGACCTTACATTGGTGACACATGTCTAGGAAGATCAAAAGAAAAAAATAAAAAAATAAAAAAGAGAGAGAGAGAATAGATAAATTCTACTTGTACAACGTATGTTTGCAGATAGAGCTGCTTTAAATGCATGCTCAAATATTATAAATTCAAATATAGAAAGAGATAATGAAGCGATATATTTTATTTTCTTAAGTGCTAATGTTAACTAAAAGTCAAAGAGATCAATCTGTGGATAAGATTATCTTAAAAGCTTATGATGAATTTCTATGCTAGCTATTCGTTGTGAAACCATACCTTTTTCTTAAGGCACTGTACAAATTTCTCATAGTTTGCCCGCCATAGAACGTCAATCGTGTTTATTGTGTTTTGAATCTCTTCCTCAGCCTCTAGAGCTTCATGCTTACGCTGTTGATTAAAAAAAAACAAGCGTAAAGAGTGTAGGAAGTTGATAACTATATTATTCGATACATAACCATTTCAAAATGGCATCAAAATTTACTAGCGCAACAGTACCGAGATAAAAAGCCTTATTGCAAAAAGATAGTAGATTGTACCATAAACTAAAAAGGACCATGTTTTTGCACTATAAATAACGTCATGTCTGACCAAATTAATCAACCAGTACTTCTTACTTCTTAGTCAGGCCTCAAATAAGCAAACAAACACAAATTCTCACAATATCTTCACCAAAAGTGCCCTTAAAGTAATCTCAATTGATTAAATAAAAGATATTAATTATAAGCACATAATGTTACTAAAGATATACGGACTCATTATTTTCAACTTCAAAATCAAGAGCTACAACAACAACGATTGAAAGTATCAATTCAAGAAATCATAAGATTACGTATAAGAGTGACCAGAAAAAACCTTATTGCCGGCTGAAACTTCTAAAGAGTCATTGTTAATATGTTTTATATCTGCTTCAGAATCCATCATCAAATTCAGGATTCCAGAAAACCTATCAGCATCTGAAGGAGCAGCAGCAATTATTGCTTCTTGTTCAATGGTCCATGTTTTTTCACCAGACTGATCAAATAGATCAAGCATATAAGGATCCACAAAATAATGCAATAACAGGAAAAAAAATAATGGAAACAGAATTTTGCAGTTATAAGAACCAGGAAAAAGCATTATAGTTATGAAATTTTATTTAGAAGTGAAATAAAGGATTTTATGTTTATATCCAAACTAATTACTGCATACGCTGAATGCATGTAATTCAGTATACCGCCATTAAATTGGATTTATAGTATAGTTTGAAATTAATATTGATTTTCAACTACACAAACATCTTAAAATTCACTCAAAAATGAGGATTTCATTTCACACAAAATGAGTGAAAAGAAAATCATGACTTTCTAGAACATGTTTTTCATCAAAAAAGCAACCAAATGAGCCCCAAGGCTTATACCATTTCATTAACAAAGTCATGAACACAAATGAAAAGATTTCTTAATACAAAGAATTGCTCTACATAGATCATCACCAAGGTTTAAAATTGCGTAATTAAGCCTCGAGGCGGTTTTCGTCCGTGAGGCGAGGCGTAAGCCTCGAGGCGGTCTGAGGCGTAAGCCTCGAGGCGGTCTAAGGCGTAAGCCTCGAGGCGGTCTGAGGCGTAAGCCTC
>NW_021319178.1:11720516-11721999 GCF_001605985.2 Dendrobium catenatum | reverse complement strand
CAACCAATAAATAAAAGTAGTATGACTAACCTCCTTTTTAAGGCTACGTCAAGTCCTATAACCAAAAGAAGTGTATGCTAAAATCAAGTCCCTAGGGTGGATTGATCCATATCTCCATTTTTAGGGAATGTCTCATTAGGTTCATATGTCTTCTAATCTTAGGTATTCAATACTAAGAATGTTGCCTTCTCCCTCTAATTCTTTTGGTAGGATAACACTATCAAACTCATCAAATATAACTTGTGTTGACTCCTCAACTATAAGTATTCTTTTGTTAAATATTTTATATGCTTTTCCATAGAAGAGTAATATCAAAATATAATTTTATCAAATTTTCATCAAACTTTTTAATTTTTTTTTTCATTATTCAACGTGAAGCACTTACAACTAAAAATATGTAAATATTGTAGAATTGGCATTTTTTTCATTTAGCAACTCATATGGACTTTTATTCAAGATAATATGTATATCTAGTTCAACACATAGCACATTGTATTTATTGCTTCACCCCCAAAATCATTATATTATTTGTACTTTTTTGTACTTATTAAAATTAATATAGTAGCTTCAATTAGGTTTCTATTTTTACTCTCTCTCTCTCTCTCTACTATCACATTTTATTGTGGTGTCCTAAGAGCTAAGAAATTGTACTATATTCCTATCTCTAGATAAATGTTTTAATTTTTTATTTTTAAATTCTCTCTCATGACCACTATGGATAGTGGATAGAGTACAACCCATGTTGATTTGAATATGAGGTGTTCGAAAATGATATTAGAGCTTTGAAGGATGAGAGGGGACCTTTGATTATGATTATTTAATGAATAAAAATGGCTCAATATCCAAGTTAATTATAGCCATCTAATAATAACCTTTTTTTTTGCAAAAAAGATGAGCTAGCTCTATGAGAGGATTGGTTCATTATCATTATGCTAGATAAATTATTAAATAAACCAAACAGTTATCTTAACATATAAATCTTAGTTGATAAGTAAATCAAAATTTAAATAAATAATGAAAAATATGATTATCCCTTGTGATGTTCTTGGGGGTAAATTATGAAAAAACTTCTTGGAAAGCTTCTCGGTTATCTACCATTAAGTTATTAAGTTATCTATGTTCCTCTCTCTTTCATCTCTTATGATCAACTTCAAGTGCCTCTTCTTGGAGAAATTATTTTGTGCAGACACCGGACCGTTCGGAGACAAATGAGAGCACGCCACATCACCCGGTATATAGCAAAAAAGTGACGTGTCATGCTCTCATTTATCTCCGGTAGCCGTCTGGATCCACACAGAATAATTAATCCTCTTCTTGGATTTAAATCCAATAATAAACTATCATCAACTTTAGGGGCTGACCAACCCCCTTAATTATGAAGGTGAGCTAACTTTGAATTCTGTTTTTAGCCAACATTATCATCTTTACATAATATTCTTTATTCCTTCTGAAAATCTCTTCAAGCTTTCTAGATGGTTCCTCA
>NW_021319178.1:11718432-11720416 GCF_001605985.2 Dendrobium catenatum | reverse complement strand
ATTATGCATCATCCTAGACGATACATATTATAGGCCTGGACGATCGGACCGCCTTTTTGACCAATCAGCCTGCACGCCATTATTGTGGCATATCGTTCTGGACTATTCTGCGATCAGCCTGGATGATATGGCTGTTTCTTTAAATCCAGGCCATTCCAGTCATGTTTTTCACCTCACACCTCTTCTCCTATTGTGTTTCCTTGCTAACTCCTTACTATGGTTGGTGGGAAACAAGTTCGACAAACTTGTGGGAGTTCTTCGAGGGCTAGGATTGACCCTCATTTCAGGGAGGCAGAAGATGAAGCTGCTTAACATCAATATAAAGAATGTGAGATAACTGTCTCTAGAATCATCAATCCTGCCCACATTTCGTATCCGATAATGGATCTTTTTGCTCACACTTCCCTTTGTTTCATTCTGTCTCTTGCTTTCCCCTTTAATACGGGCTGAGGAGGAGGAGTCTCCCTCTCTCGTTCCTGTTCCTGATCCTACTCCTCTTCGCCAGCACTCTCAATTTGATCAGTTAATAGAAAGGTTTGATCGATGGGAGACCCGCTTCGATGCTTACGTTGCTGCACAAGAGCGGCAATATACTGAGGATATTGCCCTCTACGAGCAACACCGCACAGAGGACTTTGCCCATTTTGATAGCTACATTACTCACCAGCAGCAGCAGCATGACCAGGACATCGCCTGGTTCAATGCTCAGTTTACTATGCTTGCCAGCTACTTTCAGTAGACACCTCCACCACCTCCATCTGATGATCATGATCCCTCACTTTTCTAGTCGTTATTTTCTATTTTCTGTTTTCTATTATAAGTAGTTTGTCTTGTAGTTTGTTTTAGTTTTTGTTATGTTGTTTACTTTTTCTTTATGTGTGTCTATGACCCTCTTTATGTGATGACAAAAGGGTGAGTAGGAGTGGTAGGAAAAAATTGATGTGCTTGTAACTTTGAAATTTTAATGAACTGATGTTTTTTACTAAGATTTTCCTACTTGTGTTTTGCCATCATCAAAAAGGGGAAGATTGTTGCAAATCTATTTTCATGACTTATTTTTTGATGATTGACAAACACTATTGATTCCCTTGGACTGCCTGTTACTTCTAACTTTTTAGGAATCAAAGATTGGACGAACAAACGAAGCCAGTTCAAGAATGCGTAGGATTAAGGTTGAGTCAGTCTATACTTTATTTTTTCTCTTCTTGAGTCTATTTGTAATGTTAAAAGAATCTGATGATAAATAACCCTACACACACACACTTGAGAGACTAAAAATTTCTATTTTTACTCATATCGGCGAGGACGATATTTTTATTGGCCTGGATGATTTAGTTTAAAACAGAGATTCTATTCGGGATTCTTAATTAAGGTAGCCGTCATTAACAGATCGTCCTGGACAATATGTGTATCGGCCAGGACGATAAGCTCAAAATATAAGAAATTACCACCATAAACAATTAAGATATTCTGTAATTTTTAGTAATCAGCCAGGACGATTTTGGATTGGCCTGAACAATATTCACAATTATGCCTTAATTAATCAGACAAATCAAGGAAGTAATTAAGGATGATTGATACGATCATATCATCCTAGACAATCACAGGATCGGCCAGGATGATCTATTTAAAAACCTTAGTTACTTCTGGACGATCTGGATCGGACAGCTTGAATTCAGGGCGATGCTCTAGACGATTTTCCTCTGATTTGAACTGATAGACCTAGACAATCGTGAGATCGGTCTGGACGATCAAGCTAATTTTAAGTCATCCAGTTTGCATTTAGGGCGATGTTCTAGCCGATCTTCTGAGATTTGTACTAATCGGCCAAGACGATGTCTATATCGGCCTGGATTATATAGTCGGCAACTTGCAATTAATGAACTCCTTTGAAGCTCTTCTATTAAAGAGATCTTGTTCAACGTTTTGAATAATCTTTTGCTGCTGCCTTGACCTGAGAAGACCTTGAGGAGAGAAAAAGAGA
>NW_021319178.1:11703358-11718332 GCF_001605985.2 Dendrobium catenatum | reverse complement strand
TCCAGACCATTCTCCAGTTCCCATAATTTTATACAAGCTACCTCACACCTTTTCTCCTATTGTGTTTCCTTGTTAAACTCCTTACTATCGCTGGTGTTGGAAACGAGTTTCGACCAACAACTTGTGGGAGTTCTTCGAGGCCGGAAGGTATTGACCCTCATTTTCAGGGAGGCAACAGATTGAAGCTGCTTAACATTGATAAAAGATTTAGAATGGGATAAACATGTCTCTAGAATCATCAATCTCGTTGTCCCATCCCAACTTACGATTTGACCTTTCACTAATTTCCAGTTCGTGAATGTATTATACCTAACAATGATCATTCAATTTTTAATGGATCCTATATATTTTAGCGGTACAACAAATCATACGTGACCCTGTTCCTCTATCGCTCCACTTTGTTCTTGCTTTCACTCGCTTAAACTGAGCTTAGGGACGCTAGGGAGCGAAGGTCTCCATCTCTCGCCGAGTTCCCTGTTTTACGCTCGCATCCTACTCCTTCCTTTGCTCGCACACTCCTCACAGTTTATTAGATGGTACATAGAAAGGATAGATGAACGCTCCTGAACGATGCGGATAGACCTCATCATAAGACAGTTACATACGAAAGGAATTTCCTGTCTATAACTTTGTTGTTTGTTAAATGCTGGATTGATGTAATACAATAAGACTGACTGACAAATTTGAGAGAAGACAGATTTTTGAGGAATCCATGGCTTCAGAAGCAACAATACTGGGAATTAGCCTCTGGTTAACTAGGAAGCAAGGATCACCGCACAGAGCTTATGGCCACTTTTACTAATTTTTGATATCTACATTCTCCACCCAGCGAGCACAGCGTCAGCAGCTGGACCAGACACCTCGCCTGGTTTCAATGCTCAGTTTACTAGGCAAGTCTAGATCCAGCTTCAAAGACATGTTACATGAGCTGTACAGGCAGCACCGAGTCAATAACATCATAGTAGCCAGTCACTTCCAGTCGTCTCTCATGGTTGTCTATGAGGGTCATAGAACATCCGTTCAGTTATAGAACATAAAATCTAGTAGAACTAAAATCTTTTTAATTTATTCTCTCAAATAGATTATCTCAGACAGCTATGCCTATGTGATATCGCTACTTTTTTAAAGCTATAACGTTTGTCTTGGTCTTAGTTTTATTTTTAGTTCTTGTGCTGGAGTAGTGTCTAAAATTGTTGGTTTTCATATTTCTATTTATGCTGTGTCTTCATGAAGTCTCTATTGTTGTGATGACAAAAGGTTGGTCAAGAGTAGAGTATGCGAAATGTAAGTAGAAGAATAAGTAAGACATTAAGAATTATGAGCCTCGATGATCTTGTAATCTTTGAAATTGTCTCATAGTATGAAACAATGATGTGTTTATTTTATTTGAACTATAAAGAAACTTTCCGATATACTGTTTGTCTATTCTCTCATCATAAACACATACTACATGGCCCGGGAGAGCTTATTCGTTCGCATATAATCACTATTTCCATTCCAAGGAGCAGATTATTGGTAACTCTAGCTGCGAGAAAAAACTACCCCAAACATTCTAGTAAATGAAAATACAATATCCAATGCCCTCTTATTGATTGCCTGAAGCATAGAGGAGCAAAGGACGCATAAATATCATTCTCAGATGAAATACATGTGGATGATTGTAGTGCCCTTGTATTATTGAAGAGAAACCTTGCTCCGTTTCACTCTCTATATATCCTTACGCCTATGCGTAATAACATATACAAGAGCATCATTGTATGCTGGATATTGATACGGGTTATGGAAAGTAAAGAAGCTAGATATAATAAAACTAATCAGTTCAAAACGCATTGTAATACAAAGGAATAGCAGTTAGCGAGAACCAACTCGTCGTATTATATATACCTGTGTGGACCAATAAATTCTCACAACGTGTCTAAGCAATAGGATTATTATAGAGATGCGAGATTGTGAGAATGATACAAAATCGGGATTTTCTTCTCCCGTTCTTTCTCTTCCTTTGAGATCTACTTTACATAATTGTTAAATGTATATCATATATACAATGAAGAAATGCATGAGAGAATCTAGTCGAGAAGAAAGTGCATAGACTTTCCCCTATCATACCACTTAAAGAGTTTGCGTACAATTACATTAGTGATCTTTCTTTTTGGGCTACCTGATTAAGAAGACGATAACATCTATCCGTGCATAATCTTGTATACTAAATATAAGTATTAGATTACTAATCTTATTATTTCTTCGAATGGCTTGGAATATTTTCATTGTGCACCTTCAGATGTACTCAAGATGTAGCGACATATTTAATCGGCCTGGGGGTATTATTGTTTATGAAGATGCTGATTTCTCAGTTTGTGTGTTATTAAACTATATAGTATTTCAATTCTAATTGACGGTCTGAATTGCTTAATCTAACTCGACATAGGCTCAGTGCTATTGAGCGATCTAGCAATTAACAATAAAAATTGACAAAAAGATATGGAGGCACTTGCTTCTGTGTACTGGGAAACTAAAGAAATTAGTATTGAAAAAGGATTGGTGGAACTTTGGCGAGGCATCATGATGATAAGCTCAAAAATAGTAAATAGAAAAGAGTTATACCATCCTGCTTATATTCATACAATTAAAGTATGATTATGTAATTTTAGTAATCAACCAGGTAGCGAGGTATTGGTGGAGATCGCCCTTCATGGACATAATTTCGTCTCAAGTCTACTAGACGCATCTTAATGAGATCAGAACAAATCAAGGAAAGTAATTAAGGATGATTGCATGCGATCACTATCATCCTGGACAATCACAGGATCTCTGACAGTGATCTACTTCAAAAAGGGCTTAGTTACTTCCCTCGACGATCAGGATCAGACAGCTTGAATTCAGGCGGAGTATGCTCAGACAATTTTCCTCTGATTTGAATGATATAGGCTCTGGGAACAATCGTTGAGATCGTGCGGGATGATCAATGCTAATTTAAAATCGTAGTCCAGGTTTTGAAAATTCAGGGGCCGGATTGTTTCTAGATCCGATCTTCATGAGATTATCGTAACTAATGCCAGGGAACGAGAGTGGTCTGATCACTATTGCTGGCCACTGGGCCTGGGAGAGGGAGGGAAAAGTTATATTAGTCTTCAGTCATGTTGGCAGCTTCGCCCACAATTTAATGAACTCTTTGAAGCGCTCTTCAATTAAAGAGTCTTGTTACTTTTGATATACTCCTATGTTATTCTGTTTGCTGCCTTGGACCAGAAGACCTTGAGCAGAGAAAGAGAGATGGGCCGACGAGGGGAGAGAGAGGAAGTAGGATTCTTCGATGTGCTGTTAGAGGGGGAATTCATAAGGAGTTGCTTCAATAGGTATCGCCTGCGCTTCTTTCTCTGTCACGATGAGTTCGCACAGTGTGGAAGGGTCGGACTCTAAAGGTAAGAGATTCCAGCTATTCGATTTTGTGGGTTTTCTCTGCCATTGCTCAAGGAGGAGGAAGAAAAAGGTAAGAAAAGTGTTCTTTGGCCTTGCCGGGAGTCAGGCCAAAAAGAAAGGTGAATCTTTTGTAAAAGGCTTCTAAGCCTGATCCTTTCTCAGCTGTTAGCCGGGGTCATATTGAGAATAGTCACGGATTTTGGAGGCGGAATAATCGGAGGGCGCCTCCGACGACCGTGGTAGTTAATGTCTCTGAGACGATCATGCAAGGGTTGGTTTACTTTTGACCGATACCACCTGGTAAATACTCTGTGTTCTTGTTTCTCGCTTCCCGCACTTTAAGTTCCCGCACCCTTATTTTTTTTTTTCCCAAGGTTTACTTTGCGTAGGTTGTGATTATTGTTGTCATGAGATTTACTCTTTGTGAAAAGAAAAATTTTTTTAAAATTGATCCAATGCACCCCCGCTCTTGGTTACAGCTCGAATTGTTGTATACTGTGCCGTATATATAAGCTAGCATCCCTAACCGATGCTTTCAACCCGCTTCAACCTTATTACAAAGTTTTTTGTTAATACTCTATAAGATTTTCTCAACACTAAATATCTAAAAAAAATTCTTCATCTGGATTTAGAATAAAATTTTTAAGTAGATTTTCATATATGTATGACACCTACTCAAAAATAGCAAATATGATTCAAATTAGGAGGTTCTCCCTTTAAGAAGCTCATTAGGGTTATATTGTTTTTATTTTGATCTAGATTGTCTCCTTATTCAGAACATACATGCAGTGCAACTGCCTTTCAGCTCAAAATATTAGAAGTTGAATATTTTGCGCAAATAAGTGCAATATATTACATGAACTGGAAGGGTGACTTTATTAACGTTCGTGTTCTTTCTTTCATAATCTCTTCTGCTGAGGTTGGCGTTCTAGCCGGGTGTGCTCCTCGTTATTTCTTGAAACGGGTGTAGCTAGTAAAAAAGACAGGTTGACTTATGCTATCTCCGACTCCTTCCATTTTTTCATCAATATTTCCTATACACAAATCCTCAAAATTCATATTTTTCAAATTTACGCTCCTACTGTGATCTCTTTTAGTATTGTTAAATTCTCAATCCCTAGTTTTCTCTGAATCCAAATGTCATTAATGAAAAAAAATCTACTATTAACTATCTCAAATGTGTTCGACTTCATTGAGTCGTATCCCGCTATTAAGAAATATAATACCAACTCCAATTGCTTAGAATAGTCTAGCCGTTATAAATTATCTACTCTAATCACTAAATCATGTTCATCACATCATTTTGCGTTTTGTTACCTTGAGACTACCCTCCTTGTAGCTATATAGTTCCAAACCTTGGTCCAAAAAAAGAGTCCCATATGAGTAAAAATCTCCAAATAGGGTTACTACTAATTCTAAGATCCTTATTAGACTGAAATGAGAACTTCACCTATTTTCTTAATTGACATGCATCACAAAGGTGATCCTTAGTAAAGTCTAGTTTTGGTATACCTCTAACGAACTCCTTTTGGATAATTTTTCTAAGGTTTTTCATGCTAGAGTGACAATGTCTTCTATGCCATAACCATGATTCTTCAAAAATAGTTTTCAAGCAAAAAACATTAAGAGTTTTGATATAATTTAAATCTAGCATATTAATATTATTTACTATTAATCCATACAAAACATCATTATCATTTATACTTAATATGTAGTTAATAAAAATAATTTACACTAAATCCTTTATCACATTGCTGGCTAATACTCAACAGATTATGCTTTAAACCTTCTACAAGTAGCACATTTTCAATGAAAAAATTTTGCAAGTTTCCAATCATACCTGATCCAACCACTTTCCTAGTGATGTTATCTCCCAGTATAACCTTGCCTCCATTCCTGGCTTACAGCGATATAATTTACTTAGTGTCTTAGTCATATGCTTTGGGCAACCACTGTCCAAGTACCAAATGCTCTCATGAGACCTTATTTTAGAGCTTTCCTTCAAAACTATCAAATGTTAGATTTGGGAACCCAAATAAATTTGAGTTCTCCTTTTGATAATTTTAAAATAGAAGCATGTATGATATAACTTGAGTTATACATCTTATGTTTTCACACTATATGAGTTTCCTATCTAAAGTACAAGTGTGTGTTATATGTCCAAACATGCCACAAGAATAATATTTTACTCCAAGAAAGGTTTTCTTAATTTTCTATAATAACTTTAATTCTTCCTAGGTTTTAAAAATTTTAGATACAAAATAGGATTAGTAAAATCTTCAAGTGTTTGTGGTTTTCTATTTTTCATGAGAGTTTACAGTTTCAAGTTCAAAAATGTGTTCAAATCTTCTAACACATTCTTACTATAATTCAAATAATGTTCTATACTCTTTGATTTATACTTAAAATCTTTTTAAAAAAAATTCTAATTGAGCATAGGATGATTTTAAAATATCATTCTTGTTATTCAAGTCATCAAATTCAGCATTATGCATGCAACCCTGGATGATTCTGGTAGTTCCCTAGATTCGTTAAGTTTCTAAATTATTTAAATCCTAAAATATTAAATTTTAGTTATGAGTAGAAAAATTTTCATAGTCCTTAAACAGCCTAATGAAGTCCAGGCGAAAACAAAGACGGCATGCAAGAAAGAAAACCTAAGAGTAGGCAATTTCTACTGCGTAAATATAATAAACACCTCAATATAAATAAACCAATCAAGTAAATATCCATAGGCCAACTGCCCTTATTACAATCCAGGGAATGTAGAAAGTAAAGTGGCCGGGCACCACTGCCAACAACCCAGATTTCTAAGCCTATGATAGACGCAAATGACTTTGAGTAGGATATTAGTCTTTAAGTCTTCAGTTCTTCAGTCTTCTTCTCTTTGGATTCCTTAGATCTCTCCTCCTTGGACTCTTTGAATCTCTCCTCCTTGGACTCCTTGGAAATCTCCTCCTTGGACTCCTTGGATCCACCGTGGCTTGAATATCCAAACAAAGAGACAATTCTCCCTGGTAGGGGGTATTTTCTTTTCTCTTTGGATATCTAAATCCATCCAACTTGATCTTTCAAATGGAAGAAGACTCTCTCTTATGAGGATGCCTTCTTCTTTTGGAATTCGAGTTGGATAAGAATATCCCAACTCAAAGTAGCATTTTTACAACTCTTTACAATTCATTACAAATAAATTTACATAAATATAATGTAGTAAATTCTAAAGTCCCTACAAGGTTATCCTAATAAAAATCATCCCAAGCAGTTTTATAAAAAAATTAAAGTATACATCCACAACCATATTCTTAGCCATGCTCTTAATCATGAGGGCTAAGCAGTCCACCTCTAGCACATATAGTAGATATAATAAAAATTTTTATCCCTCATTCATTTAGGGAGGCTAAGCAAGAACCTGCATAAAATAATATTAGAAATCATGATGGTTGCCCCCCTTTAACATTGCATGAGCATGACCACCTGTAAGAAGAGCAATGTATATATATATCATTCCTAACCTAGGGGTAAATCTAATGCCCATCACATCATTTCTAGAGTGCAGTAAATGTAAGAAAACGCACCAATTAATTCTTCACAGCATGCAATAAAACCATTGGAAAGCTTCGGCACACAGCAGAAAAGAAAACACTGGCCTAGCCTAGGTCTAGAAATGGTGCCCTAGCAAATAATTCTATGTGTGTGTGTAGGGTTTGTGTGGTTTGGATAGATCCTAAGTGTGATGATTAGTTCAAATTATCTAGGATTAGAGTTTGTTGAAGGCCCGAAAAGAAATCTTTAAATGAAGTTTAGATATTAGTGAGTTAGAGTCCATTTATAGTTAATTTAGTTTGTTGATAACTTTTTAATTCTAAAGGTACTGATAATTAAAGTTCAAATTATATTAACCAATTTTGGAAAGTCTCAGGTTCTCCTAGGTATTAGGCTAAGGGGGTCCAAAAAGTCACTATAGGAAATAAGCTAGGTTTAGAACTCCTAATATTTTAGGTAAATACTAGACCTTAAGATGAGTAGTTAGACATGTAGTTTGTTAGATTTGGAGTTTCCTATGCAAATATATGAAATTTCTAAGTTTCGGGCCTTAGACTATAGGCTGGGGTTGACTGGAAAGTTAACTTTCTAATTTAGGTTAGTTTCTAGAATTTTAATATTTTTAATAAATACTAGACCCTAAAAGGAGTCTAACGCAACCTGATTTGGAATTTTCTACAATTAATTATGAATTTCTAAAGTTAGGCAATTTATGGGAATTATCTAAGTTATCTAGTTGAGGGTTGATTTTAAGATTACGATCCAAACTAACTCCAAACTGGTTGGAATCACCCCCAAAGGTGAGGAATGACCTGAGAAGGTGTTCTTAAGTGCTTGAGAAAAATTTTGGATTTTTATTAATTTTTAATAATTTATTAGGGAAAAAAAGATAATTTCTAATCAATACTAGACTAAGGGCCGACCTAAGGTCAAACTGAGGATCCTTATTTATCTAGGGTTAAGGATTAGATTCTAAGAAATTTGAGATATTATGGTATTTTTCTAAGTTAAAATCTATTTATTAGAAATTTTAGAAAGGCTAAACAGAGCCCATTTAATAGGTAAATTAAGGGTTTTATTAATTAAGTGTCTAGAAGCTCCATAAAACATTCTAAAATAAATTCTAGAGTTTTTGAATGTCACTAAGTTAAATATTAAAAGTTTCATGTCAATCAGATGCCTAACTAGCCCAGAAATTTTCTAAGTTAGAACGGTCCTCAGTATTGTCTTTTATGGGTGTACCTAATGTTAAGAATTTAAAGTCGATTTACATAACCCTCGAGATAAAAAGTAGTGGTAATACATAATAAAATAGATCAAGCCATGTCCTTAGATTAAGAGAGCCTAAACTAAGTGGTGTGCATCCTACACATGCAACTACGACACAAGAAAAGTAAATACATCTAATAGAAGGGACTAGTGAGTGATGAGACTCAACCATTCACTAACCCACTCCCCATGATTGCTCTTCCCCAAATTAACACATGTTTAAAATTCATAAATAGTGGATCCCCAAAATTAGGGTTAACAATATAAGTAATTTAAAAATTTAAAATATTATATAAATATATAGATTTTGGAAAATAAGGTAATTTAAAATAAATAATTTGTAGTAAATAAATATATGGGAGACCCACTGACAACCCAATCGAGGTTTCAAAATAATTTAAAAATAATCTTTAATTTTAAAATAATTATAATAATACTTATAAAAATAATACTAAAATACTCAAAATAATAGCATAAAACCAAAATCGGTCCAAATAGCCAAAATCAGTTTATGAAAGTAATTTTAAATTAAAATTCATAATGTTTTGAAGAGAACGAGGTATGGATCGCCAAAATCCAATTTAAAATGAATTAGATATGAATTTTTGAAATTTAAAACATAAAAAGTGATTTTTAAATAATTTATAAATAATAAAAACTTAAAATATTCATTAAATAAACTTAAAAGTTTATGAAATCTTCAAAGTCCTTTAATATAATAATAAATGATATGAAAATTATTAGTAAAATAAATAATAATAATAATATAAATAACTTTCAAATTAAAAATAATAATAATAATTACAAAATAATTATTTATTAATTAATAAAGTAATATATAATAATATAATAATAAATAGATAATAAGCAGTATCCAAATTATAAGAAAAATAATAATAATAATAATAATAATATAATTACAATAATAATAATATAAATAATAATTTAAAATAATTTAAAATAACTGTATTTTAACTGTTTTTTAAATAATTTGAAATATACTTATAATTTTAAAATAATCTTAATTTTAAATTAAAGAGGTTAAAAATCCAAGAACTTTGGTATATTATTCGAATTTTTTGGACATAAAATGGATTTTTAGCAATTTTTCAAAGTTTATGATTTAAAATATATTAAAAAAAAGATTTAAAAAGAAAAATCAATTTTTAATAACAAAAACGTACCGGCGGCTGAGTGCGCCACGCGGCGGCACCAGATTGGTTTCGCGGATGTGGGCCAATGATTGGCGCCGCCAATCATTGTCCGATGATTGTGGCGGCGCGATGGGACCCACACGGTTTACTTAAATCAGTCCAGTTTTATCCCATGGCCGCTGGATTGTCCATGACCCGAACGAACGGCCCTGATCTCGCTGTACCTGAGGCTTGTCCGCGAGATCAATCCCACGGCTAGACAGAACCACGGGAAGACCGAATCCTAACCATTGATCGAGCAATCAATGGTCCAAAGCCGACGCCAGACACGTACGAGGACTACCGAAACCCTAAACACCTTTTATTTCGATATCTCTCAATTGTGTGAATGAAATCAAATAAAATTTTAAACACAAATTCTAAGAGTGAAGAGCATTAATGGGGGAGAAATTTCAAGATTTAATACACGCTAAAAATTAAGTTAATTAACCCTAAGTGTTGTGACCTATCCTAAGGGTTTTCAAGAGATTTCACCAATCCATCTTTGAGTTCTTGGTACGGGTGCACTTGTAGACTACCCTCGTACATTTCCCCACTTGAAACCACGATCAAATGAGCTCTAGATCGAGTGAATCGAGGCCTTGAGCATTCAAGCCTTTGGGTTGCTGGGGAACCATCGCCGGCGGCTTGGGATCATAGGATTTGAGTGCGGGAAGGTGGGGAAACTCTCCAAGAACCCTCATATAAAATTTCAGAGCTTGAGGGGGCTTGGAGAAGGAGAAAGAGTAAAAAAGCCCTCTAATTGACCCAAGTTTTGCACCCTCAACCTAGCATGGACGCCTAGGATGAAATCTCTGGCTAATTAGGAGGGAAATCATCATGTTTAACACGAGAATTTAAATCCCAAGACATTAAGAGGGCTTTAATTGCATTAAATGGGTATTAAATGACATAAATAGGTCAGTTTAACTTATTTAAGATTCTGGTTACCCAAGTCAATGATTGACTTAGTTAACCTAGTCAAATAGGTCCAAGATATGGGTGGATCGAGCTAGGAAAGTTTGAAATTGATTTGAAGTCGATAAGGAGGAAATCAGGGTCAATTTGGGTCAACCCTAGTTGACCTAGTCAACCAGGTTAACCTTAGACCTAGGTTTAGGCTCAACAGACTTAGTTTAACCCATTGAATTTGATAGGAGAGACCATGGGTCCTGGCTTGGTCAAATTGACCAAGTCAACCCCTTGGTCTAAGGGTTTTGGCAAAAATTAAGGTCAACACCACGTTGGTGTTCATTGAGCCAAACTGATCTCAAATCCAACCCATGTCTTACTCGTACTGAGTATCCTACTGATTTAGATGAGTTTGAGATTGATCAAAGCGCTGATCAAAATGACTCTCTGATCGGTCAAAGCATTAGACTATCTCTTGAAAGTCAAGTCCATGAGTAGGTACAAGTGCTGGCGCTCGTGCTCCCCCTTATCCCTCAAAATCCTCACTTGTATTATCAGCTTTTTTGAAAAGTGCTCGAAATGAGACATCAATGAAGTAGATAAGCAATTCAAGTAGAGGATCAAGATGAACAAGATTGTACTTCTTCTCAAGGATATAAGTCACTAGGTATCCTAAAGCAATATTCATCTTCCTCTTATGTGAGACATATCTAATTTCAAAAAGGCCATGAATATAGTTAATAATAAGTTGGGCTTCATCTATAGGTTGATCAGTCATGATAAGATAAATAACAGTTGACATAAGAGGAGTAATGTTAATGCGGTCACCAACTTTAGGAATAATAGAGGTTCTAAGGACATGATGAATGACCCTTATAATTTATTTTAAGGAATAGACCCTAGGTAAATGACATACTTGTTCAATCCCTCTAATAACTTTATTTATTTAAGTCTAGTCAAAATCAGATGTAGAAGTCAAAGTATGGGCTCTAACTCCTTGAGTTCTTAAATGCAAAATAGTTCCCAAATCTTCCTTAGTGATTTCTACCTTTTTCTTAAAAACATAAGATTTTATCCTACTCTTATCCTCACTAAATGACATATTTGCCAAAAAATAGTGAAAATTTTCTTTGTTGTAGGCATGAATCAATGTCAGGATAAATGAAAAATTAAGTAGTGGTGAAAAGAGGCATCACTTGGAAGTGGATATCCTTTTGAAGTTGGATTCTAGAATGAGTAATTTTGGCAGAAACAAATCTAAGGATTGAATCCTCTTTAGCCCTAGAAAGAAAGTTATCATCTCCACTCCTGGAAGACGATCACTTAGTGAGTCTACCGCACTTTCTAGAATGAGTACTTTAGAGGATTGGAAAAGGTTATTAAAGTGAATGAAAATTAATTCCAAAGTCCACCTATTTAAAGAAAAAGGATCTTTTGTACGTACGAAAAGGGGTTCGTACTATACGATAGATAGTCCATACATGATGAAATAAATTTTGTATGTACGAACAAATACGTTTGAAATAAAATGGCTTTTAATAATCATGCAAGTTATGAGATGTCCTTTCATACATGCTTTTTGACCAGATGATCGTACAGAAGAACATGTGTTTATCCAAGATGATCGGTTATTTAAGATCATTTTAATGATAGTTAGATTCGTTCCCACACTGAATGACATCTAGTCATATGTATGAACTAAGAGTTTATACATACAATCCATTATAGTAACTGATTCTGCCTGTATAATCATTTACATGTGTACAGAAAAAGTAATACAAATCATCCAGGAAAATATAAATATCGTACAGTAAGATATGTATTAGAAAATTAAAACTTTAAGAAATCAATTCAAAACAACGATTGACATGCTATAGAATTCGTACAGGACAAAAATAATTTCATACAGTACGAGTAGAACAC
This sequence comes from Dendrobium catenatum, assembly GCF_001605985.2. Lineage (NCBI taxonomy): Eukaryota > Viridiplantae > Streptophyta > Magnoliopsida > Asparagales > Orchidaceae > Dendrobium > Dendrobium catenatum. Next base: position 11,706,075 of record NW_021319178.1, on the reverse strand, counting down.
TTAAAAAGAATTTGTATGATCGATCAGAAATAGAAAATTCGATGTGAAAGCATTTCAAAATCACACAAAACATAAAAGCAAAAATAGAAAATCATAAACACAAACAGGCGCATTAAATACCAAAACAGAAAACACACAAAGACATATATATAGTTTGCAAAAAAATTTAATTAAGCATTAAGATCAATCACACCAAGCCTTATTCTTAATTTGCTCTAAGTATCAAAAGCTTTTGGTTTTATAAAAATATATGCAAGTTGATTTTTAGTTGAAATATGGTTCAGTTCAATTTCTCCAATGGATACATGTTCCCTTATGAAATGATGCCTTGATTCTTTTGGATCTAATTGAAATATAGCACACAAATAAACACTGAACATAATATCGGGTCAAGTAAAGCAATGATATAATTTCCCATCAATTTTTTGACCAATAGATTTTTCCTTTAGGTCCTTATCCAACTGAACTGAGGAACTAATAGGTGTACTAATAGATTTAGCATTGTTCATTTCATACCTTTTGAGGATTTTCTTAATATATTTCAACGGACAAAGAAATGTTCCTTCCTTAATTTAATTAATGCTAAAACCTAGAAAGAAACTAAGATCTCTCATTAAACTCAACTCAAATTCACTACTCATTATTTAAGAAAAATCATCACAAAGAATTTTATTTGTAGATCCAAAGATGATATCATCATCATAAATTTGTACAATGAGTATATCTTCTTCAAATTTCTTCAAAAAGAGAGTGACGTCCACACTTCCTTTTTTAAAACATCTCTTAGGTAGGAAAGTGCTCAACCTCTCATGCCAAGCCCTAAGTATATATTTCAATTCATGCAAATCCTTTTTCAATTTAAAAATATGATTTGGGTATTTTGAATTTTTAATACCTGGAGATTGTTCAATATAAACTTCTTCTTGAATCACATCATTTAAGATACTTTTAACATCCATTTGAAATAATTTGAATATTCTAAAATAAGTAAAGGCTAACAAAACCCTAATTGCTTCAAGTCTTCCTATAAGAGCAAAAGTCTCCTCAAAATCAATCTTTTCAATCTCATTACACCATTTAGCCACCAATCTAGCCTTATTTCTAAGGACAACTCCTGAGTTATTCATTTTATTTTTGAATACCCACTTAGTTTCAACAACACTTTGATCCTTTGGGTCTTACAATTAATTCCCAAACATCATTTCTCACAAATTGGTTTAATTCTTCTTGCATTACCAAAATAAAAAATCCATTCAAAAGTGCTTCATTAATATTTGTAGTTTCTATCATTAAAATAAAGGCAGAATGATTGACTTCTTTGCTTAGTTCACGCCTTGTCCTAACATCCTCACTAGGTGCACCTAAAATCAATTACTTAGGGTGGTTTTAGAAAATCTCAAATCTCTAGGCATCGGGTTTTCTATCTCCAAGTTTTTATCCAAATTAATTTTCTCAATCTTTTGAGAGTTATTTTCTATTTCATCCTCTTCCAAATTTGACTCTTCCAAAATTTTAGATTCATTAAAAATAGCATGTGAGGTCACCTTTGTCGCAAATCTATTTTCATGACTTATGTTTTGATGATTGACAAACACTATTGATTCCCTTGGACTGCCTGTTACTTCTAACTTTTCAGGAATCAAAGATCGGATGAACAAATGAAACCATATCAAGATTACGTAGATTTAGGGTTCAGTTAGTCTGTACTTTGTTTTTTCTCTTCTTGAGTCAATTTCTAATGTTCAAACAAACTGATGCTAAGTAATCCTACACACACACACACTTGAGAGACTTAGAATTTCTATTTTTACTCACATCGGCCAGGACGATATTTTTATCGGCCTGGACGATTTAGTTAAAAACAGAGATTCTATTCTGGATTCTTAATTAAGGCATCCGTCATTAACATATCGTCCTGGACGAAACGTATAGCGGCCAGGATGATAAGCTCAAAACAGAAAGAAGTTGCCGCCATAAATAATTAAGGTATTCTGCAAATTTTAGTAATCGGCCAGGACGATATTGGATCGACCTAGACGATATTCACAATTATGCCTTAATTAATCAGATAAATCAAGGAAGTAATTAAGGATGATTGATACAATCATATCATCCTGGACGATCGCAGGATCGGCCAGGATGATCTATTCAAAAATCTTAGTTACTTCTGGACGATCTGGATCGGATAGCTTGAAATCAGGGCGATGCTCTGGATGATATTTCTCTCATTTGAACTGATCAGCCAGGACGATCGTGAGATTGGCCTGGACGATCAAGATAATTTTAAATCATCCATTTTGCATTCAGGGTGATGCTCTAGCTAATATTTTGAGATTTGTACTGATCGGCCAGGACGATGTCCATATCGGCCTAGACAATATTGTCGGCAACTTGCAATTAATGAGCTCTTTTGAAGCTCTTATATTTAAGAGCTCTTGTTCAATATTTTAAATAATCTTTTGTTGCTACTTTGACCTGAGAAAACCTTGAGGAGAGAAAGAGAGTGAGGGAGAGAGAGAGGGAGAGTATCTTGTGAGGGCGAGCTTGTGAGGGGATTCACAAGGGTTGCTTCAAGGATCGCTCTGCTTCTTCTTCGTCTAGAGTTTTTCGTCCTTGGAAGGGTCGGTAGAGGAAAGGATTCAGCATCTGATTGTGGTTCTCTACCAGCTTCAGGAGGAAACAAAAGGAGATAGGTTCTCTGCCTTGCCGGGTTGGCA
>NW_021319178.1:11702780-11703258 GCF_001605985.2 Dendrobium catenatum | reverse complement strand
GTTCCCTCGACCGGTACCGTTCCTCGTAGTTCATGTCTTTCTTCGGGCGGGCTTGAACACTAGCTTTGTTGCTTACACTTTTGAAACCTTTACTTTATAAGCATATTATGTACCTTTCCAATATTTACTCCGAGGCAACAAGAAAGGGGAAGAAGAAAGGGGAGAGAATGAGAGGTAGAGAGAGAAAGAGAGCCATTGCCCTTCAATACTTCTATTTTCTAGTAAACAACTAACTCACTCACTTCCTACCACAAATCACTTTTCCACCCATACACTTCACTTCTTTTTTTTTTTTTAACTCATACAATTCCACTTTCAATATATATACACTTCTCACTTTTCCAACACACACTTTCAACATTTACACACATCATCCTTTCTAAAACACATACAAATTTCACTTTTACACAAATGCAAATCACTTTTTCTTACTAAACCAAACTATCTACTTTTCATTCATATGTTGTCATTTTTCCAA
>NW_021319178.1:11698818-11702680 GCF_001605985.2 Dendrobium catenatum | reverse complement strand
GGCAGATCTTTGATTATAAGATCCCAAATTTCGGGAATATAATTCCAAATTTCTAATAAGATGCTCAACTTCAATTAAAGTTGTCTTTCAATCCTAAGACATAAAGCCCAACACTTAGATTAAGTTGAGACACTTCCGGATGGTTCTGAAATCTCAAGGTGTCCCCTACCCATCTTCCCTCGATTCTGTTAATAAATGTTCAACCTTGATCAATTCCCTTTTGATTTTCCAAAAAAAATCCTATTCGTTTTTTTGATATCATTCCTAGAAAATCTAATAAAATTTCATTCTTATTTCAATTGAGAGTTTTCGCAGGGGACTCTGTCTCCCTATGATGAAATTAACTATGAGGGCTTGCCCTCGTAGGAGATTTGGAACCACACGCACCTGATTTCAAAATTAATCTTTAAAAAAAATCTTCTTAGATTTATTTGGGAAAAGTTAAAGAATGATCGTCATTATTATATTAGAAGAATTATCATTGAAAGGTGTTATCTCCCTTTGGGGAGATACATCCATCTCCAATAAGGCTTTGGATATGAATTCGACAGTCATAAGTCTTAAATATCATAACTGGATATTTAGTTGAACTTTACCTTGTCCCCTCGGGGCCATGTGAAGTTCTCTTTAGAATCTAGCCATGATATTCAAGATGAGTTTCATAATTCGAAGTCTGAACACCGTTATGAAATTTTTTTTCGTCCTTTAGGGTGATATACTTTTTCGAACGAGTTGATTAGACTCTAGAATTAGAACTCAATCTAAATTTTAAAATTCCCAAAGAAAACTAATATTTTTCAAAACCTATTTTCAAAAATCCACCAACAGGTGTGAAAGGATGACTATACTCTACTAACACTTGGAGGGTGTGAAAGAATGATGGTACTCTATCACACTAGGGATTGGTGGAAAAGAGGATAATTTTAAAGGCTTCTCCACCATACATTGGGGGAAAAATGAGAGTCACTTTGGTAATAGTGCAATACTTGAAGAGGAAGTCTTTAGGGAGTGGATGTAGGTCTTGTTAGATCGAACCACTAAAACTTATTGTGTTCTTTTTATTTTTGCATTTTTTTTTTCATTTTATGGCTATGATTGAAAATCTTATTTTAAAAAGAAAATCAAATTATAAAATTATTAAATGATTTTTTATTCAAGAGAGATTTTTTAAAATAACTAATTCACCCCCCTCTTAGTTAACCTTGGGATAATTACGTAGGTCTAACAACCTATACAGACGTTTCATGACCATTGACCTTCTGGGAAGATGAAAGGTAATTTTAATTTTGACTTTGTTGCCTCATCACAGGTGGGATGAAAGATTCAAGTCAATAATTTTGGAAGCATATTCACAAATTCTAGAGCTGATGCTTCAAAGGGAGTTCGAGACAAGGTGTTGGTTGATTCAGCGATTCAAGCTAAAGATAATGAGTTTGGATCTTTTGTCAATAACTTAATGATTGGTAATGATGTAATTCTTGGGGGCGTTCAGTTGAAGGATGACATGAATATGGTTCACAATTGTGTTTCGTGCAAGCTAAATTCATGTGATTATGGTGCCAATACCTTGGTTGTGTCTCATACTAAGGATACTTTTTGAAATGGTTTGGCAAATTTTTGGATTAGGAAGCCGAATATCAGGATTGAAAATTTGGATTTTGGGTCATGTTTAACTAAAAATTGGAAACTATTGAAAATAAATGAGGACAATGAAAGGTAGAATACTAAGAAGCTGCAAAATGCTCTTGTTGTGAAGGTGTTTGTCGATAATGTTCCTTTCCATATAATATGTTTTAAATTGCGAAGGTAATGGAGCCTGTTTAGTAAATTCCACCTAGCTATATTGGGAGGAAAAATTCATGGGGTTTTTCTTCTATTAATGTTGCTGACTCAGAGTTGGAGAAGGTTTGTACTTTTGCTTCTGAAAGTTCATTAGGGTTGTTAGGCCCTTATAAACTAGCCCAAGGCTAATTAAGAGAGAGGTGAATTGGTATTTAAAACATCTTTCACAATAAAAAACCAAACCAAAATTCACCACAAAGAAAACACAATATGGAAATTAAATGTAGAAATAATAAAGGAAAGAACACACCAGATTTATAGTGGTTCTGTCAAACCTTGACCTACGTCCACTCCTCGGAGGCTCCCTCTGAGTATTGCACTAAACTCAGTGTCTCTCCTTTAGCCCCTACAGCTAGGCGGAGAATCCCTTATAAAATCACTTTCACCTTCCCCGGTGCGGCAGAGTAGCCGGGTCTTTTGACACCAAAGAGATCTTCTTCTACCCAGAACTTCCCTCAAGACAAGCCTTGAATCCGATGATACTAAGGTGAAAGCTCTTCGGAGCGACTGTGTGGAATCCTCCTCCGCACTCCCTTGAAACCCTCTCCAAGGATCTTCTCCCTCTCTCAAACTCAACCCATTCCTCTCTCCTTTTCAAGATCTCTCTTCAAGTTCCTTCCAGAAGAACGAAGCTACAATGTCTGCCAAAGACACTTACCAGGTGCCTTTCAAAGTTTAAATAGAAGAGCTCAAAATAAGTTCATTAATTGCAACTTACCAACTTTATAGTCTAGGCCGATAAGAATATCGGCTTGGCCGATTAGAGTAAATTTCGCTCAATCAGCCTGGTCGGTTTTGGACGATTAGAGAAATTTTGGTCAAATCATTCAGGACGATAAAATTAATATCGTCCTGGCCAATTAGTTCAAATCGGAGCAAAATTATCTTGAAAATTGCTCTGAATAGAGGCTGGCCGATGTCAATCATCCAAGGTATCGTTCCGGCTGATCCTGCAATCGGCCCGGCCGAGGTGATCGTGCAATCGGCCTTAATTGCTTTCCTTAAATACCAGATTAATTTATGTATATTTGTGCTGCATCATCCAGGCCGATATAATGGATCATCCTGGCCGATATCCAAAAAAAATAATGCCAAAATAGATCTGGCGACTGATTCTTTCTGATTTGAGCCTATCGTCCTGGCCGATATAAGGATCGTCCAGGCCGATCGGCTTAAAGATGGCTGCCTTAACCAGGATGCCCTAATTAGGGTTTTTATTTTTGAACCGATCGTCCAGGCTGATATAAATATCATCCCGGATGATGGTAGAAAAAACAATTAACTCTAAATCAGGAAGAAAAACTCCCAAGTGTGTGTCTGCAAGTTTACAAAGTAAGCAAGCACCCCTACAGGACATGACTCAAGAAATAAGGAATTACATCAGTGAGAATTACAAGTAAAACAGTTCTCCCAAATCTTGAGCCTTGAGTGGTGCATCGTAGTCCTGGAAAGTTAGTACACACTTAAATAAACATAAAATTCAAGTAAATATAGGCAGTAGAAAGTGAACCATAATATTTGTTATCATCAAAAAACATAACCTCATAAGTACGAGTTGCAACAGCTTCTTCTTCTCCTATACAAACTTCTAATAAATTTGATGTGCTTGTTAAAGTTGGAGAGGATCTGGTGTCTGTTCTTGTATTGGGGTTGGGGGAGGTTGAAGTGGTTAATTATTCTAATGGATGGGGGATGGGAGATGTGGGTTCTCCTAAGGCGGTTATGGATGGAAAAATTAATATGGGTTTGGTTGGAAGTGTTTGTTATAATGGAGATTCATCTTCTGTTAAAAGGAAGTTGGCTAAAGAAATTAAGTGATTAGGTCCTATTAAGTTGACTCTTAGAAATAGGAGAATTAATGTCAGTAAGAAAGATAGTTTGGGGGATGTCTCCCCTTCTATTGGATATATCTCAACCATAGATTTTTTAAATTGTTAAGGAGCTAGGAAGAATCAAGCTTCTCTATATATTAAGGAGTTTGTGAAGGAGTATGATGTTTTTTTTTTTTTGGGTTGTTGGA
>NW_021319178.1:11695441-11698578 GCF_001605985.2 Dendrobium catenatum | reverse complement strand
TTTTTTTTTGAAGAAATGCAAATTGCATTAAAATAAGAAAAACCTAATACAAACTAAAAAGCAAAAGAAACCCTTTAAAAATAGTACATAATTTAAAAATAGTACAAACCCTTTAAAAAAAGCAAACTGCAAATGCAAATTGCTTGTTTCTACTGTTTATGGGAGCAAAGATGTGTATAAAAGAAAAGAGCTTTGGAGAAAGATTGAATTGTTCTATTGCAAAAATTTTCCTTCGGTGATGGGTGTGGATTTTACTATTTGTTAAGAAAATATGATAAAAGGGGAGGGAAGAGGTTTATATTTTCCCAAGGATCCAAGGAGATGAAGGTTTTTGTTACCAATAATGAATATCATGATTTTGGCTTCATTGGGCCTAGATACACATGGTGCAATAATAATGTTGGGGGAGCCAAACTTTGGAGAACTTAGATAGATGTTTTTTAACTCCTTGGCAGTTGATTCTTCTCAATTGGTGGTGGTGCGACATATTGCTAGGTTTTCTTCGAATCACTGCCACATTTAAATTAATTTGCTGAAGAATAATCCTAAGGTGAAGAGGATTATTAAATTTAAAGATTGTTGGACCTCTTATCATGCTTCGACTGCTGTTGTTGCAAAGGCTTGGGCTAAAAAGACTATTAGAAGTTTTTCTAAAATTCTTAACATCAAGTTCAGAAGATCCTTAAGAGCTTTATTTTTTTTTTGGAGTAAATCTAAGCTTCAAGACCATAATACCTTCAAGAACTGTCTTAAGAAGGAGATCATGGAGTTGCAATTGGAGGAAGCCAATGAGGGCGGGCTTTAGGAAGAGAAGATTGTGGTTCTTAGATTAAAGGTGAATTAACTTAATAAAATTTGGTGTGCTCTTTCTTATTACTTTTATCACATTTTATTTTTGCACTTTTCTGTGATATGTTCTGTGATTGAAAAATCTAATTGTATTATTATCTTGAAAATTATTTTTTTCTGCATCAAGAGTTGTTATTTTATTTTAAAATATTTAAAAAGATCAAAAAGATTTTCTTTTTATTTAAGATTTTTTAAAACGACCAATTCACCCCCCTCCCCCTCTTAGTTAGTCTCAGGCTAGTTCATTAGGGTTTAACACCCCTCACAAACTTTCAATTAGTTATACTTTTCTCATCAACTAATTCTAGAAGAATGTCTTAATTTTCAAATTTTAATTCTTCTCTAAGTGATTTTAATTTCTTGAATGCTTTCCCTAATTCAATATGTTTGGATTTTAATGATTCGTGTACTTCGATTAATTCAACATGCTTATCTTTCAAGGAGTCATAAGACTTCAAGAACTCAATATACTTTTATACAATACATCATATTCATCTAATAGGGATGATGCTATTTATTTAGCGTGATGTGTTCAATTTTAAAATTAGAGTGCTCATTAATTATACAATTAGGTTTTTCCTTCCTCTTATCACCTGCATTCAAAAGTCTTTTACTCACACATTGCTCATAGGCAATGAGTGTGCAAAGAAGATTATTAATAAAATAGATCTTAAGATCATTAGATTCACATATAGAAATAACTTTAGCATCATAATTCTTAGGTAGACAACATAGAATTTTGTTAACTTTCTTAGAGTTTGAAAGTTTTCAACCTAACGTATATAGGGATGTCACTATCTGAGTTAACCTAGTGTACATGTTTGAGATAGTCTCATTTGGTTTCATACAAAATCATTCATAATCATGCAACAAAATATTTAAACAAGATTATTTAACTTCACTAATACCCACGTAAGTGATGCTTAACCTATCCCAGATCTCCCTACTAGTGGTACAAGTAGACTCTCTCATATAATCTTTAGATTTGAGTGCATAAAAAATAATTTAACATTTATATTAAGTTATGCTATATCTCTATCCTCATTACTCCATTCATTAAATAGTGTTTCAATTTTCATGCTATTCAAAATTATAAATGAAGTAGAATAAACTTCTTGAATCATATGCCAAGTATAAAAATCAATATATTGTAAAAAACTAGACATGTAGATTTTTTAAAATTCAAATGGTATAATGTCAAACAACAATAGATAAGTTATATAATAACCCTCCACAGTATTCATATTTTCAAAATGTTCCATTTGATCTTATCTTAGGGATTTTTAGATTCCTAATTTTGAGACACTCTCTGATACCAATTGAAAGTTCAACTAATAATTGCACTACCTTTATTGTCTGTCTTTTAGCCCCCATAGCAAGATGGAGAATCCCTTATACAATCTTTTCCACCAACTCGGTGTGACAGAGTACCATAACCTTTTTTGCTCTACTAGTGAAGGCAAAGTACCTTGAAGCTTTTTAACCCTCCTGATAAAGGAAGCAAACCTTGAATCTTTTTTTACCCTCATGGTAAAGGCAAAGAATCTCAAATACTTTTTCACCCTTTTAGTGAAGGCAAAGAACCTTGAATCACTTTCACCTTCCATAGTGCAGTAAAGTAGTCGAGCCCGTTGACACCAAAGATGTCTTCTTCCCAAAACTTCCCTCAAGAAAATCCTTGATCCATGGAGGAACTCAGGTGCAAGTTCACATGAGCAACCATGTGAATTTCCATCTCACACACCCTTTAATCTTACAAAGATCTTCTTCATCTCTCACCAACTTCACCCTTTCTCTCTCACGCTCTAAGCTCTCCCTTTAAGCTTTCTCTCAGAAGAATTAACCTAATGACTGCTAAAAAGACTTTTACAAAGTATAATGAGAAAACATATATAAAGAGGTTTAAAAACTCATAAGTATTCAATTCAACAGTCACTATTCGTATAGTATGATCTTAAGATCGTCAAGTACGATTCCCAGAATTTGACCTGTTAGTACTATACAATCACTAGTTAATATAATACAATCAATTTAAATTGGCACAATTCATATTATACGATGTACAGTTAGTATGTTTGACCAATTTAATTCTGCGTGTTATTATTGTGCGAATTCTAATTAGTACAATATGATCTGTTAACATTGTATTGTACGATTGAACAATATATTGTACGATTAATTCAAGTGAATCACAGACCATCCAGGATGAATTCTGAGATGACCAAATATCATCTCTGTTGATTGTACAGTATGATCCAGTTCGTATGATACTGTTGACCTCCATGTAA
>NW_021319178.1:11658684-11691188 GCF_001605985.2 Dendrobium catenatum | reverse complement strand
AAAATTTAATATTCCCAAAGAAAATTAATATATTTTCCAAAATCATATATATAAATATATCTAAATTTTTTTAATCAAAACAACAATCTCGAAAAAGTCTTACATCGTTGGTGGATTCTCCCGACCTCTTCCATACAAGTTAACGTCATTGAGCAATGCTCTGACATACAACCTATGATAGGTCTTACATCCTGGTGGATTCTCTCAACATCTTCCATATAGGTTAATATCATCGAGCAAAAGCTCTGACATACAACCTCGGATAGGTCTTACATTCCTGTGGATTCTCTCTACCTCTTACATATGGGTTAACATTATCGAGCAAAGGCTCTGACATACAACCTCAGATAGGTCATATATCCTTGGTGGAATATCTCAACCTATTCTATATAGGTTAATGTCATCGAATAGAGCTCTGACATATAATCTCAGATAGGTCATACATCCTTGGTGGATTCTCTCGACCTCTTTCGTATAGGTTAACATCACCAAGCGGGGATTTGACATATAACCTCGGTTAGGTCTTACAACCTTGGTGGATTCTCTCGACCTCTTTCATATAGGTTAACATCATCGAGCAAAGGCTCTGACATAAAACCTCGGATACGTCATACATCCCTAGTGAATTCTCTCAACCTCTTCCATATAGGTTAACGTCATCGAGCAGAGCTCTAATATATTACCTTAAATAGGTCATACATTCTTGGTGGATTCTCTTGACCTCTTCCATATAGATTAACGTCATCGAGCAAATGCTTTGACATACAACCTTGGATAGGTCATACATTCTTGGTAGATTCTATCAACCTCTTCTATATAAGTTAATATCATCAAATAGGGATCTAACATATAATATCAGATAGGTCATACATCTTTGGTAGATTCTCTGGACCTCTTCTATAGAGATCGAGCAGTACTCTGAGTGAATAATATTCTCTCTATAAAGATTTCATAAAAGAAAGTGGTTATTAAAATCATCACTCATATGATGATTTTAGTAGGCTAAAAAATCTAAAAAAAAAACATATTATGCAATATATTAAAACATGTCTCATAGATGCAAAAAAAATTCAACATACTCCAAGGGATAAGTTCTCAACTTCATATTTAATATCATTGGAGTTATATTACAAAAAATTTACATCAAGTTCATTTTTACAAGAATCTAAAAGTAAAAAAATACAACGGCATCATTCATACAAATTATTGTCATCAAGTGGCAATTAACTTTAAAATAGTCAAATATCGTTAGTGGATTCAAGTGACTTCTTCTCTACTGTATATCAAGCATCTCCTATAACTTCTTCTCTAAAGAAAGGACATAATCTGATCACCATCAAGCCTCCACTCATTTAACAGTGTTAGCATATTGCCAGAATGCTAACAATGTACACTACTTTTGCCCTTCTATAAAAGATATCTGATGTCGGCACACTTCAGTATGGAAGCATATTGCTCTAACAAAATGCCACTGGATACACGCTATCATCAATCCTTTGTCTGATATTTGTCGGCGGTCCTTTACTTTATATCATCCATCATCAATTTCTTGCTCAATTACTAATAGTAGTACACCCTCAACTCACTTTTTTAGCTCTATACTCAACCGTTAACTACCAATGGACTTTAACTCGATCATCCATCACCGATAGACTTCTACTTGAACAACATTGAAATTCTCCCCATCTACTAATAACTTCTGGCTCTCCTTCCGAGTACTATTACCGCTAGATTTTATCAAATCACCCTCACATACAAGTAGCAATTGGTCTTCTTCTGTTAAGGGTTGTCTATTAAGAAGATAGTCTTTCATCGTGACTTTTTCTATACAAAAGAGGGGCAGTGAAGCTTGATAGGGGAATGCCACCTATCTCTGACAATGGAATGCCTCCAATATAAGAAGAGGAATACAAGGAAGAATAAGGAGGAAAAAATCTCCTTCTACACAAGAGAGGGGTACTAAAACTTGATAGAGGAATGTCTCATATCTTTGATAGTGGAATGCCTCCACTATAAGAAGAAGAACACAAGTAAAGAATAAGGAGGAAAAAATCTCTTTCTACATAAGAGAGGGGCACTAAAACTTGATAAGAAAATGCCACCTATCTGCGATAATTGAATGCCTCCAATATAAGAAGAAACATACAAGAGAAGAACACAAATGAGAAAACTCATTCTCTACACAAGAGAGGGACACTAATTTTGCATAGGAAAAGTCACCTACAAAAAATAATGGAATACCTCAACTATAAGAAACTTAGAATGATGGAGAAGAAAGAAAAGAAATAGTTGCAAAAAACTATAACTTCTACACAAAAAGAGGGGCATTGATTTTGTGTAGGAAAAGTCACCTACGAAGAATAACGGAATACATCAACTGTAAAAAAAGTTAGAAAAAGAAGAAAAAAAATGAGAATGATCAAAAACTCTAACTCCCACATAAGGAGAGGGGCACTGATTTTGCGTAGGGAAAGTCACCTACGAAAAAATCGTTGAAAGCCTCAAATGTAAGAAAATTGGAGGAAGAAAGGAGGAGACGAGCAATTTTTTCCTTGCTTTAGGGGCTATTTATAGGAGAAAAAGGTGGGAGGAATATTCGCTGAGAATAAGAATACTCCAAAAAGATGCCAAGAAAAAGAGAAAAAAACCCCTAAAAAAATTTAAAGAACAAAACAAAACAAAAATTTGGCAGTCCCCACATAAAAAATTCTAAAAAAATTATAAGGGGCAGGTGTTGATGCTGGTCCATAAAAAAATGAAAAATTATAGCCGACACTTGTCGGCTGCTTCAGCCAAAACAACGTGCCATTTCACTCTGCCGGCAGTGGGTGCCGACGACCGGCTGGCCAGTCGGACGATTTAGCCTCCTACACATTTTTGGGCCAGATTTTTGGCCCGGAATGTCCAAATTGTACCTTTTTTGGGTCCCTAGACATGTTTTTCGATGTTTCAGACTCAATTTTGAAACTTTCGGAGCTCAACTGAGCTTTTAGGACCAAGTTTGAACAAAGTTACATTTTTTGTAATGTAATTTTTTGACATTTGATTGATTTGAAGTGTCGTGACATATATTTTCAGACTCTATAAGCTTCGACGACCAAAAATAAGGGGGCAACTATTATATCATCAAAAATTTATCTTGATAAGACATGAATCTTGAGGCAAACCTCAAGTTGGAAACTTCAAAATTAAATTTGGGATCTTTTGAACTCCGATTTCATCAAACTTACAAATAAATTAAGCGTCTCAAAAATATGAACCCAACGACACTAAATTCAACTCAATCCAAGCCCACATGGGTCCAAATCGAAGACCCAAAGCACTATTGGAAGGTTCATACCATAATTTTGATTACCAAATGATTTCCAAACATGACATGCTTATAGTCGAATCATGCGACTCGATGGGACAAATCCAATGAGCCCAAGATCGCTGAATTCTTATATTACTAAGACCTTCAAATGTCTGATGAATGGTCCATAATAAAGGGATTCAATATCGACCAACCATCAAAATCACTCCACATTTTCCCTTGATCGTCTTCCTAATCACGGGTCATGCCACTCTCAAAAAACTATAAATAGCCCCTCATTCTCTTAAGAGGGGGCCCAAAAGCAAGAAGGAAGAAGAGGAGAAGAGAAGAAGATAAGGAGGAAAGAAACTCATCCTCGACCGCCGTCGGAGTTCAGCCCGACTTTCAAGTGACGCCAAAGTTCTGCCTGACTTTCAAGGGACACTGAAGTTCCACCCAACTTTTAAGTCACACCGAAGTTCCGTCCGACCTTCAAAGGATGCCAAAGTTCTACCCTACTTTCAAGTGACACCTGAGTTCCGTCTAACTTCCAAGTGACGCCAAAACTCCGCCAGACCTCCAAGCGACTCTGGAGTTTTGCTCGAATACCATATAATGTAAAAGTTCTCCTCTATCGGCGACTGACGTCGGACTTCTACCTGACGCTGGACCTCCGCTAATTTCTACCCGACATAGGACTTCTGCCCTTTGTCAGACTTTCACTGGATATATATTCGATGTTGGATTTTTTTTCTATTATTAGACTTCTACCTAACGCCGTCCTTCTGACCTTCGTCATCAGATAGCGGTCCTTCTGACCTCTGCGCCCGTCGACTACGGTCCTTTTGACCAAACGAATATGCCAACAATGACTCTTTTTATTCCCACCATTTACTTCATATAATATACATCAAACCAAGGCCTTCCCCCTAAGGAAGGGACTCATTTGTAATCGACTACAAATAATAGTGGACTCATTCAAAGCGGGCTAGGTCCTGTGGTTTCTCCCCCTTTTTAGGGGTTTTTCACGTAAAAATATTGGTATCTCATAAATGTTACACTATCTCTTTCATCTAATTGCGTGCTGAATTTTTTTTACAAAGCTAAGACGTTAAATTCTCCAAGACGCAACAAAGTTATTTTAAATATCGGCTGAACTTTAATTTTTTTTAATTTGTATGTCATGTAAGTTTGAGTTTTTAATTAGTTTATATCAAGTCTAATTAATTATATAATTAAAAACTAATAATTTAACTATATAATTTAATTAGTATATATAATTAAAAATATGGATTTTAATCAAAGTTGGCCTAATTCACTAGTACTATTTAATTTGTTTGGTAAATTGATGGAGTAAGACATCAAATAACTAATGGTTCATCATTAAATGAGCTGTTTATTTAATTCTTAAAAAGTTTCTTCTTAAAAAAAAATGAGTATTTTTGATAACATAAATGAATAAATAAAATAATATATAGATTAGCTTATTTATATAATGGCATGTAACAATTTATTCAAATTCTTCAATTATGTAAGTAAATAAATATTATAGGAATAAGTATTGAGTTGTTCATAGGGTACATTTATTTGCTTACAACATTAGGGGTAGTGTAAGATTATTTTTAGTTTTAAAAAAAAGTAAAGGGATTTTGATTTGTGAGTTGAGAATTAGCAGGGTTGTGATATCAAAGTTTACAACTATGTAGATGTGGTACATAGGTTTGTAGAGAGGTTGGGATGACCATTGGATTTGAAAAATATGCAAACCTTGGAGTTTAGAAGAGAATGCTACCAACTAGGGCAGCTTCAAGAGCTTGATATGGAGCATGGAGAGAGAGAGAGAGAGGTAGGTCTGTTTAGAGTTGAGCTTTGAGAGGATATAAGAGGAGAATCCTATCCTAAAAGATTTGGTATAAAAAAGAGCCACTAAGTCATCTAAGAATGAGAAAAGCTACCCTAAGATTAATAAAACAAAGAATAACCATATAATGAATTATCAAGGTCAATTAAATATACATCATATTTAATATATATATATATATCTAGATCGTGTTGAGTAATATATATATATATATATATATATATTAAATATGATGTATATTTAATTGACCTTGATAATTCATTATATGGTTATTCTTTGTTTTATTAATCTTAGGGTAGCTTTTCTCATTCTTAGAACTCCATGACAGGAATGGGAAGATATCCTTAGAAAATATATTTATGCAACTAGGAATCCAATTGAATAATCAATCTAATAATAAAAGAAATTCAAAAATCAAATAAAAGCATCTTGCTAGGTTGATTAAGAAAGTCCATATAGGTTGTTAGACCTAAAGTAATTGTCTCAAGGCTAACCAAGAGAGGGGTGAATTGGTAATTAAAAAATCCTCTTGAATAAAAAACTATTTAAAAATTATTTTGTATAATTAAAGTTTTAACAAATGAAAACTTTTCAACAACTTAAATAATAATACACAAAAAATAAAATAGTTAAAAAATAAAGAACACAAAAATTTAAAGTGGTTCAGTTCAACTAGACCTACGTCCACTCCCTGAATACTCCCTCTTCATGTATTATACTATTACCAAAGTGACTCTCTTTTTACTCCCACATCAAGGTAGAGAAGCCTTTACAATTACCCTCTCTTCCACCAATCTCTAGTGCAGTAGAGTACCACCATCCATTCACACCTTCTAAGTGTCAACAGAGTACCATTGTTCTTTCATACCCTCCAAGTGCTGGAAGAGTACCGGCATCCTTTCACATCCTCCACGTATCGGTAGAGAACCTTCATCATTTCACACCCTCCAGGTGTTAGTAGAGAAATGAAATCCTTTCATACCCTCATGATGTTGGTAGAGAACCATAATCATTTTTCTCCCTCTCGGTGAAGGCAGAGAACCTGCGACCAATGTTAAAGAACTTCACTTAAGAGCCTGCAGAAGAGATGGGCAGAAACTTGAAGGAATAAAGAGATCCTTTCTTTGGAAAACCTTATGAATCCCTCACAACACCCCTCACTTGATCTCTTACAATTTCCTCTCACAATCTCTCCCAAACACTAACACTCAAAGACCACTCTCAAGAGAAATTCATATCAAAGATGTTTAGTGACAATTTTAGGACTCATTATATAGAAAAGATATGAAAAAACATCCAAAAAATTGAAAATTACATGAAAATTATCCTACAATCATATTGTATAATTGCTTATTATCCCGTACAAATTGCTAGTATAAATGAATAGTGTCTCCGTATGAATCGTCCGTATGAATGCATAGTGTCTTGTACAAATAAATAATGTCCCATATGAATCTCCCATATAAACGCATAGTGACCCATACGAATCATCCGTGTGAATGCATAGTGTCTCATATGAACAGTTTAAATTCATCTGTATGAACTGATATCGTACTATATAAAAGTTCAATAATTGAACAAGTTCTGTTTGTACGACTGTGTACGAACCCATTTTATATTCTAGTTGTCATCTCTATGAACCCTACGTCATATAATATAAACTAGTTAAATCAAATCATGCTTCATATGGCATGAACATAGATGAGTCCATTTCATAATCTAGACATAATCTGTATGAAATTAATTTTATACAATACAAATAGTACAAAGAAAATTTCCAAGGCTTGATTCGATTAAGTGCTTTTTGGAGGAACACTCAAAACAAATTATCCCATATAATCCCAAAATTGTATTGTACGATTAGTTTAAAAAATATAAGTTTTTACACTCTCCCAGTGTGTGTGTGCATGATTACCCAATTATAATCACACTCTCTCAGACTCAAGAATAATAGAAAAATTACAAACTTCATTTCATGAAAACATAATTTAATTTGTCTCGAAGACTCTTGAAGTCTTCAGTAGTTTGGAGTATGATTTCTATAAAATATTAGTATACACAAAAAATCAAAATAGAATAAAAAATTTTATGAAACTTGAAGATGTGAGCCATAATATGTGTTATCATCAAAAATAAAAACTTGTGAGCAACGAGACACAATAATCTTTCCCTTTTTAATGATGAGAAACATTATTGGTTGAATTTGCAAATTATGTTTTGTTTCTCTCATAATATTATCCATATTAAGATAATCATTTAAAAATAGTGGAAACTAAAATAATTTTCTACTTTTATTTTTTTATTTACATAAAGATAAATAAAAAATAGTATGAAATAAATATATTAGTAGTTCTCCCTCTTTGACATTATCAAAAAGAAGAGGAGCACAAAAAACATAAAATTAAAAATGGACTTAAAATCAAATGGACCATAATCAGGTGAAGGTAATGTTTTAGAAGAATCAGTTTAAAATTTTAATAAATTCTTAGAATAAGAAAGTTACCTCTTGAATTTATTCAAAAACATAGTAAGGCATGGATTGACAACGGATAACCAAGAAAGGTCAAAGGTCCCATAATTTCTTACTCCTAGCTCATTTTCCTTTAAATCCTCAAAAATGTTTTAAGCGAACATCTAAATCAAGGAACAAATTAGAAAAAGAAATAATAATCTTCTCAAAATCTCCTTTAAGGAAATATATCTAATTAGAAGATTAATGAAAAAATTGGTGAATCAAAATTCATGATTTTCAAACTCAAGTATCAAAAATATCAATAGATATAAGGGTTTTCTTAAGATTTAAAATATATAAGAAAGGTAAGAAAACTTATTGTGGGCTCATTTTGTGCCTCTTTACTAGTCTTTGGCATACTTTGTTATTTTTGATACATTTTGTTTGTCTTTCCAATTTTGGCGTAATTACATATCTTTTCAACTTTATGCTCATTTGTGATTATTTTCTTTTTAACCAATATGCTTCTTTTCTATAATTTTAAAAACTAAAGCAAACACGTTATAGTGAAAAAAATAAATTGTTTGATTAAAAAAATAATGAGGTGGATTCAGCAACTTGCAAAAGATCCCTATGACATAAAAAACTGTAGGGAGATGAAAAAATTTAATTTCAAAGACCAATTTATAATTTGATGTAGTTTTTGAATAAAAAAAGAAATAGCCTCATTAAAGAAATTAGACAAAGAGACAAAATCATGAGTTTCCTTTCTTTGACTATTTTTAGACAAGTTAATTACTAATTTCATATAATTTCAAGTAAACAGAAGATAAATTTTTAGTTTTTAGAAGAAATGATCATTGAAAAGTGATTTAATTCTCTAAAGTGTATAAAAAATAAAATATGGCATGAGTGTGTTGATCATAGTGACTTTTTGAAAGATAGAAAGATCATAGAAAAATAAATCTTAAATAAAAACTAAAAAAAACAACACAAAAAATTAAACAATTCACAAAAGAAAAATAAATACATGCACATATTAATAACACACAAACAAATCTACAAACATTATCTTACTTCTAGTATGAAGATTCAGAAGCTATGTATGACCAGGATATTTTTTGCTTTTATCATTTAGCTTTATTGCAATTTGCTTATTTTTATCTTTTACTATTGTAGGAAGAGTTTTTTAAGTTCAGGCATTCATTTTTCATATGTTTGGAAAGCAAATTACTTTAGAGGAATTCTTAATATCCTTTCCATTTTTATCTTTGTTCATCTTTTGTTGATGTTGATGCTTGTGTTTCAGTAGCTTTTCAAATTTTCTTGTTATCGATGCTATCTTCTTACTTTCATCATCTACTGAGTTGCTTTTCTTTGTGTCATCAGTTTTTAGCACTATTATTTCACATACATCCAAAAGTCTTTAACTCATAATTTGCTCGTGAGCAATGAGTGAGCCAATCATATTATCAATAGTACAATCATTCAAATCTTTTGATTCAATTATAGCAATGACTTTAGCATTAAATTTTTTAATTAGACATCATAAAGTTTTATTTACATTTTGAATGTTAGAATCTTCTCTACATACATCTTACAATGATGTTACTACTTGTGAAAACATAGTAAACATGTCTAAGATTGTCTCATAAGATTTTGTGCTAAAGAGTTCATAGTCATACATAAAAATGTTCAACTTAGATTGCTTGACTTCATTAGTACCTTCATACGTAGTGCATAAACTATCCCAAATTGCCTTGCTAGTAGTGCATGTAAGGATTCTCATATAATCTTCAAAATTCAAAGCACAGAACAAACAATTCATACAATTAGCATTTAATTGAGCATGAATTTGTTCTACTCTACTCTATTCAAAAAATGGTATTTCTGTTTTGATTACATCTATAATATATGACGATAAAGAATAACTAGTTTGAATTATATGTCACATTAGATAATCTATTGATTGTAAGAAAGTAGACATTGAAATTTTTCAAAAATTATAAAAAATATTTTCAAATAAAGGTGGTCTAGTGATCAAATATCTTTTAGGTGTGTTATGGTTTCTAAAATTAGCCATAATCATTTTTCAGAAAGTAATTTAAACTTTAAATTTTAAAGTAGGCTCTGATACCACTTGAAAGTCCATATAGATTATTAGACCTAATATAATTATCCCAAGACTAAATAAGAGGGGGGTGAATTGGTAATTAAAAAGTTCTCTTAAATAAAAAACCATTTTAAAATTATTTTACATAATTAAAGTTTTAATAAAATAAAAAATTTCAACCACTTAAATAAAAATATGTAGAAAAATAAAATAGCAAAAAAATAAAGAACACAAAAATATATAGTGGTTCGGTTCAACTAGACCTACATCCACTCCCTGAAAAATCCCCCTTCAAGTATTGCACTATTACCAAAGTGACTCTCCTTTTTCCCCACGTAAGGTAGAGAAGCCATTATAATTACCCTCTCTTCCACTAATCCCTAGTACGGTAGAGTACCTTTATAATTTCACACCCTCTAAGTGTCGACAAAGCACCATTGTCCTTTTATACCCTCCAAGTGTCAGCTAAGTACTGGCATCCTTTTACACCCTCCAAGTGTGGGCAGAGAATTGTCATCCTTTCACACTTTTCTGATGTGGACAGAGAACGGGCTTCTTTTCACACCCTCCTTGTGTTAGTAGAGAACTAGCATCCTTTTTCACCTTCCCAGTGAAGGAAGAGAACCTGCCTCTAATGTTTAAAAACTTCACTTAAGAGCCTGTAGAGGCGATGAGCAAAAACTTGAAGGAGATAAAGAGATCCTTACTTTGGGCAACCTTGTGAATCTCTTACAACCCCCCTCACTTGATCTCTCACACTTTCCTCTTATAATCTCTCCCAAACACTCACACTTAATGACCACCCTCAAAAGAAATTTACAACAAAGGTGTTTAGTCACAGTTCTTAGGACTCCTTATATAAAGAAGACATAAAAAACCATCCAAAAAACTAAAGATTACAAGAAAACTGACCTACAATCGTACTGTACGAGTATATCATCCTATACGAATGCATAGTGCTTATACAAATTGTACATATGAATGAATAGTGTCCCCATACAAATTATCTGTATGAATGCATTGTTTCCCGTATAACGCATAGTGTCCCATACGAATCATCCGTATGAATGCAGAGTGTCTCATACGAATAGTTCAAATTCATCTATACAAACTAACATCATATTGTATGAACAGTTCAAAAATTAAACAAGTTTGGCCAGCACGTTTGTGTATGAACCCATTTCATACTCTGGTCATCTTTTGTATGAACTCTACATTGTATAATACAAAATAATTAAATCAAATCATGTTTCTTATGCTAAAAACATGGATAAGCCCATTTTGTACACTGGACGTCATATATACGAAAGTAATTTTGCATAATACAAACATCATAAAGAAAATTTCCAAGGCAGGATTCGATTAACTGCTTTCTAGAGAAACACTTAGATCAAATCATCCCGTTCGATCCCGAAATCCTACAGCATAATTAGTGTAAAAAATACAAATTTTTACACTCCCCTAGTGTGTTTGTATGTACGGTTATCCAATTACAATCACACTCTCTCTGACTCAAGAATAGTAGAAAAAATATAGACTTTATTACAAGAAACCCTAATTAATGTTTCTTAAAGTCTTTAGTAGTCTGGAGTATGATTTGACTAAAATGTTAGTATACACACAAAACAAAAAATAAAATTAAAAATACTATGAAACATAAAGAAGTGAGCCATAATGTTTGTTATCATAAAAAATATAAACGCATGAGCAATGAATCACAACAGATTAATTATCAAAAATTGGATAAATACTAACATCATATCCAAGATAGAAGTGGAAAAGATTTGGAAGACCCTTACAAAGACAAAGATCTACCTCAGAAAAATGAAAAAGTAAAAAAAAAAAATCTTCAACTAAACAAGCAGACTCTATAAAGAGATTTAAAAAATTAATTAGGAAGGTTGCAAATAGAAGAACACATTTTTCTTAGAGTTTAATCAAATAAAATCTTGAGAAACCGTTCTCAATGTTCTTAGAAGTATTTTAAAATTATCAATTAATATACTTTTCTCTGAAGCTTTAGAATAAATACCGACTTCTGTAAAATTTATGAATAAATTTTTAAATAAGAATGAAAGCATGTGGAATTTCAAACTATAGCATTAAATAAAAAGAATTGTATAATAATTTGACATAAACCCCTTTAAAAACTTAAAGATACTATGAGTTTTACCATTCGATCAACTATTGAAAATAAATTATATGGTAGAGCTTTATGGCTTGATGCTAAGATTATTTACCCTATTTATGATAGTTCTTGAATGAGCCCTATAATTATATTCCTTAAAAAGGAGGATTAACTATTATAACAAATGAGCATAATGAAATTATACCCACAAGAACTTTTACATGTTATAGGATTTGTATAGATTATAGGAAATTAAAAATAGCCACAAAGAAAGATCATTTTATTCCTTGTCTTTTCTTGATCATATATTAGGTAGATCAGCAGGTATTTCATTCTACTATTTTCTAATTGGATATTATGGATATTAACAATTTCTTATTGCACCTGAGGCTACAGATAAGACTACCTTCACTAGTCCTTATGGAACTTTTGCTTTTAGAAGAATTCCTTTTGGTTATCTAATGCTCCTAATACATTTTAAAGATGTATGATGTCAATCTTTTTAAACTTAATTGAGTTGGGTATCAAAATTTTCATGGATGACTTCTCCATATTTGGCACTACATTTGAGTATTTACTTGAAAATTTAACGTCCATTTTGAAAAGATCTGTAAAAATAAATTGAGTGTTAATTTAGGAGAAGTGTCAATTCATGATAACTGAAGGCATTATTTTAGAGAATATTATTTCTAAGATAGGAATGGAGTTAGATATTGAAAAAATTAGGAGATAGAAAACTTCCTCCTCAAAATTTAGTTAAAAGCATTAGGAGTTTCATAGGACATGCAGGATTTTATAGGAGATTTATTAAGAATTGCTCTAAATTTTTTAAACAATTATGTCAATTATTTGAAAAGGATATTCCTTTTCTATTTCATTCTACATATTTTGAAGCCATTAATAATTTAAAGAAACACTTGACTAATGCCCTAGTTATTTGCTCCTAATTGGTTGTTACCTTTTATAGTGATGTGTGATGCCAACGATGTTGTTGTAGGTGCAATTATTGTACAAAAGAGTGATAAGAAATTATATTTCATTTTTTTGTGCAAGCAAAGCTCAGAGTTCTACACAATATAATTATATGACTTGTAAAAAAAGTTCCAAACAATTACTTTTCCTTTTGAAAAATTTAGATCATAGTTGATTGGCACAAAAGTAGTTATTTGTATTGATCATTTTGCTATCAAATGTCTTATGACAAAGAAAGATGCTAAACCAAGATTGGTTATGTGGATTCCTTTATTACAATAATTTGATGTAGAGATTTTTTACATAAAGGGCACTAAAAATTTGCTGATCATCTTTCCAGACTTTCTATTGAAAAACATGCATTATATTAGTTTGAAATTAATGAAAATTTTCTTCATGAATAATTATTTGCTCTTCATTTGAAGAAAATCACCTTTGTATATTGACATTATAAATTTTATTATTAGTGGCCTATTTCCATGAATGAAAGAGTGGTATTTTATGCAGCCTCAAAATACAAAAAAGACATCGACTCTTTATCAGCAGTAAAGATCCATAATTGAGTTACTTAAAGCCACAAAATTCCTCCGATGAATGGTTAACTATCACGGAGTCATGAGGATGCCTATAGGATGATCAAGAGAGGTAGCATGATGAAGAAGTTCGATAGTAGGGAGACATTTTTAATTGAGAGAGTTTTGGCCCTTTTATCCCTCTTCTCACTAGATGGCATACAAACAATGCAGTGAAAATGAATGGGAATGCTTTCTGTTGGAAGGGGTCAGGTCAGGCTTTCACATGGGTTAGCATTGTTTAGAACAACACATTCATTCGGGTAGGCATTCAGACTGTGTTGGGCGAACGCGAATGCAGGTAGAGGTTGGGCGTGCAGGCCAGATGCACCTTCACTTGGGCAAGAGTTATATTCTAAGGGAGCAGAAGTAAGTTGTTGCTTCAGGTGTGGGAAATTATGTAGGTGGGGACACAAGAAGATGATATTAGAGGAAGGAAAGCATTCGGGTTGGCGGAATCAGGTGAGCATTTAAGTTATAGGAGTGTAGGTTGGTGGATTCATGCAGGAAGGCAAGCGTGTTAGCTGATGAGTTCATACGGGCAGGAGGAATACATGCGTGGATTTTTCTTTTTCATGGGATTGCAATGCATAAGACCAAGGAAGCCATTATATATATAATGGAGGCCAAAATAATCAAGTGAATTAAGGTGAAATTTGAACATTAGATGATTCGAATCAATCTATTTACCCAATTAATATCAATTAAATTTCAATTTACTCTAGATGAGTCAATTTGAGCTGATGATATTGTATTGAAATTGATTCAAGCCAATTTAATATGATATCATGTTTGTATGATTCAAAATAGATTGATTAAACAAAATTAGATTGGGTTAGACACTAAGCAATATGGGTTTTTTTTTAAACCAATTTTTAGATATTTTGGATGCCCTTGTGAAGTCTTTTTTTTAAATGGAGGTCATCAAAATAAAGTAGTGTTTTGAAACATATGTGCCTCGATGTACTCAACCATCTTTTCTTGACTTGCTTACAAGGGGTTTTCTAATGGTTTCACCACCTGAGGTTAGTTAAAACTACGTCATTATGTATCCTCCTTATCATCTTTATGCTAGAGTAGGAAAGCCTAATGACTAGGAGGATATGATATAATGATCTAGTATAAAAATGAGGTGAATAACCATGCTTAAAAGTAAGAGGTTGCCAAAAAGAATTTCAGGCAGAAAAAGTCTAATGTGCAGTGTATTTGGCTAATTGTTCATTCACAAGAAGTGTCTATGGAATGACTGCACAAGAAGCATGGAGTGGAAGAAAGCACGACATCTATGATGTAAGATATTTTGGAAGTATAACTCATTTGTGCATACTTGACATGATAAAAGTAGGTTAAATAAAAAAAATGAGAAGTTTATTTTCATCAGTTATGACCACAACTCAAAAGGGTACAATTTATTCAATCTAGATGTTGGAAAGCAATTATCATGTGAGATGTCATATTCGTTGAATGATGAGAATGATACTAGGGAACACATGATAAAGTTTATAAATTTGATGAAAAAGAATAAGAAGAATAAGAAGAAGAAGAAGAAGAAGAAGAAGAAGAAGAAGAAGATATGGAGCAACTCAGGATGCAACACGTAACAGAGGAGCATAATACCCCACCAATAAAACTGACTACATATAATCAAGATCATTTAATTGAAAGTGTACCACGCTCCAGAAGCTTACGAGATCTATGTGAGGTAACAAATAATCAAAAAAACCTTACCCACTTTTATCTCTTTGTCATCTATGAGCCATGGATTTCCAAGAAGCCATACAAAGCAAAGAGTGAAAAGATAATATGGGATAAGATATCAAGGTAATTTATAAGAATTGAAAAGTACTTTTTTGTTTGTGCTAGAAAATTGTTTTAAAAATATATCCAAGCAATTAATTTAAAACATGCTGAAGCAAATTAGAGTTTAAAATATTTTTCATTTTCAAGGCTCAAATATATCAATAAAAAAAATTTCCTATTAGCAAACCACATATTAACCAAATTACATTTGATAATAAATGATGAGATTTGTGTTATAAATTTAAATTATAGAATTAAAAATATAGAAAAGTAAAAGGCAAATAAGAAAGAGCACACCATATATTTTATAGTGGTTTAGACAATCTTGACCTACATCAACTCCCCGGAGTCCTCCACTCCAGGTATTATACTAAAATTATAATGTCTCTCCTTTTACTCTCACAATATGGTAGAGAAACCCTTACAAGAATACCTTCCACCAAACCTGGTGTGGTGGAAAACTAAAAGCTAAATCACCCTCCTGGTGACGGTAGAGGACATTTAATCTTTTTTCTCCCTCTTGGAGAAAGCAAAGAACATGAAAAGAACAATCCTTTTTCAGCTTTTTGGTGAAGTAGAAGATGCTCATACTCTTGATTTTGAAGCTTCTCTCCTAAGAAAATGTTCAAGAACTCACCAAGCCCAAAGGAGAAACCTAGGTGTAAGCTTATCTTGAGCAAACGTGTAAAATCACTCAAACGCCTCCCTGACACACAACCTTACCTTCTTCATCTCAAATCCCAAAAACATCTCAAGAATAATCTCCCTAAGAGTTCCTTCAACAGCCAAAATCCTTATTAAAAATACTTCAAAAGGATGCTTATGTATACTGCTTCAAAAAAACCCTAATTTTTTAATTTGGACATCTCTATTCATACAATACGATCAGGGTTCATACAGTATGATAAGTTAAAAAAAAATATGGTTCATCTAATATGATGAAAATAGTTGTTCATATAACTATTAAATTTTAGCAAACATATCATACAATATGACTAGTTTAATTTTGCTCTATTTGTAGAGGAAGATCAAGGGTAAAAATTATCTTTGCCGATCGTTCGATATGATTCACATCATACAATATGGTCAGTGTAATATCAATAGTTTGTATAGTATATTATACATATCATAATATACGATTAGCTAAATCATGGTTTTGTCTGATATGATCTTTGGGACAATCAAATTTAGTAAAAAAGTTCAAAATTATAGACTCTTTTGATTGACATCCTATTCTACCGAAACTTGAGTTTTCAGTAATCTTGACCGGTATATGATATACCTAAAATGTTATTGCGCACAGAAAAAATCAATATCCAATATATATGCTTCGAGAAATAAAATCGTAATTAATAATATTTGTTATCATAAAAACCACAAGCTAGGGATCATGGATTGTAACAAGAATGACACATGAAAGCTAGTTTGACTTCCTCAGGGGCATATGGCGATTGGTGTGAAAAGAAAATAAGAAATTCAAAGGACAAATTAAAGATAAAAGATAATATTAGTTACAAAAGGCTACAATCAATGAGATGGCATTGACTATAATGAGGTATTTACTCTTACGGCTCATTTAGAAATAATTATACTAATAATTTCTTTAGCAACTCAAAATAAATGGAGAATACAACAAATGGATATGAAAATTGTCTTCTTGAATGAAATTCTCAAGGAAGAATTCTATATTCAACAAACACAAAGATACAAGGTTAAAAGGTAAGAAGATAATGTTCAAAAACAAAAAATCCCCTTTATGGGCTAAAGCAAGCACTAAGATCATGAAATAGTTGGATATATAAGTACTTGCAAGAAAAATGTTTTATCAAATGTCCTTATGAGCTTGACTTTTACATCAAGAATAAGAATACAAATGTTTTCATTACCTGGTTGTATATTGATAACTTGATCTTTACCAGAAACATTTCAATGTTGCTTTAAGAATTCAAAAAGTAATGAATATGGAATTCTTTTTTTTTTTTTTTGAAGAAATGCAAATTGCATTAAAAGAAGAAAAACATAATACAATCTAGAAAGAAAAAGCAAACCATTTAAAACTACCATAATGGATATGTGATCCACTAAATAATGAATATGGAATTCAAAATGACTTAGATTGGGCTCATGTCTTATTATATATGCATTTAAGTCAACCAAATGGAAGGTGGAATATTTAGATAATAAGAAAGTTATGCAAATATGAAATTTAAATAGTTCAAGATGGATAATTGTAAACCTATAAATTCTCATATTTAATGCGAAGTCAAGTTATCAAAGTATGATGAAGGGTAAGGAATCAATCTTATAGTTTTTAAGAGTCTAGGTGGGAGTTTATGCTATAAAACATGCACAAGCCTGATATTCTTTATGCTGACGGA
Source organism: Dendrobium catenatum (assembly GCF_001605985.2). Lineage (NCBI taxonomy): Eukaryota > Viridiplantae > Streptophyta > Magnoliopsida > Asparagales > Orchidaceae > Dendrobium > Dendrobium catenatum. The sequence goes on along the minus strand of NW_021319178.1, from coordinate 11,673,620 downwards.
CTTGTGTCATTCCTTATATGAAGACTCCAAGTACCAATCGTTTACAAATTACTAATAGGGTATTGGGTACAATTCAGTTTGGCTCACTCTAATCCTCATCTAACAATTTCATGCTTATAGGATGTAGCGATGATGATTGGGCTGACGACAAAGATGGTAGATAGAGCACCAATATTATGTGTTCTTCATGGGATATATTTTTTTCACATGGATGTCAAAGAAATAACTAATTATCACTTTATCTATTTATAAAGAAAAGTACATAGCTGTAACACTTTGTGTTTATCATGCAATTATGCTTCAAAATCTATTAAAAGATTTAAACATATCACAAGAAGAAATGATGATGATTCATATTGATAAGAAGTCCGTAATGGCACTAACCAATTTTTGTTTTTCACAATAGAAGCAAGTATATTGATACACACTATCAGTATATAAGAGAATCCATTACAATGAAGTATAAGCAGGATGTGTGAAGTTATAAGATGAAACTGCTGACATCTTCACCAAGTAGTTAAGTATGAAGACATTATCAAGATGAGAAATTTTCATAGAATTATAAAATCAAGCTTAAGAGGGGGTATAAAAAATTAAACTTAATTTTAGCCCATTCGTATTTAAGGTTTTGAGTGTAGCCCATATTTAGGAATAACCTATTATAGAAGATGCTAAAAACCTATTATAATGTAATTCTTAGAAAGGTCTAAATAAAGTTTAATATAATTTATAAAAGAAGATAGGAGAGTCATTTGTAACCATTGGATTCAAATGTGTAGGGTATATAACTAGTATAAATAGTAGTGAATTTTTTTAGTTTATATGAACAAAAAGTGAGAAATAAAATTGTAGCCTCTTTCATCCTCCCTCATCTTCTTCTTAGCCCCACTAGCCCCTTTCATATTCTATTTACTCTTTAGCCTTGCCTTGTTCTACAAGCCTTCTTATCTGAACAATTTTAAATAAAATTTAAATTACATGTTTAATAAAATATAAATTTTTATTTCTCCTTTGTATATTATTAAGAGTTGAATTCTCATTTAAATCTAATAAAGAAAGGTCATTTCTAATATTTTCCAACCAAATCTTTTTATGTTGACCACAACATTCCTTAACATAAGTCAAATTTAATACATCTACTTTCTTAATAGGTTCATCAGAAGGCCATCATTTTATGTGGCCAAATGATCTAAGATGTCTCTCTCTATTCTTATCATCCATTGGAGCTACTTCAACCTTTTTCCAGTATGTGTTCAATTCATGTCCTTCTTCTAAAAGTAAAGCCACTCATCCACTTGAGCATCCTCATATTAGCAACACTTAAGATAATATTTTGCTTCTCTTTTAATGACCAACATTCTACACCATAAAGTGTTGCAGGTATTAGTACCATCTTGTAGAATATTCCCTTAAGTTCGAATTGGACTTTCTATCCCATAGTAAGCCTGATGCATTCCTTCACTTCAACAATCCTACATGAATTCTTCTAATAATATCCCCATCTATTTCATTATCACTCTGAACAATAGACCCAACATATCTAAAATGTTTACTCTTTTTAATGACTTGATCGCCTAAAGTCAAAATCCCCCCACTAGATCTATTATTACTAAAATAACACTCTATATATTTAGTTTTAAATCTACTCAAATGAAAGCCTTTAGACTCTAACATTGACCTCCATAATTTATGTTTACCTTCAACTCACTCTCTATTCTAATCAATAGGAAGAATATCGTCAGTAAAAAGTATAGGTAAAACCTCTTGTAAATGTCTAATGAGAACATCATGACTAAAGCAAAAAATGATATGAGGTTAAGGATGATCCTTGATGTAATCCAACTGAAATAGGAAAGCACTTGGTCAAACCACCTTGTATTTGAACACAAACAATAGTTCATGCATACATATCCTTAACAACTAGAATATAAGCATTATTAACCCCTTTCTTTTCTAAAACTCTCTATAGTACATTTCTTGGAACTTTATCATATGCATTCTCTAAATCAATAATTATCATATGTAGATCCTCTTTATTATCTCTATACTTCTTCTTCAAACCTCTTAATAAATGTATAACTTCCATAGTAGACTTTACCAATATGAATCTAAATTGATTTTGAGAAACATTAGTATCACGCCGCAAACTGTGCTCCATAACGCTCTACCATAGTGTTAAAGTAGGGCACATTCACTTAATTACTTGTAATTCACACAATTATCGGTATCACCTTTATTCTTAAAAATAAAAATCAACACACTCATTGTCCACTCATCAGACATCTTTTTAGTCTTCAAAATAATATTAAAATGCTTACTAAGCAAAGAAATTCCTTCATTTCCTAAGCATTTATACACCTTTAATGGAATATCTTTAAGTCCAACAACTTTTTCACACTTCATTTTCTATGAAGCCTCTCTAACTTTACTTTTACTAATACAACAATAAAAAAAAAAAAACTTTATTTTTATTTAACGAGCTAAGCTCACTTAAGTCCATCACATTCTCACAATCTTCATTGAAAAGTTTATCAAAATATCTCATTCACCTTTATTGAATATTCTCTTCTAATAAAAGCACTTTTTTATCTTCATCCTTAATAAACTTCACTTGAACTAAATCCTTACTACTTTTATTTTTATCATTCTCAAGTTCCAAGTCATGGATGAGAAAAGTAGGGGGTTATGTTTGGTAGTCGTCAACAAGGGTAAAACTTGTCAAATAATCATGACATATTTTTTAAATTTATCTTATCAAATTTATATTTTTGTTATAAAAATTGATGAAAATTTTCTATTGGTAAAACTTTCACAATGTAACTTTTTTTATATAATAATTATTTAGATTATGAATATTTTGAGTATTTATTTGAGAATTTTTAAATTGTCATTTTAAATAGTAGATATTTTTATCAGTTCAAAATTTTATTTTGACATCTAAAAATAGTGCTTCAATTCAATTAAAACCTCATAATATTATTATGTAAAATTGTTAGTAATTTGGTTAATTTCTAAAATTATAAATTTATGCTTAGTATGTTTTTTGTTGCCTACCATTAAGATATTTTAACGGTTTCTGAATTTTTCTCAGTATAGATTATTTATTGTAATGTATTAGAAATTAATTTGAATATATAATTAAATAATAGCTAGTCACTATTACTATTATAATATTGTAATAATAAGTTATGCGTAAAGGATAAGTAAAGATTGGTTAACCTTATGATTGGAGATTGATTAACCTATATAGGATGAGCTTTTCATTAAATACTTTGGTTTGGATGTTATCCTCTACTAAAATAATGATATAACGATTGGGAGTAATAACGAGTTATTATTGTACTGATATTCATAGAGTGACAACTTTATTTATTGAGCTAATATTTACCGACTACCGATTACTTATTACTAAAAAACACCATGATAATCAGAACTTCTTACTTATTTAATGTGACTACTAAAATACATGTTGTTGAAGCATTATTTTTATTATTGCATAAATTTATTATACTATACAGATTTATTGTTACTGCATTATTTTACTGATATTGCTACTAATTTTATTGATATTGATACAAACAGCGATACTATTATTGATACTACTATAGAATTACTATGACTGTTACTTTTATTAATTCACTAATTATTGATAATAAGCATATGACTTGCTGAGCACATAATATATTGAGTTGATACTAATATAAAATAATTGGAAAGAATATGTGCATCATTATAGGTTAAACTACATTGATTTGATTCTAATAGCCTTTTATCAATGCTTTGGTTTTTTTGCTTTAGATGATTGCATTACTAATTTATAATATTGATACGATGACTTCTTTATCAATTTGACACCCATATTAATTTACTAGTTTCTCCAACATACTATTTTAGTGGCTTATATATCATACTATTTTATTGTTTACAAATTTTACTATTACTTTATATGTGTTTTACTTTTTTTGTACTAAATTAATTATCATATAAATGCTACTGCTATAATTTGATGACTGACATGCATATTACTCCTTTATCATTCTTTGAGTTTAGTTGTCAGTTTTGGTAATTTGCTGACCTCTTTAGTATATTATATTTGGCTTAAATGAGTTTAGATCAGGGAAGAAATTTAAGAGTGTGAGATTGATCAAGATTCTTTAAATTTTATGTTAGCTTTTTTATTTTTAATAGTAGTTATTCATTTGTATTTAGGGCATGATAAATATTTTATGATTGTATAAATTCTGAGTAGTGTACATGATTTTTGGGAATGAATTTTAAAGGTATATATTGATGTTTTGATCGATAATTTTATTTTAGTTGGTATTTTTATTAAAAAAAACTAAGAAGCTCTTATTGTGTAAATTAAAATATAAAAGAATAATTCTTTCAAATTAGATTCTAGAGCATGAAAACTTATTCTAAGGAGTTAGAGGTATTTTGTCATGTATGATCTCTACTATTGAAGTGAATAAACTATAGAAGCAAGATTATATGGTTTTTTTTAAGCAAGATTATATGGTATTTTTATTCTTAGTATGAGATAGTATAGTAGAGTCTGGATCTATTTCTGAAATCCCAATAGTGTAAGAGTTTATTGATGTTTTTCTTGAGGAGCATGTTAGTTGCCTTCAGATAGAGATATAGAGTTTTGTATTGATGTATTTTTAGGTATGACCTCGGTATCCAAGGTTCTGTATAAGATGGTGCCTAAGGAGCTTTAGGGGTTAAAAGTATAGCTTTAGAAGTTATTTGATCAAGGATTTGTCTATCCTAATGTGTCTATATGAGAAGAACATCTTATTTTTGTAAGAAAAAAAGGATAGTAGAATATGTACGTGCTGATTACATGGAATTGAATAAATTCATTATAAAGAATAAGTATCCTCTATGAATGATCAATAATTTAATTGACCATCTTGCTGGATCTTCTGTATTTTTCAAGTTAGATCTAAAATCTAAATATTATTAGGTGAAGGTGAGATTGATTGATGGGATGAAGACACCATTAAGTACTAAATACAAATATTAGGAGTTTTAAGACATGATTTTGGGGTGACTAATGCACTAGCTATTTTTATGGATCTAATGAATATATTGTTTAGAAATTTCTAGATCAATTTATTATGCTTATGAGGAAGATCATGCAGTATATCTAGGATTTATTTTTGGAGATTAAGAAAGCATCATCTATATACTAGATTTTTCAAAGTGAGTTCTAGTTGGGGAGTATTTCTTTTTTGGGATATGTAGTGAGTAGTGCAGATATTTCTGTAGATTTCCATAAAGCTTAATTTATAGTTGTTTTGTTAAGGTCTACTATAATATCTTAGGTGAATAGTTTTAAGGCATGGCTGATTATAATAGGAAGTTTGTGCAGAAAATTTCTCACATTTTTTTACCTTTGATAAGACTAACTCGGAAGTCAGTAGCTTTCTTCTACACATATGAATATGAGGATAATTTCTAGAAGATGAAGGATTGTATAACTTCTGTTCCAATTCTGACTCTTTCATATAGTATATAAGAATTCAAGTATTCAGGGAAACTTTTCTGAATGGATTGGAACGTGTTCTGATGTTGCACTAGATCATTATAACTTATGCTTCTAAGTAATTGAATACATGTGAAAGAAAATATCTGACACATAATTTAGTTATTGTTGTTGTTGTCCTTGTTGTGAAGATTTGGTGATATTATCTGTACAAAGTCCGATGGAGATATTTACTAATCATTATAGTTAAAAGAACATATTCACTCAAAAGAATATGAATCTAAAGAAAGAAGTTGTCTTGAGCTAATCAAATATTACGATTTGATTATTCAGTATTAATCTGGTAAGACTAATATTATAGCAGATGCTCTGAGCATAAACTCATCTAAATTATCATGTATTCAGCTAACTTCTAATTAAATATCTTATTTGAGATTTGGAGAGACTGCAACTGGAGGTTATTTCTCCTATTGATCATAATTATAGTGCTCTTTCTTTAATGTTTATTCAACCTTCTCTACAAAAAAGGATTCAGGAAGCCAAGATGCTAGATACAATATATATGAAGTTTATTGATGAGATCAAATCCAACAAGAAATTTGAATTATGAGTATCTATTTCTAGCCTTATCTTATCTAAGAACATATTATGGGTATATATTTATGGACAATTGAGATCAATTATTTGCACAAGGCACATTATTCAAGCTATACAAATCACTTAGGAAGTGATAAAATGTAAGGTGTATTAAAGGGTACATTTTCGTGGCCTTGATTAAAAAGGGCATATTATATTTTGTATATAAATGTGAAACATATTAATTAGGAAAAGTAGAACATCATCAACTAGGAGGTTTTCTATAGTTGTTTCCTATTCGAAGGTTGAAATGGGAAGAAATAATAATAGAATTCACTATGGGTTTTTGAGATAAGGAGCATGTTGTCATTTGGATTATAGTGGGTTGTCTTACAAAATCACCTAATTTAATTTGGTTCTCTGTGTATAATTCTGTAGATAACTTAGCATAAGTATATATGCGTAAGATTATATGACTACAAGGGATACCATAAGTGGTTATTTATAACAGAAATGAAAATTTTACTTTTAGGCTATTTAGAGGCATTCAACAAGGTCAGGATATGAAACTATATTTCAATATAGCATTTCATCCTCAAATATATGGATAGTCTAAAAGTGTTATTTATCTACTAAATGATATTTTGATATTATACATACCAGATTTTGGTGATTGCTAGAAGATCAAATTCTTCTGATTGAGCTTCCTTATAATAAAAAAAAAATCAATAAAGAATGAATATGACCCCTTATAAATCTTTGTATAGCATGAAGTATATAACATTATTAGCTTGGATACAAGTGGGTGAAAAGAATTTGATTAAGCCAGCATTAGTTAATGACACATTAAAAAGATCCATCTAATCAAAGATAGGTTAAAATCTATATAGGATAGGCAAAAATAGCATTTTCATGCTAAACATTGGGTTATAGAATTTATGGTTGGAGATTTCATAAATGTTAAAATCAAGTCAATGAAGGAAATAAGTAGGTTTGGCAAGGAAGGAGAGTTAAGTGTAAGGTATGGAAGATATTTTGAGTTATTGAAAGAATCAGAAAGTCTGCCAACAAGCTATAGCTATAATATTATATGTTTGAAATCCATAGGGTATTCCATCTATAGCTTTTGAGAAAAAGGATATCTGATTCCACAAATAGAATATCTACTGAAGAAGTTGAAGTACATTTGAACCTAAATAACACAGAAGAACTAGAGAGGATTTAGTCATATGATGCTAGAAAATTAAGAAAAAAAAAATTTTAGTGGTTAAAGTTCTAATAAAGAATATGACTAACAGAGAAGATAATTTAGAAACGGAATCTAAATTGAGATAGTTATATATTGATTTATTCTTATGGTCTGAGTGTTGAAATGCTAAGGCTGATATTTTTCTGAGGAAGGAAGAATTGCAACACCTTTAAAGTTAGTGTGTAGTTCAATCTATTCTAACCCAGCTAGATTTAAAGTAATTTTTTAATTTTTACATTTGTGCTCTTCTACTGGCAGTATTTTGTATACATGCAAGAGTATACATGTGTTTTGTCTAAGGTGCATGTTTGTGTATTTAAGAATTTTGAATTTTTTCACTTGTGGGCACCACAATGATGTAGCTCTGCTACTTTCGTGTTTGTGAAAATTGACTATGCACTTTGGCCCCTTAAGCCCTTGAAGGGAGCGTCGTGTATGGTGTAGTGGCACTGGGCAAAAATTTAATAATAAAAATATCCAAATAAACTCTTTCATTCATTTCATTTCCCTTGGGTAGTAGATTGTAGAGAGAGATGGGAGAGGACTTTAGAGAGAGAAAGTTAATTTTTTGGCTACTTCAAATCATTTTTAGCTGACAAACCAGTTCTCAAAGTTATCAAGATCAAGGCATGTTATATTTTCCTACCTCAATTTTAAAGATATATAATTTTATTAAATTTTTTTATTAAATTTATATTTTCTTAGTAGAAAAAATGAAGATAACTCTTCACCCACAAAATTTTTACTATATAACATTTTATATGTTGTAGAGACAATGATTATAGATATTTAAGTATTTTTGAAGGAATTTTACACAAAGTGTTTTGAAATGTGCACCATTCTAATATTTTGAAAAAAAAAAACTTGAACCAAAAAAATGTTTAGTACAATTAAATTCTTAAAAATAAAATTCTATGTAATCCTTGATAATTTTGTTATATTCTAAAATAGTGAATTTTTATACATTAGTGTGTTATGTTTCCTATGCAGTGCGCAGCGGCGAGCAACAAGAGGCGGAGGAAGGAAGTGATAATCGGAGAAGGGTGATAACCAGCCATAGTGGACGGTGAGTGGCGGTGGAGGGAGGTGGGCCGCAATGGATTATGATTACTAGTGGCAATAGGTGGTGGCCCGTAGTGGGTGGCAATCATGTAAGTTTGTGGTGTAAAAGGTTCTCACACAAAATTGGAAAAATTTGGTTTACACTCAAAATGAGCTAATTTACTTTACATTTACATTTACTGTACTGTACTTTTCATCATTTTGCATTCCAACAAAAAACCAAAATTTGTAAAGCTCCTACATTTGGAATACTTTACACCCTAAAGTAATCCAACCAAACATCCTTTATATAAAATTCTAAAATAAGTTGTTTTATAGTTTAATTTTTGTAATGTAATGAATTATATGTTTATCGGATCAAAATATGTGATGTGGTGGAGATTCTGGTTCTAAATGTATTGGGATTTATAAGGGCCTTAATTTTTGAACATCTAATATATACTAAGCATTACGAGTCATAAGGGTTTGTTTCTTGTTATATTAGCATAGGGATTCATGAAGGCTTGACTTGTAATATATTTTTTATGGGAGGTATAAGGGAAAAGGAAAATCTATTACTTTTAGCTTTAATATAAGAAGTGGTTGCTTATTTCATTTTCTGCTTAAGTTCCTAATAAATTTGAGTCTAGTTTTATTTAGTGCAATGATTATTATGAAATGCTTGTAAACATCAATTATACATTTAATAAATGCTATGATTTAAAATATTGGATTGGTAAATGTATAGCCTATTGAGTTGTGCTATCTCATAGACGTTTTGTCTACTTTTTTAGGGTTCAGGAAAGAGGAGTCAGTTAAGTTGCTAGGATAGGATCTAGTCTAAGTTGTATAGGTATCTCTTTTTTTTGATATTTTGTTGTAGAAAACTGTGTGGCTAGCTCACTCCCTTAATTTTAAGCTTTGGAGTTTAAAGTGAAAGTCATCGGTAATTTATCCAATTCAATATAACAGTTTTTTTTTTTTCATTTTTTTTCACTCTCTCATAATACATGGTATAAGAGGCAAATATTCCATTGAAATCCAACCAGAAATTCCATTTATGACTCATATGTTTTGATTGCTTTTTTCAAGGTTGAGAAAATTTCAAGTGTTGATGACTCCCATGTTGGCTTCACCTAATTAGCAACCTTTTTTGTTTTCAGAAGCATGTTCTTGATACATGATAGTTGATTAGTTTTTTATTAGAGGGAAAGTGATAACTGATCTATAGAATTATCATAAGAGGGTGAGATTGTTACATCAGAAGAGGCTTTTGATTTCATCTCATATTAAATAGTTAAAAAATAAGTTAGAATAAACACTCCATGTGGCTAGCCCTTAATTATATAACTAAGCTCTCAGATTGATTATAAGTTTAACTGCTAATGTATCTTGATCAACCTTAACCACCATTAGGTTTACTCTCGAATAGAATTATATTATGGAGTTTCTTATACATATCTATCTTGAAATGTAGAAAATCGAGCAACATGCACGCACAAACTATTTGCAAGTTTTGAACTCTTAATTTTTTAATAATTTTTGCACTTCTAATGAAAATTGAACATATGAAAGAAAAATAATTTTTAAACAAAAATATCATAACATTTTAATTTAAACAACAAACATAAATTCAATGCTGAAACAACAAATAGAAATTCTGTGCTAAAAATATGTAACAAATATATATCAATGCACTTATTTAAAATAAGGTTTAATCTAATTTGAATAAAGTCAATCAAACGAAATATAGGAAAAATACGGATTCATCATGCCAACCCCAAATAGAGAGTATGAAGCTAATGATAATGATAAAAATAATATATAAAACAGGAAAATTTTACATAAGGATAAAAAATTTGCCTCACATGTGTATAAGAAGAAAAACACTTCCCATTACCTTCAAGAATTTCACTCTATGAAGATGCTAGCTCTTGAAGTAGAAGAATAGCACATTCAGACAACAACACTACACAACTCCATTTCAGAATAAAACAAGCCAACAACCTTAAAGAGAAATAACAAAACATAATGATGAAGGAACCATTCTTTCTTGAAAATACGACATCGAAAGCACATGTATGCAAACATTTTATGAACTAAAACCCCTAGAAAATAAAAAAATAAAATAAAAATAAGAAAAATTTAAAATAAAAGCTCAAATTTCAGATTTTTCAACCTAGAACTATTATTTTTTATTTTAAACATTTTGTAGGCTTAGAGACTTGGATCAAAATGGTCCATCTATAGAAAAACAAAGGGTTGATAAGGCACCAGAATAACAACTCTCTATTTCAACATATAGCTAGTCATCTTGTTATGTCGGTTGGTAGCTTTGGCTACCAACCAAAGGTCTTGAGTTCAAAGCATGCATATGTGAAGTGTGTGTGAGTTTGCCTCGTTTAGTTCAAAAGCACCAACCCAAAAAAAAACTCTTATTTTTAAATGAAACCTTAAAATATTGAATTCATATGTGCATGCAACAATGCACTGTCATAGATACCATTGAACAACAATAATATATATATATATATATATATATATGGTTAAAACCCGCTGGGGGCCTACGTGTTGATATCAAAAAATCAGTTACACAGTCCTTAGAAAGATCCTCTAGCTCGCTACTGCTCGAAAGAGCTTCAAGTAAAAAAGAAAACAAAAATCCTATGAGCCGGTGGATCCTTATACTATGAGTACCAAAGAACCTAAATTACCACTCGGGCTGTGAGTAGACAGCACCCAAAAAAGGAAGCGCGTGATAAAACCATTCAGCACAGACTTCCTGCAAAAAAGGTGACGAAAATAGAAAAAAGAAATGCGACAAATAAAAGAAGAGTACCTTGCGGTATATGAAGCTCCAAAATTATTATTTCTTAAAATACCTGCAAAGCATTCTCCCAAAAAAGGTGTGAGAAAAACAATAGTAAGAGGAAAGTAAACCCCTACTGTTCCCTTTGATAGAACCTAATTTAATAATTTCAAAAGAAAACCTCAAACTGTCCAGCAAAAGCCAGAAAATCTCAGTACAGTTCCAAGAAGTCTTACCCGACCCCTGAAAATCCACCATAGTAGAACCATACATAACCCAGAAAAATTTTCTCCAACTCCAGCCAAAAGACTTAAAATAGATATCATAACTGTAATCGTTAATCCAGCCTTTGCCATTCCCAGCAATAGCATACTTAGCATGGTCAAAATTCATCCTCCATGAAAAGAAATCAGACTGCTTAGACAGGTAATCCACAGCAACCCCACACAGATAAAACACAAAGGCAGTAACCAAGATAAAATTATGCCAACAAATAAGTTGCTGCCACCAAAAAAGGTAGTATAATATCTTAAACCCCCATATCAAAACCCAGAAAACTGCAGAGGAATAAAAAAGAAAAACTAGACCTCAATACATGCATACATCCAGAAAAATCCCAAAAAACAGAACAAAACCAGCAGGCCTTCCAGCAATTAGCAAAGCAGTTCCTAAACCAGACAAAACCCAGAGAAACAAACGAAATAGACAACCAAAAACCAAAACTCCCACCAGCTAGAGAAAATAAAAGCTCACACATTCCTAATGTAATACATACCAGTTTTATCCAAATAAACCATACCTTTCAAAATATGGTTTAAGTTCCCAATATCCAATTCATCATAAGTAAGCATAGAACACCCTTTTTTTGCTAACCAATCAGCACACACGTTAGCTTCCCGGTAAATATGAGAAATTAAGAAATTAACAGAAGAAAGACAATGCTTTATTTCCCAGATTAAATAAAAATTAGCAGGGTTACCAGGAATAATATCGTTAATGATCTGAATAAGAAGCAGAGCATCCACCTCAATCCACACATTAGTGATAGCCATCTTGATGCAAATCTTGAAACCATAATTTACAGCCATAAGCTCAGCTGTAATGGCATTGGAACAATGTACAGGGGCAGCAAAAGCAGCCAGCACACACCCAGAATGGTCTCTAAGGAGACCACCAGCACCCGCAGTATTAGTACCAACAGAGCCATCCGAGTTCAATTTCACATAAGGAGGTTTAGGTTTAATCCACTTAACTATTTTCTCAATAGAAAAAGCATTCCCATTATTGACAGTAATACCAAAAAACTAATCAAATGCTTTCAGTTTTTAAAATTGTGAACAGTAATACTATTGTAAGAGAAAGATTCCAGAACTTTAAAACAAATATTAGAGATAATCTGGGAGGCCTCCATCTTAATAGCATTATGCTTCACATCATTTCTAGCCTTCCAAATATACCAAAATATAAGGATAGGAATAAAATTGATTATATGACCTTTCGAAACATTAGCCCAATACTCAAGGATAGAAATAGCATTGTTATGATTTGGGTTAAAACTTTTTTTGGCAAGGTTACTGAAAAAAATCCAAACATCCTGGGCAATAGCACCATTCACAAAGAGATGGTCAATACTCTCCACATTGGAACAGCAATGGCATTTAGAAGGCATAAATAAACCCTTTTTTTGAAGCATAACATCAACCGGAAGAAATCCTTTAATACATCACGAAATAAGTATAGAGTAGGAAAGAGGGAAATTCTTGTGCCAAAAAGCCGAATGTATCATCTTACTTTCCTTTTTAATTCTAAAGCTTTCCCAAATGTCCTTCAACTGAAACCTACTAGACGAAGAGAGATTAAAAAGTATCTTATCTTTATAGTTAACCTGTAAAGGAATTTTCATAATAGAATCAATAATATTAGCAGGTAAAGTTTCCCTAAGCTTTGAGGCAATCCAGCAGTTTTCATTAATGAAACTAGAAACTCTAATATTGGCAATAAAGTGAGTATTGAGAAGAGCATCAATAGAAGAGTAGCCTAACCAATTATCTTGCCAAAAATAAATGTCAGCTCTACCCAAACCCGGTTGGATAAATTGTTCAGCTTCCCATTTAATGTTACAAAGTCTTTTCGAAACCGTAGAATCACCCTTTTTGTAAAAGCATAAAGTAGGATGCATATTGTTGCAATATTTAACATTCATATAACGAGCCCATAAACTAACATTATTTCTAAAAGAGAACCACATTTATGGGAAAAAGCTTTGACAGTATCCTTTAAAGACTTGCAACCGGGATCCCCTTCATTCAAAACAACACAAAGTTTATCCCACGATGACCAACGTAAAGCATTGCTATTAAACTTAGATCCCCAAAAGAATTTGTTTATAATTCTCTCTAATCTAGAACAAATAGCATCAGAAGGAAATAAAGTATGAAAAAGATAAATTGGAATAGAGTTTAAAATAGATTTAATAAGAACTAATCTACCACCATAAAACAAAAAATTAGTAGACCAATTTGATAACTTTTTTTTAAACTTAGTAAAGATATCCTCAAAAAGAAATTTTCTTCTTTTCCCTTTGTAGATTGGAGTACCCAAATAAGTAATGGGGAGGTTCTTAGACTGAAAACCATAAATTCTTTGAATAGTAATAATTATGTTCGTGTTAATAGAATCACCCACAATAAAGGTACTTTTATCTTTATTAATAGAGAGACCGTTTTGATGATTAAAACTTATAAGAAAATTAACTAACTCATAAATATTTTTAATAGATCCATTAGAAAACAAAATAAAATCATCAGCAAAACAAAGATGCGAAATAGGAAAACCACTAATAGTCCGAAAATTAAGATTAGGTTTTCTCAAAAATAAATTGTCAAACCCCCTAGAAAGATATTCCATAGCAATAATAAAGAGAGCAGGAGAAATAGTGTCACCTTGTCTTAATCCTTCGGAGGATTTGAAAAAACCATGATTTTTATAGTTAATGATAACAAAAAAGAAATAATTTTCAATACTGTTTTTAATAAGCAAAATGAAATTGTCATTAAAACCAAATAAAGAAAGGACATCATAAAGAAACTTCCAATTGAGGTTTTCATAAGCTTTAGAAATATCAAGTTTAAAGATAACAGTACCCCCTTTAACCTTAACATTAATATCATGGGCAATTTCTTGAGCTAAAAGGAGATTATCAAAAATACTTCTTGTTGACCTCATTATTTGAGGTTGATTTCCCCAGAATCAATATCTAGCTCCTAGGTTTCCGTAACCTAGCATAGACGTCATCCAATAGGATTTCCCTTAGGTGGATGCCCACTGACGTAGCATCGACTCAAACCTATCACTCAACTCAAATCAAGCTTGATTTTTTATTCGTCGATGTCGATCGACTCAATCTAATTTATTTTCGATCAAATTGATACATTATTGAGCTCAAATCAATTCACCAATCGAATCAAAATCAAATCAAATTAACTCAAATTGAATTCGATTTCAATGGCTACAATTAACCCATTTTGACTCGTAACAAGTATATATATAATAATAATTGATACGTCGTCAAAAATTATCTTAATCGGGCACGAATCTCGATGCAAAATCAAGTTTGGAAACTTCAAAAATTAAATCGGGACCATCCAAACTCCGATTTCAGCAAACTTACAGTCGAACTGTGCGTCTCAGGAATACAAACCCAACGACACCAAGATCAACCCAATCCGAGCCCAAATGAGTCCAAATCAAGGGCTCAAAGTCGCTTATAC